>NW_027492375.1:0-395000 GCF_021521415.1 Bidens hawaiensis | reverse complement strand
TCTTTAATACATTACTCAGTTTTCTTGTTTAAAAGTTTACACTTATATAGACTAAATTTGAGTGTCATTTGATGATGTATCAGACTCTTGTGCATGGAAAGCATTCATATATATAAGGCATTCTTATCCATTAAGAAATCTTCTCCATTAAGAAAACTTTGTCAAGAAGATACGAGCTGACATCATTTTCTTACCCTATAAGATTTCTATTATAATACAGATATTATGGATATACATGGCATCCAATTCAAATACTTACTCATTAAGGTTTTCTACAATCTTATATTTTCCATTTTAATATTATAATACAGATATTATGGATATGCATGACATCCAATTCAAAGACTTACTCGTTAAGGTTTCTACAATCTTATCCTCTCAATTTTAATATTATAATATAGATATTATGGATATGCATGACATTCAATTCAAAGACTTACTCGTTAAGTTTTTCTACAATCTTATCCTCTCCATTTTAATATTATAATACAGATATTATGGATATGCATAACATCCAATTCAAAGACTTACTCATTTAATAATATTTGAATACAAGTTTCAAATATTTTATTTTTATCCACTAAACAGGATGTTACATCTGTACTATCAATAGGATCAATTATAACAAGTCACACACTCATATTCCAGAAATATGGAAACAAAGAAATTTCACGACTTGAAACAATTTTGTCTTCTCCATATTACTATATCTCCAGAGTCAATAATTTTATATGAGGACCTACTGAACTCAATCACTTGCTGCCGTTACTCTTCAGTTTTCTATTGAGATCTATCCTATAGAGGTACTCAAATTGGATCGGTGATCGATTTCTAGGTTTCGTCGTAAACCTAATTGGTTACTTCCAATTACGTAAATCAATAGTTCAAACCGCACTCAAAGGTAGGGCATTTCCCATTTTTATAGGAACTTCTGTACCAGAAACAATGGTATCTCCAATTATAGCCCCCCTGGGATGTAAAATATATCTCTTCTCACCATCCCTATAGTGTATGAGACAAATGTATGCATTTCGATTCGGATCGTATTCTATGGTTACGATTCTACCATATAGGTCTTTTTCATTCCGTCGAAAATCTATTTTACGCTATAGACGCTTATGACCTCCCCCTTTATGCCCTGCAGTAATGATTCCTCTGGCATTACGACCTTTACCACAATGATGCTGTCCATAGATCAAATTATTTCGTGGATTGGATTTCACTTGACTATCTACGGTTCCATTGCGTGTGCTCAGGGTAGAAGTTTTGTATAAATGTATCGCCATGCTATTAAGTATTTTGATTTAAGTTCTTTTCTTTCTAAGAGGTGGAATAGAATAACCCGATTAAAGTGTAATGATCATACGTCTGTAATGCATTGTCTGTCCCATAATAGGTCCCATTCTTCTAGCCATTCCCCGAAGTCGATGACTATTCATCGCGATTACCTTGACACCAAAGAAGAGTTCGACCCAATGCTTTATTTCTGTCCTAGTTGATCCTGATTCGACACTAGAAGTATATTGATTTTTCCCCAATAACCGAATACTTTTGTCTGTAAATACTGCATACCTGATTCCATCCATAAATCGATTTGATTCCCTATGAGTTCTAGTCTCAATAAGACTACTAATTCTTACTGTTCATATAGTATGATATGAATATACCACATCAATTCGTTATGTATGGATGATGATATTTCATTGATACAGAGCTAATTCCAATAGACTTATTGGAGGGTCCCATTGGCGTGTATCCAGTAGGAATTGAACCTACGAATTCACCAATTATGAGTTGGGTGCTTTAACCATTCAGCCATGGAATATATAATAATTTAAAAGTTTTCGTGGATCTCCGGTGGTTATATATATATATATATTTTTGAAAAGTCGAATATATGAAAGAAAGAAAGGAACGCCTGAATAAAACACAAGAGGTCAAAAATATAATAGGGAATGAAAAAAACAAACACAAATTTGGGTAACTTAAAAAGAAACCTCACCTCAAACAATACAAATTAGTTACCATGATAGAAGACGAATTACCTGACAACAGGAAAAAAATATGGTTTTCTAAAATTCTACTAATGATATGTTGAAAACCAGTGGCGGAGCTACACCTAAGGTGTAGGTGTCGGCCGACCTCTATGAAAAAATAATTTTAAAGGTATATATATGTTAAAATCCCGGTCGACCCTATGAAATTTGGACACCGAACCTTTTCCGACCCCTGTGAATTTTTTCCTGAATTCGCCACTGTTGAAAACACTACATATGTCCGACAAAAGATCAAAAACATGGAAAAAGAAATGAAAGGAAACCAAAATTTGGTAGTGCTAGTCACCATCTTTTGACAATTATCTACCATCAATAATTAGCAAGTTAATTTGTATGTTATAATCTTATTTGTAGATTGTAACTAGTGAACTAAGTCATTAACATCATAATTTTTAATTAAAAGTAAGGCCTTTATCTTTTTTTTTTTCCTTTTAATGAATGGTAGCAATGGTGTAGAGGGCAAAATGGTGAATATAGATGAGCACATCTTTAAGGCAAGAAAAAAAGCAAGGCTTATCTTGCAAGGCACAGGAATCACACCCTTATTCATGTCTTTAGTAGATGGTAATATAGCAAGTATTCAATTCTTTACGCTTTGGCCTTTGCTTTCTATCTCCACATCATAATTCATATTCACCAACCCTTTCATTATTTAATTAGCCACCTCCTATTACATTCTAACAAGTAGACCATTTGTATATGCACATGTTAGTACACATCTTGGATTGGTTATGGACTTATGGTATATATGGTGTTATATGTTGTTATAATGCACATCTTGGATTTGTTATGATACACACACACACATATATATAGGGGAGATTTCAATTAAAAACCCCTTTGAGTTTTAAGAACTCGAAAGAACTCAGTGTAACAATTTTTTTTCGAATTTTTTTTACAAATGCATAATATATGTAAGTTACATACACGTAAAAAAATTACACAATTTTTTACGCACCGAGTCGACTTTTTACACATGTGTAACGGACGTAAAAGTTAGTGTAACCACTTACATATTTATTCTCTCTCCTATTTTGACTTTTTTGCTAGATTTAATCTCAAACACATATTCCAACCCATTTAATTAAATGTGTGGCCTAGAATTGAAGTTTTTAAAACTCAACATGGTTATCAAAATATCCCTCCCATATATATATATATATATATATATATATATATATATATATATGAGATATTAATGATAAATCATGGTTACATTACATGCTTAGTGGAACTTTTATAACATGCGTTCATAATTATTACTTTATTTACGGGTTTTAAACAAAATCACAAAGTAGATATCTTTTAGGATGTTGCATACCCCGTATAGCGAATGTGAGAAACAAATCAATTTTATATTCACCCATGTGTTTATTTTAATATGTTAATAAAAAAATTGATATTGTTTATTTTAAACTAGTCATTCTTGTTTTATTTAGATATATAAAATCGTTAGGGTAAATTTATAAGAATAATTATATTTATATTAAAAGTTTAATATAAAACAAAGAAGATGAGCTTGAGAAAAGGAAAGGAATCAATGAGAAAACAGGAAATAAAGAGGCTTCATACAATCTCGTGAGAGATGGCCCACATACCCATGCCACATCAGTAAATGCAACCCTGTCACCATGTCACTATCTTGCCATGTGGAACCATGCCCCCATCGAGAGACTTTTGCCCAATTATTTGTTTTAAAATTTTAATTTATTTGAACAATTATGATTTATGAATGTAGTTGTGGAGCATTTGTGCCCCACTTTGTATGCAGCTTGCTGATGATGACCTGGTGTGGTGACTTCAACTACATCCATTGAATCACAATTTTTGTGTTCTCATGACATAACCAAAGGGTTCCATTATTATACTTGATTTTTAATTTTGAATTTTTAAAAAGTAGACATTTGTTTGTCTAGAAGATAAACGTTACCCTCTAAAAATATAGAAGTATCTATAAACCGTAAATAGATCAACAATACGATGCGTGACAGACGTGGCCACGTCAGATGAAGGGCCCACTCCCGGAGTTCGGACCACTCCTTGCTTCCCCTCTCTTGTCCTTGCATGCAGTGGCGGAACTTGACCATTTAAATTGGGGGGGCCAAAATACATTCTAATAAATATGATAAATCATATATGTTTCTTTTAACCCCGGGGAAAAAGTGGGGGGGGGGGGGTACCTTCAACATTATGTCATAATTATCTTTTTTTTATCCAATCAATGTAAACACAAGAATGACTTAATGATGTAAACCTTAACTACTTCGTTGTTTTTTTGTTAGCCTACTGCCTTGTTAGTTTGCCTGATTTAATAAAATTTTGCGTTTCAGAAAAAAAAACATAAAATGATAAATAAATAGAAGTATAAAACTACTAATTAAAAAACAAAATCTCTTAATTTAGAAAAGATTCACCTATGGAAAAAGTTTGAAACTTTTGCAAGTGTAATAGCAATAAAACTAAAAGTTTAAAATAATAGATATTAGCCGCTAGCTGATTAGCCAGACTTTTATAATATATATGTACGTATAATTACTTAAATGCCCCTATCCATCTACCATCTTCTTCACTACCTTTACAAGTACTGTATGGCTTTCATTTTCATCTATGGCTGATGACCATAAAAAACATTGTTCGACTATCCTTTCTTCAGTTTAACTGCTCTAAGAGCATTCCCAGTGGCTTCTCTAAAATTTGTGAGGGAGTTCTCAATTTTTTAGAGATAGTTAAAAGTGATTGTAAGAGGAGGAGAGAGAAAATGTTATTGTTCATGGTTAAATTTAGAGAAACACACTGTTCACCTCTATAATTTTTTAATGTTTTTTAAAATGGTTGTGAGTGAATGACATAGAAAATGTAATGATAAAAATATTAAAAAAATATTATTTAATTGAAAATGAAAGAGAAAAGATGGTGTTTTTAGTGTAATTATAGAGATGGAGATAGAGAATGAACTGAGAATGCTCTAATACTCTATAATGTATGCTACCTAGCCCAAAAGCTGGAGGGGCCACGACCCCTCCCCGCCCCAACAAAGGTCCGCCCTTGCTTGCTTGCCCATCTACACATCATAAAAACCAGTGTCATCCTTCCCCTGTCTTATCCAGCGCCACCTAAGCGACGACCCTGCATTATAGAATCTCTAACAAAGTCTGGGACCCAAATCTATTTGATCTTGACCGTCCATACATATTAACAAAGCCATTTGATACACTAGAAATTAAGGTGGTGGAATTGATAAGGAGGTTGCAACATAGATGAATTAAATGTTTAAAACAAAACATATATAACAAAAGGATCATATACAACAAGGCTCAAGAGCTTATTGCTGGCAGAATATGAAGTGCATTATCATAGTGTTAGGACCACACAGGGAGGTCTAAAACCTTGTACCTAGCCGAAGCAGGTGCCATATTTTATGACAGCCAAAGCCTATTGTATGGACAATTGTGGAGCCTACACGGATAAAGACTGGAACCGCCCATTTTCTTGATTTGGATTGCCGTGTATTGTAACTATTAGGTCATGGTTACTATTTTGGATTGTACAAGACAAAAAAGTCTCTTCCATAGAAAATAATCATTATCTATGAGTGTGTGATGGCTAGCCATAGGATATCGTAAACAAATAGCTCATTTATCCTTTCTGCTATGCACTAAGGCTATGTGTTATGGTTTAATTAGCACGTGCTAGTTAAAGTATCACATCAATCCCATGTAGACGGTGAGGCTTTAACTAGCTCACCCATTAACCAGGGTGTCGTGGTTAACAAACTTTAATTAGTTAGTTATCAATAGTGGAACCTACACTACTTTATCGAGAGGTCATTATAAGATTATCTTCTCTAATGATTACAACTAAAGGGTCCAAACTATGTTTTCGTATAGAAAAATATCAGTTTTATGTATAAAAACGCCATCAAATCCCCCCCCCCCCCCCCGCTCTTTTGATTCAGGCGCTACTAGTTATAGATGGTGGAAGAAATATAGAAAAAAGAAGTTTTGATTGGTTGTTAGTTTGATGGTTCCAACTTTTCCATGTTGAACACTTGTTAGTGTGTTAACACATATACACCCCTTAATGCTACCCCCGTACTGTCGTGTTGCGGTGCAGCTGGCGTTAAAGGTACGCCACATCAGCCATGACGCAGCGCTGGGGTTATCCCCTCCACAACGAGCAGCCTAAGCCTAAGGGCAACCATAGGAAGCCATGCCAAAGTGGAAAATGCTCTGCCATGTCACTGCTATGCGGGTGAAAAACTCCCCGCAAAAATATATGCAATGATTACTCATGAAGACTAACTAAAGAAAAAACCACAAATTAATATTTTCATCCCACACCTTCAATACATTTGTGGCGTATTGATGTTCCACGCATAATTTGATTACGTGGAGGGCGGGGGGCGTGAGCCCTCTACGCAATTCTAAAGCATGAGTTCGGCACCTGATAGGTGAGTAAATAATTGGCTCCTTTAGTTCACGAACCCCCTTGGGTTTGATAAGTGAAGCTCGGCCCGAGCTCATTTATCAAACGAGCTTATATGCTCTAGCTCGTTTAAGCTTGGCTCAAATCGAACTTCTAACAAATCTATTTCAAATAGCTAACGAGTGATCTGGCTCGTTCACACCTCTAGATACTAGATATGCCAGTAATCCGTCATTTAAAAGGCACCAACCATCTATCTTATTTAAAACAAAACTATTACAGTTTAAAGTACATGGAATAACTTTCCCAGTAATTTTGGAAACATAAAGTTTGTTGTTCAGTTTTGTGGGTCATAATCTTTATACTTAGGGTATCTTTAGGCCATGGAAAGCTAAAGAACAGTTGGTGAGCACATGCAAAAGGAGTTAACTTATTATTTAGGTATTGGATCTTATAAATCATTAGCATCCTACTTGAAATGGGTGTCATTCCACATTCCATATTATTGACATATGAAAAACATTTTAAAAGTCATTTCAAACCTCATAACCCTATCTTTCTTATACACTAAACACATGTCATGTTTTGGCTTCTTTTTCACATGATTTAGCACCAATAATGTGCAATGTTTGGGTGTTTGAGACCCTGTTGCTTGATTTGGAATACCCATCTTAAAGGGTTGATTAAGTGCAAAGTGCATTTTGGAGGGAACAATTCTTTATGGGGTATATAACCATCATTAACACACATAAATACCATTTAATGATGTTTAAATAAGTTTATTTAATAATTAGTAAATAGTAGTATATTCTAGCATCATAGGATTCCATGGAGTTGACTCTAAATATGTTAGTTGCCCTTCATTATGAAATTAGTTATTTTATCATTATTAGAGGGCCACTCATACAACCATTTTTATTTTTATTTTTATTTTGTGGATCTTATATTATTATTATTATTATTATTATTATTATTATGTAATAATAGAGTAAGATGGGACACGCAAAATTTATATTATAAATATAAAAAATGGACAGAATTATGTTGTTTCTAGACACGTTTCGGTTGATCCTCACATCACCAAAAAAGGTAATCTAAAACATGATTTGTTTAGAATGAGTTGGATCAAATATAGGACCAAAAATAATTATTAACATAAGAGTTTATTATAGGAACCTTTGCATCTTTTAAAGTCTACATCCATGAAGATATTTTAAAATAATTAATATGGAGTTCAAGGAATTCTCATGTAAAAAAACAATGTTTCAAAAACCGGATAAGATAAATCAGGAACCATCATAAATATTAGTTTGGTTACGAGTTAATAGACTGGACAGTCAGACATAAATGAATCGGTTGACTTTAATTAAAACTTGAAAACAATGGTAAAATGGAGCAAAACGATCCATGTTTGCTTCTTTTTTAAGATGGGTCAGCCACTCGAACTTTATCAACCTAAATTTTGAAAAGAAAATAGTAGAATCTACAAAGTAAAATTTTTTTTTTCATGTATTGTATTTATGATAGCAAAACGAAATGTGTTTTTTACAAGATTGTGTATATTTTTTTCGTTTACGTTTAAAGTGGAAGTTCTTTTCGGGTGGAATTGGTAGTTTCAATATTTTTTTATTGATGCTGTGGTTGTAGCTTGAGTTAGAAGCTAGCCAATCAAAATATCAAAATATTGTAAGCATCCATTATCATGTAATGGAATCGGATGCAAACTCAAATACTTAAAATGTTAGTTAAGGTTCGATAGCATTATTATCGTTATAATGGAGAGAAGGGATTGATTTAATTGGATAAACATTCTTAAACCTTTTGTTCTTAAAGAAGATCTCTTCCGATAGGATATAAACGAGCAAGCTCGTTTAAAATTGAGGTTGACTCGTTTAATTTAATGGAGCTTGGACTCTACTTATTTCAAGCTATATTTATAGAACTTGAGTTCAACTTGTTTCAAGCTCTACCCGCTTGAACTCAAGTTACTAGCGGTTTCGATTATACCCGCTTTGACCGCTACCCCTTTCGTTCCCATATTGATGCTGATTCGCTTGATAACCTGCTTTTTGGGAATTACCTTGAAAATTCGGGTTTTGTTGCGTGTTCGGGTTTCCGTAACTGAAGTTGGGATGGTTTCGGAGGCCCGGGTGATAGGTGTTTGAATTTATATTATTATTGTACTTCTTCTCACCCTGAACAAAATTCACCTCCTCTTCTTCTTCCTCTTCGTCTTCCAACACGACCCCACAAGTAGCCACTACGTGGCCTATTCCACCACAACCTTGGCAAACTGGATACGCTTTTCCTGATTTGCCTTTTTCTTTCACTCCCACACCCATCAACTGATCCAATTTTCTCTCTAACCTGGCCATACGATCATCCGACTCACCACTATCCACGGCCTTCACAACCGCCCTTTTTAACATGCAATTCGACTGAGCTTGCTTTGTTGAATTCATTGCATGCCTCTCTAAGTGTTGCCAATCTTCATTCTCATCATTAGTCAAAAAGGACCAATTTGTGGTCGACTGAAGATCACGCACATCGTCACTTGACAACCCGTCATGAAACGCCTTAATCAACTCCCACAGCGCAATCCCGTGATGCGGACAAGTTCTCAACAACCTCTTGAACCTCGTAAATGCTTCATGAAAAGTCTCACCCGAACCTTGCTGAAAGTTTCTGATGGAGGTTCAGGCCTCGGATGTTCTCTGTGGTGTGTAGTACTCGTCCAAAAACTGTTGCGCCAGATCTTGCCACATGTAAATGCTCGCTGACGGTAGAGATAAGAACCACTGCTTCGCTAGATCTTTAAGATTGAACTGAAAAACCACTAGCTTGACTTCATCAGCAGTGAAACCTTGACTTGAGATAGTGGCACAAATTGCATTAAACTCGCTCAGATGCAAGTATGGTTCTTCTGATGCTTTCCCATGAAAAGTAGGCATCCCGGTCAAGTTACTTTGCCTTACTGAAAACGTTCTTCCTTCTCTCATCGGGATCACAATGGGAAGCGGGTTCGTGGCCACTTGTGGAATGAAGTGGCTTTGAACCCCCCGAACGGGCGGTGAAACAAGTGCCCTTGGAACCCCATCATCAAACTCATATTCGGGACACTACGGCTCGAGAATCTCTTGTTGTCTTTGGGCTCGGCGGTTTCTTGGTGGTTGAGCGGGCTCGGGTGTTTGGTTTCTGGGAGGTTGTTGTTGTTTTCTTTTATAATACCAATCCCCTTGCACGTCTTCCATCTCCTCTTCATCCTCGAACTCATCAAAATCGTCAAATCCCCTCCGCCGATCATACTCGAACTCGACTCTATTGTGCGGTGGTTCAGACCTGATTGAACGATCATCTCTCATTTGATATCTTCTTTGAGCTCTCGGGTTTCGGTTTTGGTGAATGGGTGGGTTGAATGGTGGTAGGTCATGGATTGTTGGGTTTTGTGGAATATTTTGTGGGATATTTGGTGGAATGGGTTGTTCTCGATTGTGCGGTGGGTTAAGGTCATCGGGTTGAAACATCGGGTTGAAACACCGGTTGTTTAAATGACACAAGAGCTCAAACCCTAAATGTTGATGAACACAACCAAACAAATAATGCATCAACTAATAATCTCAAACACAAGTTGTTTAAATAATCAGTCAATAATTAAGCAAGACCAAAGCAATAACTCAATCAAGCTCATAAACCTTAAGAATTAGAATCTGGTCAGAAGTTAAAATACACAAAAACCTAGCCTAGAATGAACAAAGAACTTAGCCAAGCATCGACATATCGATTATATCACTTATCTTAATGAATGCAAACCCGAGATGAACCGGAAGCCTTGGAATGGTGGAAGATCGTCCTAAGCAGCATCTTTTGCCTCTGGAGGTCGTAATTAGCTGAATGGGGAGGTTAAGGGGTTTAAATAGGGAAAACCTAAATTTTAGGCCGACTTAAGCATCTTCGCGTATCGCGAAGATGTCCCATCATGCTTCTTCTCGTATCGCGAAGGACAAAATAGTCACGACCGACATCCTGTACGCGAACGCGAAGTTGCCCTTCTTTGCATCTTTGCGTATCGCGAAGATGTAAAACTTCATATTTTTCATTTTTCTTTTCTTGAATGCCTCGTGATGCGTGCACGTCCAATCTTTCACTTGTCGATCTTCGTTCCAAGCCCGTAAATATCCTCGTTAAGCTCCATAACTTCCAATATCCTGAAAACACGTAAACAATGCTTGAAGTACCAATGTTCATTCGATTATTTACCTAAATATAACTAATTAATATATAATAATAACTAACTTTTACCCAACCATCACTGCCACAAGCCCACTACACAAACCAGAACTCAAACCGTAACCAAAACAATCGACAAGGCAATGGTCGGGGACGTGGCGGTCACAACAGCTATAACAAGTGTAACAAAACGGGAGGTAATCGAAATCAATTTAATTGGGCGTCTAATCAAAATATTGTTTATGGCACATGGAACAGGTGTGACATCGGTCATGTACTGTCCGAATGCCCTAATCGTGACCCTGCCACTTTCTGCTCAAAACAACAACCATCTGCCAACTATGCGGAACATAGCTCACGAACTTTTAACAATTGGCTCCCGGACACCGGCTCAAATAACCACATTGTAGTGGATCTCTCTAGCCTCGATAACTCTGAAGCCTACCATGGTGATGACAGTCTTCATGTTGGCAACGGTAAGGGTCTTGTAACATCTCGGATTTTTCGAAACCGTATTCGTTTGCGTATAACCCGACCTGGAAATATTTTGGATCATTAATATTAATCAAAACCAAGTAGCTATATGTGATTAAGTTTCCAAAGTTTACTTTAAAACCCTCATAGTTTATATCAAGTTCATTTCTTATTTATTTCATAAACAAAGTTCAATAATTAACCAATATACAAACTTGAAAGACCAATTATGTCAAAAACTAAAACATTCCCTCCATGGACCCAGGGCGCCGCGCGTTGGGCCACATTTCCACGGCCACGCAGCGCGGTGGCCTAGCTGGTCAAATCGTTTAACTTTGGTTCGTTTCCTAGTTTGTTTATGGTATAAAATCGTTTATTTTAAGCATAATCGAGAGAATTAAGGACCAAGTAATCATAATATAATGAAAATAAAATTCCTAAGTCGTTTATTACAGCACAAGATCAGATCTTTATGAATCTTTCGATGATTATTTCTTTAAATACATATTTACTTGCTTAAACGGGCCAAAAAGCCATAAATGGTTCGATTTAGCTTTTCTTATATTAAACAAACCTTAAACCTCTGCCATAAAACATTAGACAAACCCTAAAGAACATACTCCAGCCGTACTACCTTCTTCCCAGCTCGAATCCTCTCGGTTTTTGGTGTTTTGTTGAAGAACCGTTCATATCCGTTTGACTTTGCAAGTTCAAGAACCTTTGACTTCCGTTTCTCGTCAATCATTTCACTTTCCGTGTAAGTTGTAAACTGTAAAATCGTTCAAACATATTCCCTAGTCAATAACCTTCAATCAATTTCGGTGATTGAAGGGTGTTGACTGCTCAATTTCTTTAAAACCCGTTAAAGGGCAAAATAGTCAACAAGTTTGACTTTGCGTTTTCTCATGCTTCTAGTCGGATTCAACGTTCGGTCCAGAAGACTTTTATTCTTGAAACGTAATTTTAAGGCTACTGTCCAAAACCCGACTTCCGAATCGCTGTTCGGATTCTGGTCAGTACCAGCTCGCTTAAACGTTTAATTCAACATAACTAGAGTTCTACTCATCCGTTTGGATTGATTCCAACAGCATTAAGTTACTTTTTATTTATAGTTTCATATCACAAAGTTTCAGGTTCTAATCAATTATCTCGTTTGACGCGTATTGGACGACTCGCTTATCCGTTGACTCGTTTACTCTTAATTGTACTCACCTGCCTTTGATCTAAGGTGAGTTTGATCATTCCCCTTTTTATACACTATTTTCTAATGTTTTGGGGACATATGCGTACTTACTCATATTTTCTATTATATATATATATATACACAAAATCGCAAACATAATCATTGTGTGAATATCAGTTGAATGCTATTTGCTAATTGCTACATGTTTAATTGTTTATTTGACAACGTTTCGGAGAGATCCAACATATCCCCTTGTAGAGGGTTCTCATTAGTATGATCATACGACCGTCTTAATAACTGAGCCCGATTCGCTTGGCGAAGGTAAAACGACAATTAGTCATTATAATCAATGCCCGATTCGCTTGGCAACGATTCATTGGCACACGAGTACAACTTGGTTTTGGTTTGTTAAGGTTTGATTGATTATTACCACATAGATTGGTTTGCACATTTAACACTTATCATTTATTATATAACTATTTGTTGTGTCAAAATTGGTGATCAACTCACTCAACATGTTTGTTGACAAAACTCCATTTTCTACACATATGCAGGTTGCCTGAGTTGAAGAATGGATACTTAGAAAGACCTTAGGATTATAATAAAGATATACATGGATTTAGACTTGTTGTATTTATTTATTTGAATTGTTTGGTTGTATTTGATCATTGTGTGGATTATTTAAACAAAATAATTAATTAGATATTGTCATTTATATTTATGATAGTATCTTCGAGCTGTGAGCAATCAGATCACGCCCCGGTATTTCCGCCTTAGGTTGGGGTGTGACAGATTGGTATCAGAGCCGAAGGTTATAGGATATGTCGTTAGAATTTGTTTTAGACATATGTTAGGAACCCTATACATGCTTATCTGAACTGCCTTATGTGCTATTTAATAAATTGTTTACAGCTTGCTTAGATTAATTATTTAAATTGTATTTATCTTGTTTATTTGTTGCACACACACACGAATTCCGAGGTTATGCCTCAACGTTCAAAATATTTTTAAATCCTCTTAATTTTTGATAGATTATCTTTTATTGTGGGAAATTCCTTAAGAATTCCCGTGTTTTGTTCTGTTTTTTCACCTTGAAGCGTGGGGGTATGACGAATTCCGTACAACCATAACTTTAAGTGGGACCCGTAATCGGCTAAACGGTTGCGTGGTAAACATAACCATCTAAACGGTTATACTTCCAAATTGTGTTTTTTTTAAATTATTTTAAATACTTAGTTGGGTGAAAATCCATTAAAATTCATGGGCACTCCAACTATCCATTTCTTAAATTATTTTTCGATTTGATTTTTGGGTTGGAACGTATCGTCCGGGGTGGTTCCCGAGATACACCAACTACTTATATTTGATTCGTTGGTTCGATATTTAGTTGAGTCAGCTAAATGCCATGTAACGCTCATAGTCCGAACAACTCCATTGATTCGATAATTCGTTAATTAGTTGGGTCAGTTAAATGGCATGTAGACGCTCATGGGCTGACCAACTCAATTGTTTATTACTCGTTATTTGAATTGGGCCAAAAAATTGCCATGAAATGCTCGTGGGAGGTCAATTCACAAACTTTATGTTGTTTTATTTAGTTGGGCCATTCAAATTGCCATGGGAGGCCAACTCATTGAACATGTTTCATTATCTTATTTGGGATCTCGAGCTACCATGGGAAGCCCATGGAAAGCCCAGCTCATGGCTGAAGAATACTCGGCGTTGATGAGAAATCATACATGGTCATTGGTGCCTCGAGCTCCGGACTCTAATATTGTTGATTGTAAATGGGTTTTTTAAACTCAAACGAGACCAAACGGGAGCTATTACACGTCACAAAGCTCATTTAGTTGCTGACGTGTATATATAAATTTGGATAAAAGTTCCACACAAATCGGGTTTTAAAAATGGTTTTCACCAACAACCAAACCATACACGAAAGGCAAGTGTACCTATCGTTTGTAGCAAAGTATCGGTAAGAACCGAGTGTCAATCCATGGACATGGCTAACTTTTGATACTAAATCTTTTTAATTAATTTAACCAAACAAACAATCCAAGTAATTTTTCAAGTAACTAAACTAGCATTTAACAATAACAAAACAAGTAAAATACAACTAACAATCAATCCAAACAAGGCTACTTAGACTATGCATCCACTCAAACTAAGTGACAAAATAGCAATGATAATGACAAACATCATGTATTAAGCACCAACATCAAATTCCAATCAAGGCAACCTAATACTAGCAACAAAACAAAATGATGGGTTTTCAACAAGTTAATAACCATAGATTAGTAAGTTTGTCAAAACTACCTAATCTCATAATGAAAGGAAAGCTAGAATGAAAACAACAAACTAACCACCTAAAATCGTGTAAAATAGACAAGTTCAAGAACACTAGTTAAACACATGAAACTTTTAATTAGCAAAATATGAACCGAGAATTATGGCCTTAATCCCTAGCAAATATTAACCAACTCAAACAACCATATTATCACCATACAATTTTCCAATATCAAGTGATAGGTTTCATGCTTGTTAAAATTCATAACCAAGTTAATTTCCACTAGTCATTCCAAACTTAATGATATAAACAAAGTATGCATACACAAACTAAGTTCATAAACAAATGCTCAACACATAGTTTTCCAACATATTATGGTTAAACATCTATCAAACTAACAAGACTAGGAATTAAAACAAGCATTCAACCATCAAACTCTATTCAAGAACATGTCATAAACTTGAAGAACACCAACTTGTCAAAATCATGCATAGATAAATATCACATAAGCAAAAGCTTCAACATAATCTAAGTAACAAGAGTATTTAGCCCATAAGGCTTGATACAACAAACAAAATCAAAGTAGTTTTACAAAGCATTGTTAAGAACAAGAAATTGCAAACTAAGATGAATGATGAATGCTACTTGCAAGCGTGATCATACAAGACGGAAGCCTTGAATTCTCTCTAGCAAACACAATAATTTTCCAGCAATTTTAGAGAATTCTCCTAAGGCTCCACACTTGAAATGGGAGTAGTGGAGGTGTATTTAAGCTTTCTGGACGTTTGGCACGGGCCCATGCACGGGCATGCACGGTCGTGCATATAAGTGGAAAGTCAACACCCTGCTTTAGTCTGACCAAAAGGTCAGACTTCTCTATTCTGGCACGGTCACCGGCACGGGCCCGCACGGCCGTGCAGGTCATGCACGGGCATCCGCACGACCATGCACGGTCGTGCACTTTTGAATTTTTGCGGCACTGGCTTGCATCTCCGGGAAGCACGGTCGTGCAAGATTTTGCACGGTCGTGCGGGGTCGGCAGATTGCTGATTTTGTCCACGAAACACCCTCTTTTCTTGTTTTCTTTGTCGGGCGGGCGCCCGGACCTGCAAATTCACAAATAACTCAAATAAGAACCAATAAAAATGAATTTGCATGGAGTTCGGCTAAAATATGAGGAAAATTTGGTGTAATAAGATGTACACTTTGTGTTACATCAGTTGCAAAAGGTTTTCGACAACAACTGGGCATTGACTATCAGGAGACTTTTAGCCCGGTTGTCAAGTCTACCACCATTCGTGTGGTCCTTTCTTTAGCAGTTGAACAAAAATGGCACCCACGACAACTTGATGTTCAGATCGCATTTTTACATGGTGAATTAAACGAGACAGTGTATTTACAACAACTACCTGGCTTTGTTGACCCACAAAGACCTGATCTTGTTTGTCTATTACATAAGTCTCTGTATGGGTTAAAACAGGCCCTTCGCGCCTGGTTTCAGCGGTTGTCTACAGCTCTTCACGGGCTTGGTTTTCGAGGTTCTAGGACGGATCCTTCCATACTCATTCATTCATCCGGAGGCACTCTTTTGTATCTACTTGTCTACGTTGATGATATTATTTTGACAGGTAACAACCCCCAGGCGATTGATAAAATGGTACATAATCTTAGCAGGTCCTTTGCGGTTCAGGACATGGGTCGACTCTCCTATTTTTTAGGTATTGAGATTATTTACCAAGGCTCGGACATTATAATGTCTCAAAAGAAATATGTTCTGGAACTATTACAACGTGCAAACTTATCACATGCTCAACCAGTTGACTCACCTATTACAACAACTGCCAACTTGGCGTTGGGTGACAGCCTCTCGTGTGAGAACCCGGTAAAATATAGACAGATTGTTGGTGCTCTTCAGTACGTAACACTTTCTCGTCCTGATATCACTTATGTAGTCAACAAGGTCTGTCAATTCATACACTCGCCAACCAAAAATCAATGGTCGGTTGTTAAGCGCATTTTGCGCTATCTGAAAGGTACTGCCACACATGGCCTTCTCTTCAAACCACAGTCATCCTCGGTTCTTCATGCTTTCACAGATGCCACTTACAACACTTTGAGTGCCTTCTCTGATGCTGACTGGGCTGGATGTCCAGATGACCGTCGTTCCACCTGGGGACATGCTATATATCTTGGGTCGAACCTTGTATCTTGGGCTGCGTGGAAACAAAAGATTGTCTCACGGTCATCCACAGAATCTGAGTATAAAGCTCTAGCTGATACGGTTCTCGAACTAACATGGTTACAAGCACTCTTGCGTGAGCTACGTGTTCCAGTCAAATCAGCCCCAACACTGTGGTGCGATAATCTTGGCGCGACATACTTGTCAGCAAATCCTGTCTTCCATGCACGTACAAAAATATTGAAGTGGACTTTCATTTTGTTCGAGAACTGGTTGCTCAAGGAAAACTCTCAGTGTAGTTCATCTCTGCAGAGGATCAGATTGCAGATGTTTTTACAAAGCCTCTACCCTCTCAGCGATTTATCTACTTACGGTCCAAGCTAAGGATAAATCCCCGGCCTTAGCTTGCGGGGGAATATTAGACATAATTTATTATTATATTATATTAGAGGGTTTAGAGTGTAATATTGTATTCTATTATATACTCTTTTAATGTACAGATTACAATCACAATAATATACAATTCTGTTTTACAAGTTTAATTACATGCTAGACATGTAAAGTTACTTATAGGCAAACTCGATATGGGCACAAATAATATAAGTTGTGGAATCATTAGATTTTCCAATTAAATTGATCGGTTCAAAGTTTCACAAAAAGTTAGTACAAGCGATATTCGTGGCAAAGTTTTGGTTCACTTAAAAAGCACCAAATGATAATAGTTACAACACAACTACACCGGGATCATATAGTTTTGTATATTGAGGCGAATTTTTCCTATAATAAAAAATAGAGCGGAATTACAAGTTCTACATTGAAATTTCTAGTATATGTTCACTTTCTAATACAGTCCTATATGTTTTTCATCTAGTGGCTTTCTAGTTTTTCTTGAATAATATGCTATTCACAGTTAAAAAAAACTTAAGGCAAACAAATGATCTACTTAAAGGATGGATCAGTTATGTTAAATAAGTAATTAGAGACTAATTTTGAAATTTGAGAATAGACCCCTCGGATGGACAGTATCTTTTAAACCCTAATACAAGATTTTGATCCTATAATAATATCTTTCTAATACATGGACAAAATGATATTTCAAAAGATATGTCATGCAATATTTTGCTTATTTAGTAAATTTTGAGATTAATTTGATGAAGATATTAAGTGAATTAAAAATACTAATATTTGGAGGGTTGTAAAATATATTGTATTTGATTTGTGATGATAAATTAAAAATAAAAAAATATTCCCAATAAGCAGGGATATGATGGTAGGGAAGGGAGCATTGGGTTCTCTGTAGATTCTGTTATCTAAAAACAAACCCTCTGTCACTGCACTTCTGCCTCTATGTAGATAAGCTTCTCTTCTCCACAGCCAACACTTGCAATAAAATGATCTCCATTTAACCATTATCTAAAACAACAGATTTATTTTAAGTATTAAGAGAGTTTAATGATCACTAAACAGAATAAAAATATATTGTTTAGTGGAAGTCAAAACCAGCAAGTTTTAAGTAAATCACACGTTGAGTGGCTCCGTTCACATGAAAGATATTGGGGTATAAATATTGCGAATGCGTTAGATAAGATGTGTTTTTAGATAAGAAGTGTGAATGTACTGTCTTAAATATTGCCAATGCGTTATAAACATAGAGGCTACTTAAGAGGGCGTGAAATAAAGTGATGTCTTTGAGCTTCACTTTCTTTATGACCCCCAAATTCTAAAAAGTAACAAATTATATGGGTAATTTTAATTTCTTTTTAGATATGAAAAGAGCTTCAGTTTTATTATGCGTTTTCAGCACTCAAAAAGAATAAAACGACCCTCTACAGATATATTTGATGCAAATGATTCTATAACTCCACACTTGGACCTCGCCTTTTTGAGTCGAATCGAGTGGGATGATGATGACTAAGTGCAGGCAATCATGATCAATGACCTTCCCAGAAGTTTTCACTTGGACAACAAAAACAAATCCGTAAGAGCTTGTTAAACCGCCTCAAACCCATCACCTAAGGGCTAAATCAATTAGTGTTGATTATAGGAAGTAAGTTGCTAATAGTAAAGAAACCAATCAAGTTTAATATTATTCAATTGTTATGATTTCTATAACTAAAAGCATATGTGTGACTTTCGATGAAAAGAAAATATTAAATAAATGTTAGTTATTATTTAATTAATTTCATTAAGTTTTTAAGATCGTGAGCTTTATTTGTTAGGGCTATTCATCTACATTCTATGTATCGTTCCTGCAAAACTGTTTGAAATACAATATAAAATAAAATAAAATAAAAGCAGTAATATTGTAGATTAAAAAAGGTAGTGAATTTGATAATGTGGGCATGTGACGTGAGTTGTTGATAAACGGATATGAAGATGACTTTGGTATACTAAAACCCAAGGGCAGGCACGTGCTTTGTGGATGAGGGGTTCACGTGCCTCGACAGTGCTGTCCATGTGGCATTTTTTCTTTCGTCTCGTTGTTTTCCCATCTCTTATTATTATGCAGCAAACCCATCACTTTGGTTTTGGTTTTGGTTTGTATGCGGTTTTCGATATCTGTTCAAATGATTAATATCAACCCTGATTGTATATTTTATGCATATCAAGTTATAAACTACATATTAACTAGAGTATGTATCACTATATTCAGTTCAGTTATGAAGTTATGAGTTATAAAGACAAAATAATCATGTTTCAAGTTTTAGATTTTTCTTATAAGGTCGTTTTAGTTATAAACGGTTCGGTTTTATTAGTTATCGAAGAAAGAGTTAGATTAATTCAGTTCATCGGTGGTTATTGATGTGGGCCAATTTAATCTTACATTGGTTAATAAATTCGTTAAGATTTTATTAGAAGTTGTGAAAAAGCTTGTTTGATGTAAAAGTGTAGGTTTTTTGGTTTCTTAGATTCCGAGGCTTAGGGATGGCAATGGGTCGGGTTTGGGTCGGCTTTAGGTATTCCCAAACCCATACCTGGTTATAAAAGTCCATCCCAAACCCGTCGGGTTTTAATCGGGTAATTACCCGTCGGGTTTCGGGTTTCCCGTCGGGTTTCGGGTTTCCTATCGGGTTTTGACAAAATACTCGTCGGGTATACTCGGCTCAAAACACGTAGGGTTTCTACTGGGGTTTTGAAAAAATATAACTAATCGATTACAAAGATGGTTACCATAAAGGTAAAATATCTCAAATAATTGATATAAACAAGTTTCGACAAATAATATATTTGGAATATAGTATATATATATATAATATAATAAGCTATATCGGGTACATAGGGTATATAATCGGGTAAATAGGTCTATGTTATCGGGTATATTAAAAATCCCAAACCCGCGAAAAAATTCAAAACTATCCCAAACCCTAACGGGTCGGATATTACCCGTCCCATTTATGTCGGGTTTCGGGTTTTCCCATTGGGTTCGGGTTTCATTGCCATCCCTACCGAGGCTGTGGAGCTACTTAATACAGGTCATGAATAATAATGCTATGAAATCACGATCCACGAATGTTATTTTTAAACGACTTAGTATTGCTATTCAAAAATAGTTAGTAGCGGCTCAATGCAACTTGTTTGTGCTTCGATGTAAACAGTACTCTTTGGAATGGTTGTAAAAATCCCGAGTAGGTGCCAATTGGTTAATCCTAATCAATGCTGGTTAATTCTCGATTAATCGCCAGTCTTCACTGCATCGCCCGACTAGCGACTGGCAATTATGACAACACTGCTCTTTAGTTAATGAAATATAAAAAAATAAAATTAAATATCCGGTTTTTGTTACCGTTCAATATTAACTATAAACGGACCATAAACTCAATTATAAAGAAAAATCAAACGTTAACACTCGGTTTCTCACATAGTTTAGCGATGTCGGTTCAAGATCAAATATTCATGTTTAAGATACAACGTTTCAACCGATCTAGAGTTTTTAGCAATGTTTTAAAAATCAGTATTTTACTTATACCGGATTTAGTTCGAAAACGGTACAACTGGTTGGACCGGAATGCATCGGGAGGTTCAACTGGGTTGAATTATTTACCTTGTAATTCCATATAAATACAGTTTCAAGTTAAAAACAACCCAAAAGTACATTAATATGCATCATACATGAACTAAATATCACAAATGAACAATGGTCGAGTGAGATAGAAACTTTGTACTTTGTAAACGAAATCGTCAATTAGAAAATATGTAAATAAACTATCATTAGATTTGCATGATACAAAATTGGTTGTTTAATGACTTGTCGTTTATCCTGTTTACTCGTTTCAATTTTATCCGCCATATTAAAAGTCATTTTTAAATATACGGGCCGCAAAAAATATCAAAAATCTCTTGTATTTAAAACAGGCTTTTTTTTAAAGATGCGATACGATGTTCTAGCAAATCGCCCAAAAATCCCGACCTCTAAATACCGATTATTCTAAGAAAATCCGGTATAACCGGTTGGTACGTACCGGTTTTTAAAACATTGGTTTTTAGTGATACCAAACGATCACAACTCTACAAGTTAGTTAAAACCATAACCAACACGCTAAAAACCAAAAACGACCCACTCTGTTAATATGCCGGAGATGGACTCGATGGAAATCACCATCAAGGTTCCAGCCCAGATAAAGTAAAGTAAAGTAAAGTAGACCCCATTCAGCCCATATTCATTGACATTAAATCCATTGGGCCCTATTAACGACCCAATTAACAACTAGGGTTTTAACTTACTGTAACAAAGGGTCCAAACCAAACCAAATCCATTGCGGTTGCAGTTTTAGTTTTGAACCGGGAAATAAGGCGAAGCACGTGACGTGAACCAATCGAAATTTGTCCCATTAGCCAAAGCCAAAGCCAAAGCCAAAGCCAAAGCCAATCTGTTGTACCTAGGGTCAGAAATAATTAGGGCAGATAGATCCACAATATGTTTCTGTTCGACTGGTTCTACGGCATCCTTGCGTCACTCGGATTATGGCAGAAGGAAGCCAAGATCTTGTTCCTTGGCCTCGATAACGCCGGTAAAACTACCTTGCTTCACATGCTTAAAGACGAGGTCTGTTATTGTGTTTGATTGATTTTAAATTGATATGCTTATAGTATGAGTTTGACCTAATTTTGTGTGATTGGATCTGAATTGAATTTGAATATGATTTGTATAGAGATTAGTTCAGCATCAGCCGACGCAGCATCCGACGTCGGAGGAATTGAGTATAGGGAAGATTAAGTTCAAAGCGTTTGATTTAGGAGGTCATCAGATCGCTCGTAGAGTCTGGAAGGATTATTACGCTAAGGTATATTTCTTAATTATTTGCCTTTTGATCTTATTTAAATGTGATATGCTATCAATGGATGCTTATGTTAGATTTATTTGCATATAGATAGCTATGTGTGTGTCTGTTTTGTTGTGATTTTAAATCTATTTTTGCTCTGAAAGTTGTTCGGTTATAATTTTCGATACGTTTGTTGTATGATATAGTGTTGCTTTTGTTTTGTGACACTTTGTGTGTATATAGATCTAGGAGTAAAGAGTGAGTTTATATCGAACGTTACTGAATGATTTGGGCAGTGAATCAGCTAAGTATAATAGCACATATAAGTAGATAGCCTGAGGTATTTTTATTAATTCACTATTTTGTATGCGGTATCATTTTTTCAACTGCTTGTTGAATGTTGATATTGATTTGCATTTGCTCACAAGTTTGGTTGCTGTAGGAAATACATGTGAAATTAATACATGTCATTAGTCATTACATATGCTGATGTTGTTTAGTTCTTGGTGTTGGATAACTTTCTAGCTGTAGACTGACAACAAGACTAACTGATAAGTGAACTTTCTAGTGAATCAGCAAAGGCTTACTACACATCCAAGTAGTTAGTCTGAGATATTTTTTTAATTTACTATCTATATGTGGTATCATGTTTTCAGTTGCTTGTCAACATTGATTTGCATTTGCTCACTAGTAAGATTGCTGAAGGAAATACATGCCATTAGTCATTACAGTATTACATGTATTGGTGTTGTTTAGTTCATGGATTGACAACAAGAGTAACTGAATAGCCTAGAATATGCATTCGAGACAACTCTAAAACTTTCTTTAAGGTTTCAACCGGGTCTGTCATAAGTTGGTTTGCTGTGAATTAAGCCTGACAATTGAAAAGCTCTGGAAATAAATAACAAGGCTTGATATTAGCAGTTTTATCAATTATCAAAATTAATATTCTAATTTGGCGCTTTATTGATAAAAAACAAGCGGCATGGTAAGTACCAAGCTTAACTTGAAAACGATTTGAATATTCTAAAAACGGATTCAAGTTGAATATTCTAAAAACGGATTCAAGAATTCAAACGCAAAACCTTTTTGAATTTGAATATTCGAACTCATATCAATTTTTTCTCGGATTCAGTTTACACTAAATTAAGCTACATGATATTAATTTATAAAAGAAAGAAGCCAAAGTGAACTCGAATGACAAACCAAAGAAGCCAAATCCAATCCGAGATTGTTTTTTTCTTTTTGTAAACTATTCAACTGAAAAATGGTAGTTAGATATGAAAGCTACACTCATGAGTCATGAATGATACTATCATTAGTTGCTTATCAACTACCAGATCAGATGGTCAATTGATCATATAGTGATTACACTAATCCAAAATGTTAAATGTTTAATTCTTCAAATTTCAAATGACCAAATACAACCACCATACCCAGTAAATCCCACAAATAGCTAGCTATGGGTAAGGTCTAGGGAGGGTTGTATGTAGGCAAGCCATACCTCTTATCTCTGAGGATAGGGTGGCTGCTCCCACAGAGACCCTCAGCTTCAAAACTCACAACAGACAAATAAACAGAACTAAATATATCCAAGCAAAAGGCTACCAATGACAAAAGAAGTGATGAAAGAGTAGCATGGTAAAAATAGACAGAAATAACATCAGAAAACAATATATAGGCTTAAAAACAAGAAGCCGATCACATGTAAAGTCCACGTAAAGTGTAGGAGAATCTAAGCCTCTAAGTCATAGCTAACACATATATGTAACTTCCCTTAGAAGCCGTTAACCTCAACTCTAAGCCTCTAAGTCAAAAACAAGGCATTTGTTTGGGCCCAAAACCGATTTGAAAACTGAAAAAGCCATTCAGTTGCATCCATTAAAATGTGATTTTGTTTGCAATCTGGGTTCTTCAGGTTTTACTTGAGCTGTTTTGTTGGGTAATTCTTTTTGAATGCATAAAACCTTAGACATCATTGAGAAACTTCCACTCATTTTAACCCAACATCAAAATAATCAAGTTTTCATGTTCTTTGACAGTTATCTGTCATGTGCGCTAGTGAAACCTTTTGTACTGGCCACCCTTAGAAGCTGAATGACCAAGGCCTGACTTCATGTAGAAATTACTTCCAAAATAAGTCTTTATATTCATCAAGTAACTTTATTTGGAAGGATTGAGCGGTGGCATACTGTGTGGACATGACTATATGTGATGGATATCAAACGACAAGATGTTAGGTTTTAATTTGTGATTGTTAAATCGACACTGTTTGTATTGTCACATTTCCAATTTACAAACAAGTGACCGCACGATGTAAGATATGACAATCAGTATGCCCAAAGAACTTTACAGATGTCATGATATTAGAAAAGTAATGTAAATCTTACAGGGCATGATAGTATAGTATGGCAGTGTCCTTAAACATTAAACTATAGAATGTCATGATATGATTAAAATGATATTCATCATGCTTGCTCAGTTGTTCATACTGTTTTAATGTTCATTTGAAACCAACACATCTTTGTGAATTCATATTAGTATATAGTCTTAAAGAAAAAGACAATATAGAATAGACTTAGTAAATAGCTACACAATTTAAAACATTAATTTGGTCATCCTTTTGTTTTTTTAACTTGAATAATGTTCATACATTAAACAGTGTTTGGAGGTTTGGCAGTAGTGGTCGTATACAACACAAATGTTAAATAGCTTTACTGTTTGGATACATGTAGCATAAAATTTTAAAAAGAAGAAAATAGAAACATTATATATATATATATTTATGTGTGTGTGTGTGTATATATATTTGCAATTTTCATCACACTAAAGCTTACATATTTGAGTAATAAAACCTATTTGCCAAATGCAAGAGCTTTCCTCTTTAAGACTAACCTTCTCACCATTTCTGGAGCTAAGGAAGTCTTGGTGCAAAAGGGTCCCTTTTAATTGATTGCATGCTTTTGAGAATAATTTTAGGTGTTGCGTCAAGCAACTTGCTAATGTCGAAAAAATGTCAGCATACAACCACATTACTATCACAGAAGATAACCAGTTAAAGTATTAGGAAACTAAATCATGCGTGCGTAGTCTAGTGTTCTACAAAGCCTCACATGGGTAAATGTGAAATTTAGTCATGGCTATTTTACCTTTCTAATATATTTGTTGTGGTTATTATACTTTTCAAAGTTGTTCATTTTGTTCAGAATACGTTTCTAAAATGTTCAGTTTGGTAATTGTACTTTTCTTTGCTCATTTTGGTTAGTATATGTTCTTAAAATGTTCATTTTGTTTAGTATACACTTTTAAAATGTTCAGTTGGTAACTGTACTTTTATTTGTTCATCTAGGTTTCCTTACCATTTTAAACTGTTAAATTGGTTACTAAAACGGTTGCTTATGTTGTTTAGGTCAATGTATTTTCTAAGGTCTAAACACTCTCCAAAGAAATGCTTATTTTTCTGTGTTTTTAGATCTCCTTTTGGGTTTATTAGACAGAGTGCTTAAGATATAGTTAGTGGTTTAAGTCTGTGTCTGTTTTAGATCTGGTTTCGCCATTTAGGGTTTATTATTGTTTTTTATATGTGTAATAGCTTTGGAAGTTAGGTTTATAAATCTTGATTCGCAAATCAATAAGGTTTTGTTTCACGGCGGTGTTTGACGTTGGTGTTGTTGTCCACATTTGCACATTTTTAGTATTATGTAGTTCTCATTGTTGATTTGGTGATATTGGGTGGCGGCGGTTGGGTGTCTGTGATGAAAAAGGTTTGATGAGCATCAACATTTGAAAGGGACTTAGAAGACCGTTTATTGCTATTGAGCACCTGGGTTTAGTTTTTACCAAGTAATTAGACATAATACGTGGATATGCATGAATTTATATTAATAAAATTAATTAAACTTTAGATGATATACATGTTTATGGTTAATTTGTATATGATAATGACTTGAGATGCATGTATTCCAGGTGGATGCAGTGGTGTATCTAGTAGATGCGTATGACAAAGAACGGTTTGCAGAATCAAAGAAGGAACTAGATGCACTTCTTTCTGATGAGAATCTGTCTGCAGTTCCCTTTCTGATTTTGGGAAACAAGATTGACATACCTTATGCAGCCTCAGAAGATGAACTGCGCTACCACCTCGGATTGACAGGTGTCACCACTGGCAAAGGGAAGGTTAATCTTCAGGATTCAAGTGTCCGTCCTTTAGAGGTATTTATGTGCAGCATTGTACGCAAAATGGGTTATGGTGATGGTTTCAAATGGGTCTCTCAATACATCAAATAGTCCCTTGCGATGATCATATCTGGGAAATAAAAAAGGTAAGGAAGAAGAACATGCATGCTGTTTTCTTGAATTTGATTTTGGATTCATTTTGTAAGTGAGATTTTATGTTTGTGGAAGAAAGTAGTTTCTATTTGTTGATGTGTAAAAGGTTTTAAGCTGTAGACCAATATGCTAGTCTGTTTGACATGTTTTGATGCGTATGCTGTTTTTGTAGATGGTGAGAACTATTATGGTGAGTATGAGAACAATCTCTGAACTTATGAGTTATGTATGGCTCTGATTTCTTGGAAACTTATTGTTGATCAACTTGGTTAAGAATCATGGCTTAGGAGCTTGTTTTTAGTGTTTTGTTTTCTGCTGGCTGCGAATTTGTAGACCCACCATAGCGGGTACAAAAGCAAGTGAAAAAAGAATGTTGTTTGTTTGTTATGCTTTGCTTTGAGGTTGACCGGCTTTTCTATGAAGTCTTTTTTACTTTAATCAATCAAGTTTGGTGTATGAAAGTAGTTTCAACGATATGCTTATATAAAAGAGCTGACAATAATACCTCAAGTATTGTCAAATAAGATGTAAATTGTACTTCTCCTGAACTAAGAAGACTAAGAGATGCTTGGGATTTTTAGACGTGTTAATGCATGGTTTAAACTTTCATTTCAAACGCCCACCAAAGCATCCTCATTTCCTTAACCGTAGTTGAGCATTTGCTATTTTAAGTAAAAGTAAGAGAAAAGAAAATAAACATCAAGAAAAAAATTTATTTATCTAAATATAGATAGATTTAAATTGTTTTTAATAGAATATAGCCCTAGCTTTTAGCTAAATTCGAGCATCCGTATAGATTAATAGTAATTTCTTTATTCTCATCCTTATAATTTAATTAAAATATATATGATTAAATTTAATCCTCTTAAACATTTTACATCTCATTCTTTGTATCCATCTTCATTCACTTAAGGAGAATTTTCTTATTATCGGTATTGCTTACCTATCTTTCACTCAAAATATAGTCTGTGTAACACCAACATGAGTTGAATACAGAGTTCCTAAATGAAAAATTAAATTACGTGAAACTGTAAGTTTTTTTCTCAAATTATAGGAATGAGTTCAATAGGGATGGAATAAAGATAAGAATCCATTGATGTTATTAGTGCTCAAAGAATCCCAACGCATTTAAGGATGAAGATTGGCATGCCACCCAATACAACATGTAGCACACATTAGAAGAAGAATAATAATAAATCACATGTTGTGAGGATCAGGATGCTGATGTGGGAACATCAAGTTATTCATTACATAATAGACAAGATGTGAAGACAAAGTGATGTCCGGAACTGAAAATCTTAGTAGTCAGTTTAAAGCAACCCTCCCTCATAGGCCATGCAGAGGTCCAATTGTTCCAAAAATGGACGATAGTTGACCTTAACTTTTCCAAGCCGCCTTTGTGATGATGGGCCCAGGTCCACCTATCCCATTTGACCCTGATCTTAGCAGCCTAACCCGTTTATCATTAAAAGATTTAATAAATAGTGTGTTGAAATTGTTAGAAAGTTAATGAAAGAATAACCAAAAGTGTAGTTTAGTATTTGATATTTTAGGTCGGTTTTGTGGCTGATTTTAAGATAGGTTTCAGACTTTCAGGTGGTAATGAGAATCCCAATGGGTAGATTTTATCCACGTAACATTGTAGACGCCAATAACTTGTTCATGCATATTGACTTGTGAACCTGAAAGGTAATGAGTAGTGTGTACCAAATATGTGTTGAAACAAATATGACTACATGAAACACGACTTCATAATCAAATGTATATAGACTAAAATTACTAAAAATAACCTTTACACGCTATACAAGAATACTATGTCTTAAAAGGAAAGGTCGGCGTAAACCGTGTGGAGAAAAGTATATATATTTTTTAAGTTGCAATTCTTTCCTTACACTTTAAATTATGTGTTTTAAGCCATTTAATTTTCAATCATTTTTATTTTTCATTAATAACTTACATTCGTTAATCTTTGTGTTTAATTTTGTTTCTCAACATTTGAGCATAAATTTTACTGACAACATAGATGTATCCAAATTAGAGTATTTCTTTAGACATCATAAACTATATGAATGCCGGTAACGTGCTTGTATCGTAATGTACCGAGCTGATTCCAACCGAACAACATTTATACTGGTGGTATTATTGGAACGGTACCGATACTTGGTTTTATGGCTTTCGATCGATGTAAAACACATATCAATGCCTTTTTAGTCATATAACAATTTTACTTTTAAAGTTTTACTTTAGGTTGCTATAACAAACGGTGGTACAATAACAAGGCAAACCGATATCGACCAAATTCCCACCATACCACGCCGAGGAATTTCACTTGTTCATGTTAACATTCTATCTTTTTTTTTAATATGCATTTACAGGGAGGCAAACATTAATTTAGTAGTAAGGCCTAAGGGGTAAGATAAATCAACCTTCGACAAATAAAAGTCACCCTTCTTCTAGATGTAAGTTAAGAAGGAAATGACAAATGACAAACAATTTTATGACAGGTTAGCAATGTAAATAGGTGTAGACTATTGACAAAAGTCACATAAAGTGACCTTGAAAGTTATTTGTAAAACTCATTTATAAACAGTTCTAATTAAAAACAACCATAAAACGTTTTCTTGGCTCATGTAATCGTACATAGTACATTCCACTCATAAGTCGTTTAGATTATTGCATGTACCGATGATAAGGTTAAACTTAGGGAAAGGTAAAGTTGTGCTTTTAAGTTTAGAAGAAAGATTACCATCCAATTAGGTTAGGAAATGAACGGTACGTTTAATGAATAGTTTGTGAACCATTTGGCAGGAAGTTCATTTATATAATAAACGAACGAACATGAACACAATATCGTTCGTTCATTTAAATTTGATTACGTTCATTTGTTTACGTTCATTTATGTTCGTTAGTTTATTTTGTTTAAGTTTGTTAATTTACGTTCGTTAGTATATTCATTTAAACTTTTAGTCCCAACAAATTGTTTTTTCACATTACTTTTAACTAATTTTAGTTTGCTCGTGTTAATTCATCTATAGTCAGTTATGTTTGTTCGTTTACGTTCGTGGGCCATTCGTTCATACTATTAACAAACGAACTTAAACGAGCACGAACACAGTAATTTTCTTAACGAACGTACATAAACAAACATACCCCGTTCATTTAGCTGTCCTTGTTCTACCGTTTGTTCGGTTAATATCAAATGAACAAACATGAGCATGCTTTGTTAGATTCGTTTACAAACCTAAATCCAATTACATGAATGTTTGGAAAATTTACCCATAGCAAATCCTTTGATTTGGTGTCATGCATCTGTTTATGATAGTTCCAATTCTTTTAAATAATACAAAAGGATAATTGAATAATAATCCAAAGGAAGCATGCAGCGGTATGGCAATGGCTATGGCTATGGCTATGGTCATTGGTCCCATATCTCGGAATAACTTTTACTCGACTTTATTTATGTACCAATTCGTGATATTGATCCCGCAACTTCTGTTAACGGTTATCCTACCCAATTTCCATTTATATTTTTTATATAATTAAATTACTGATTTTAATTTTATTTTATTTTTTTAATAAAAATTACGGTGTTTGCTTTATAGGTCCAATTTTTATATTTTTTTTATTTTTATGGAGTCGGCCAGCCGGGAGCCTTGGTGGAATCAGTCTCTCTATCTTTTGATATAGAGGCCAAGGGAGGGCTAGGAGGGCGACGCACCTAGGCCCACTCTCTCAAGGGGCCCATAATTGTTAAGAAAATAAAATTTATATTTTATATATAGTTTTATTTTAATACAAAAGCCTACAAAATGGAAACAAAGCTTATGGATTCAATTCCCACAATTAGTATTCTTTTTTTAATAGAAAAAAACTTTCATTTCTTTCATATGAGTTATTTTAGTAACATGTTTATTATTATTTGTTTGTTTTGGGGTTTTGAACGACAATCCTATTGGTAAAATTGCCAAGTTATCTATTATATAATTAAGATGTCGATTTTATAAGCCCGCTTTTTTACTTGTCTCATGCCCCAAAATTTTACGGGGTTCTCGGATACGGCCCCGTTCCTAAAACTCTACCAATAACTTATCTATGGATGAATTTTACTAGATATGATTATGGTTATTTTATAGTAAGTTTATCGGTCTAATTGAAGAAAGAAATGTATCATGTATAATAGTTTGAAATGATAGATGATAAATATGCTATTGGCCGTCCAAATTTAATGGGACCTAATGATATTTTGACTAATGTTGGCCAAGTATACACACATTAATTAGGGGTGTTCGATGTTTGAACATCACCCCAAGTGTTTAAAAACGGTGCTTGTTGTTTGAACATCATCCAATTGTTTTAAAACGGATTAGCCTACGCAAACTGAATACTAATTTTATTTCTTTAGTTACTTTATATTTTTATATATAAAGTTGACTAATTTTTCTAATGAAAATTTACCTTAAATTTGACTAGTTTTATTTAATTTATATTTTTACATGTACTTTCTTTTAACGATTAGGCATGTCACCATTGAGATCCAAGGATAATGTTGAAGAACAATAACTTTGAATACAAAGAGATATATGACTATGAGATCTAGAATTAATAATTATCCTACATAGATTATTTGTTTATACTTACGAAAATTATAAGACTGGAAATACGTTTAAAAAGCTAGAAAGAACTCTCACATTTTGTTACATTTCATATAACTGTTACCATAAACCCTAATCCATATCATTCATTTCATAAGTTAATCAAACAAATAAAAACTAGCTGCTAAGACTCTTTAAGTTTATCTCCATGTACCAATCCTACTTCGCTTGCATCATCGAAATTAACATTCACTTAAGTAGAGGTACGAAATCTGCTTTAAAAGAGTAAAATAAATAATCATTCAAACATGTGTTTGCATTTTATGATAATCTATGTATACAAGTATATCGTTTGTTACTAAATGAATATCAATATATTACTATATATTGTTCATAACTTAGATCAAGATAAGATGAAACAAGGAAAGACATCAAATGAAACACTCAAACTACATTAACTAATAATTTTAAAAATATCCAAATATCCATATGTTTTTCCTTGAGAAAGAAACTAACGGTAACATGCTTAATATTGATAAGAAGCTAAGAAATTGCCATGTGTTTATACAAAGAGTTTGAATATGATTTTGGGTGTGTAGACGTGGCAGTAACGTAGGCGTTGCTGGCAAATTCGAAGCGCGTCGATTTTGTCAACTCACCACAGACTAGAGGTGCACAAATCGGTTTTTTTAAAAAAACTGGTTCGGTTAATAACCGGACCGGTTTTTCTTGGCCTGGAAAAAAACCGGTTTTTAAATAACCGGACCGGTTTATTAACCGGTTTTTTTGGTGCAAAACTCGGACCGGTCTAACCGGTTAGGACCGGTTTAGAAACCGGTTAGAACCGGTTAATAACCGGTTAACCGGTTTTTTTTTAAAATAACCGGTTAATAACCGGTTTTTTTCATAATAACCGGTTTTTCCATTAACCGGTTCGTTAACCGGTTTTGGATCTAGAACTTGTAACCGAAAGACGAACCGGCCGTTTGTAAACCGGTCAAACCGGTTTTTAAAAAACCGGTTTTCGTAAAAACCGGTTTCCGGTTTAAACCGGTAAACCGGTTCCCTAACCGGTTTTTTTGGCCATCTCTACCACAGACCATTACACCTTAACTCCAAGTGGACGCCCTTCACTAATTTATTGATATTATTTTTAACTATTAAATATTACTAAATCTTAAATATATTATTTTAAATAGTTCCATGCTCCATTTTAAATTCACACCCCCTCGGTATCCGCCTTTGTTTATTCCGTAAGTTTTTAACTTTTGATTTTATTGTTAGGTAAGATATATTTAGCATCTTTCTTTAGTGAAAATGGGAGTACAAATTGTATGTGCAAAAGAAGTATTAATATTGTATCACTTTATCAATAATGAGTTAATGAATATTAATAACAAGAGAGTCTATTGAATACGTTATATTGATCTTATCTGAATTCGGTATCAATCCCTTGTTGAGTCACTTCACCAACCAATACATGTCTATATCCTTTCTTTCCAAAACTAAAATATCTATTTGAGGGTAAAACTATTATGTTGAAAACTTATATGTCATTTAATAAATATTCAATTATTCATGTTATAAGTCATCTTTTGAAGATCACCATTTACTAGTTTTATATAATTTACTATAAAACGATTACAATAAAGTGGCAGGCAAACGGGGGCAACAAGCTGCGCCGCAACCCCCTTTTGAACAGCAAAGCCAATCCTGCTAAAAACGAAGCTTTGGGACCTAGAAGCTGAAGAGGTTCCGTGTACGACGCGCTGAACCCTACTCAAAAATTTCACAGCCTCTGGAGCCAAACATCTTTATTACAGCAAAACATAAAAATATACAAACTTTACAACTCATGTCATCAAAAAATGACACTACAAAATATCAATCTTATATCATCGTTGTCAAGAGAAGATAAGTCGTCATTGTCAGTTTCATGGTGATGATGTTAAAGAAGACATGACTATCAAGATGAAGTATTTTGTGAGGAAAAAAACGAGTTATTTGTTGAGAGAGAGAGAGATTTTACGAAACTTAAGGTTAATTTATGTTTTATGATATATTTGTAATTACTTCTTAGAATTAAATTAAAGTTAGATTGCCATGTGGTAATAGTTTATAATTCTTCCCCTTGCTCAATTTCTATGCACGTAGCGACGTGGGAAATGAATATCAAACCAATGTATACGAGGTATCACTTTTATAGTTCTACGTTTTTTACTTTTATATTAACTTTTAAGGTTTTTTCAATTGCATATTCAAATAAAAAAATCATAAGTTATGTCATGTTTTACAAATATGTTATATGTACGTAATCTTTTGTTTTTTATAATTTGTTCTTAATTGATAGTTTAACTGAATGTATGTTGTCTCTTAGGGGGTGTTTGGCCTAGCTTTTATTTTTAGGCTTATGCTTTTATTTTGAATCTGTTTATAGCTTATTTTCTATTGTTTGATAAGCTGTTTTTAAGTGTTTGGATTAGTTTATATTCTACAAGTTGATAATAAATTGTTAAATCCACCCTTTTTTAATTTGTTAGTAATAAGTTGCTTCAATAATTATTAATCCACCACCATTTGAGGGTAATTGAGTAATTTACACCCTTACACAAATAAGCTAAAAAATCATCTTCAAATAAGCTTATTCAAATTAGCTTATATAAGCTTATAAGTATAAGCTTAAAAAGCTAAACCAAACACCAAATTAAGCTTATTTTGTAAAAAAAAGCTAAAAAAACTATAAGCTTTGATAAAAAAAGCTAGGCCAAACACCCCCTTAGTGTATGTTCTGCATGTATATTTGTGAGATTAGGTCTGATGAGCTATATCTCTACACACATCAATATCAATAGTACACTTACATAATTTATAATACACTAAATACAAGTAGGTACAAGAAACTATATTGGTCACTAATTTTTTTTTAATTTTCTTTACATATTTTTACTTAATTGTAAAATTGTATTAGTTTACATCATCTAGTTTTTGTTTTTTAGTTATCCCCCACTTGTGGTCTAGTGGTAAGAGGCTTGGGTTTTCCAATGGAGACTAAATTCAAATCCCACTTGTGTCATATTTGGATGGATATTGACAATGATGGATTTGAGCTAGGCTTTGTGCAAAGGTTGTCAGTTCGAATCCTGAGTCCACCGGGGTTTTCGTCCCATCGTGTGTTAGGCCAGAGAGTTCTGCTCTTGTGGTGACACAACGGATGTCAAGTGGCAGTCGGCGGTATGGTTTCCCGGGAAAACGCCCAAGCCAAACTCTGAAGCCAGCGTGGGCCCGGTTAAGACAACATAATCTGGCCATAGTAGGGCATCGGGGCTCTCCAAATTTGGAGAGTGCGGCAGCCTAAATGTAAAAAAGTCGCCATTCTAAAAAAAATCTAGTTTTTAGTTTTAACAAACTAGAATTCAAGAATAATATAATTGGTCGGATAGAAGACGAGTGTCATTCATTTCAATTTCAATCTCGATTATAAAGTAATGTATCATATTTGGTCTATACATATCGGATACATATATTACTCGTCAAGTGTCCGTTACTTGTTCATGAGTATTAGATATACATATACCTTTTATGTTTTTATATGATTAAACATTATTCATTTGTTTTCCCCAATACCCAATCTTAACTCGCTTAAAGAACGATTTCAAGCATCAAATATTTTGCCACACTCCGAACAATTATGCAATTTTAATAAATTTAATGTTCTAAAAACTTCAACATGCTATAATGTACCCCCCTCACGTTGTTTTTACATAATGTCTCTTTTTCCTCTACTAAATCAACCACATTATCTTTCTGTTTTACGCACGATAGGGTGCATTTAACACATAAAGGAGACATTTGCTCACCTTTTATAAAATAATATATTATATTAATTTCTTCCATTCCGATATGGGTAAAAAGGTTCGGATAACCAAAGGAGTATCATATAATACGATACTCATCTCACATTCACAAACTTTTTTAAAAGTATTTTTTACCTGTATATGTTTCTATTTTTAAGTTTTGGTTTTATTCATCGTCACACATTAAATTGTCTATCCAAACATTTTTCTATATACAACTAATATAATAGAATATCCAACCACACATAAGGGGAAAAAGATGGAATGCGAGATGATTCAAGCGATTGCATTCGTTACTTGTTGGTTGATATGGTTAACGAGAAACACCATGTAATTCAATAATGAGGCATTCTCGAGAGCGAAATTAGTAGATGATATTAAGGCCATGTCATTTCGTTGGGCAAGTAATCGAAACAAGAGATTGGGCCTAGAGTGGTAACAGTGATGTCGTTTCAATTTCATGAACTTTCCTTTGTAGTTTTTTAGTTAGTTGTTTGATATTCGTCTCTTTTGTTTTCTTTGTACTTTGAGATCCTTGCTTCTTGTAACTGGTCATTTTATTTTCCAAAAAAAAAAAAAAGAACTAATGTTAGTTAATCATCATTATTATTATTATTACTAACCATTTTACCAGAACACCTAAACTACTTATAACGACTACTCACATATTTAGGTTCCACCCCCTAATTAAATCAAAATTAAAAATTAAAAAAAAAATATATATATATATATAATAATATAATAAATCCGAATATTAATTAGTTTCAGACGGGGCGATTAGTAATGTATCTAGAAGGGCATAATTGGAATTTTAACCAACTTTCCTTCCTTAAATCCCCAAAACTCACAACAAAACAGAGACACAATTACAAAGAAAGAAACACACAGCAAACAAAAATATATATCACAACACAACACAATACCATGACAACAGAAGTCAGATTAAACATCGACGATCAATATTTATATTCGGCATCTGAGACCATATGCTGCAGAATATGTCACGAAGCCGAGTTCGAAAGCTCTAAATCATTAGAAGCTCCTTGTTCATGTTCAGGAACCGTCAAAGTATGTTTGTTGCTTTCTCCTTTCTTAATCTTAAATTTATAATCATGAATTTATTCTTCTTCTTGTTCTTTAATTAATCGAAAACGTTTTCTTTAATCAATCATCAGTTTGCACACCGAGACTGCGTTCAGAGATGGTGTGATGAAAAAGGAAACACCGTTTGCGAAATCTGTCTTCAGGTTCGTTCGGTTAATCAATTACTTTTCGTTGTTTTTTCACATCAAACTGACAACAAACTGCGTCGCTCTGGATATTTTTTTTTCTTTTAACATTTGTTGATTGATCATTAATATATGAATTTGAACACGGTTTGTTGATTTTTTACGGCAAACTGCCAACAAACTGCGTCTGCTAGCAAATTTTTTTTTCTTTTAGCATTTGTTGATTAATCATTAATATTTGAATTTGAACACGGTTTGTTGTCGTTTAGGTTAACATTTGTGTCTGACATCTGTTGTATTAATCGTGACCAATTGGTGTTTAATTTGTCCTGTTTGCTGCCGTACTGGCTGAAATATGAGCCAATGCTATTTGTTAACCTTTTGAATTATTCAAGAAAAAAAAAAGTCTATTATTATGGACGAACATTGAATTGTGTTTGTACATGTGTTCGTTCCGGAGTCAGTTTTGGTTATCAAATTCGGAATTGTTTTTTTTTTTTTCTAATTTAAAACATTGTTTGCACGGAAAATTAAATTTCGTTTTTTTAAAATGGGTTTTTAATGTGTTTGTGATATGATAACTTTTTTATTTGGAAGTTAAAGTTTTATAATTTTTTTGATTAAAATAAAGAAAGGATAATAATTGCTTTGAAACATAAAAGGTACTTTAGTTTATGTGACCTTTTAGATCAAGAAATCAAATATGTATATTCATATTCTTTGTCAACTATTTAAGCCATGTAATACTACTCTTATCTTCTATTCTTTTCTTCCTTTCCAATCTAATAATTTGATTGCATTGTACACTATAGCGTGTAGGGATGAACATTTGGTATCGAGTACTGGTAATAGATTCGGTACCCACTATTTCAAAAGTACATTATCGGTATTTTCGGTACCAATACCACTATATAGAAATGAGTATTTAGTAACGAGTACCGTACCGTTCCAACAGACTCGGGATGGTATTCGGTACCCATTTTTCAGAAATTCAGTATCGGTGTTTTCAACACTTGTGCCAGTACCATCTCATCCCTATGTTAAACGATCGTGTAATGCATGTAAACTGATATCAAATGTGAAATGCGATATTTGTTTTCATATGTGAAATTAAATTAAACTGTTGCTACTAAAATCATGTTATATGCTTAAAATCAAAAGTAGAATGAATTATTAATTGTAATAAAATGTTGTTGCTTTGAAAACAATTTTGTTTTGGAAATGACAAACATGTACCAGAAAAATGAAAAAGAAAAAAGCCAAACACCAACTGAAAAGGACATGTACTTGTTTAACGTTGCAGAATTTTGAACCGGGATATTCAGCCCCGCCACCCAAAAAGCCTTCACAAGACACCCATGTCACTATTCGGTAATTACTCTTTCTCCCTTATTTTTACTCTGTTAAACTTAGGAATGAGCACCAAGTACAGGTACCGTACCAATATATTCGGTATGGTATTCGGTGCTAGTACCGATACCATATAGAGATGAGCGTTTTGTAATGAGTACTGGTACCGCACATATAGATTAGGCCCGGTATTCGGTACCTATATTTTCAAAATTCAATATTGGTAGTGGGTGAAGCTTGGACGAAAACGAGTGTGTGTGGTGGTGGGGGGGGAATCAAATTATATGAAAAGGACATATAAATTTACACCGCGTATACAAATTTACAGACGAAAAACGAGTTAATTTACACTTATTCGCAAAAAAACAGGGAGGATCGGGCCCACCCTTGGCCTTCACCATGCTTCGTCCCGGGTATCGGTACGGTACCGATCTTATCCTTAGTTAAACCCTAAATGATTCTATTGTATAAACAAATTGAAATATATATGCAAATCTATATCCGGGTTTGATGTATCACATTAGCTTTAAGTAGATTAGAAATTTAAAATAATGTTTATTTAATAGCATATACATATAAGTTAGTTGTGAAATGTGATTTTCTCTAATGCTTTTTCATGATAATAATAGATTAGAAATTTAAAATAATGTTTATTTAATAGTTTCGATTAGAAGCAAGTAATATTATTATGTGTGACGAAAATATAAATCCACAATAGCTGTTTACATTTTAATTGACAGCTCATAATTTCGTTCAAGTCTCAAATTTCTTATACGTTTGGCAAATTATGAGTTGGATACCTTAAACGACGTGTGATAACAAGTCTATGCTATCTTTATGAATCCATCTCCAAATAGAATATAAGTTATTTTTTAAAATTCACCGCAAATATTCTAATATTCCTTAATTGCAATCAACCAGACATGTTTGCCTTTTTCTTTTCTTTTTTCTTTTTTAATTTAGACCAAAAAAAGTTTTAAAAAAAATTATTATTCAAGGTGCAGCCCCCTTCTAGGAAGCAACATATCTAGGCTAGGGACAAGATAGTATTAATTAATTTTATTTGATTTTTGGTTAATTGAATTAATTAATTTTCAATTATAGGGACAGTTTAGAAGCTTCAAGAAGAGATGAAAATCTGGTAATAGTTGCCATTGTTGATGAAGAAGAAAGCTTGCTTGTAAGAGAATACACGGAGTGTTCATCGACTGCTAATGCAACCGCTTCTATGTGTAGAACTTTGGCTCTCATCGTAAGTTTTCACTTAAATTGGCTCTACTTTTGAGAAATAACTAACAACTTTAAGCTATCTTGAAACACACTCATATATAGAAAAATACTAGTTTCCGTTCAATACATGACCATTTTTAAGTAGAGACAGGTGAAAACCGTTCAATTAACTTATAGGTAGTGTTCGCCATGTATAAATGGGTAAGCATTTATAATTTACATTATGTCATATATCACACTTAAAACAATAAGTACAAATATATATATGTTATTCTCACAGTTTTTACTTAAAATTTGATTAATTTAATGTTTTTCTAGCTATATATAAATACAAAAGTTCTACGTGGTGCTTATAAAACTAATATTTATATTCTTTTAACTATTTTTTTTAACAATTATTGGACTAGGTTTTGTAGTTATCCGGACACAATATGTAAGATTGGATATTTCACTATAAATAAATACACGTCTCATACTCTACTTATATGTTTATATTGAGCAGAATATCATACAAAAAAGTTTATTATTTTCGTTTATAAGCAAATAGAATAAAATAAAATAAAATAAAATAAATGATGTTCAAAGTCAAAGTTTGCGTTCATCTTAAATATTTTTTTGTCTAAAGTAACATGCACGTTGAGTCACTTGAGGTTTTAGTCCTTAATTTCTTGAAAAGTCTAGAAGGGCCCTTTAATGTTCACGCGGTATCAAGATAGCCAACTTTAAACCATAATGTTAACTACAAAACACTAATGCTTGATTCCCACACCTTGATGTGACCACATTTGAACTTTGAACATAAAAATAATTTATGGAGTTTTGTGTATGGGTTCCAGTCGTGTCGAATTAGCACTTAGCAGGTTAACGGGTTGAAATGTGCACACAAATAAATTTGTGTCAACCCAAACACAATCCGTACGCATTTATCAAACTCTTAAAAAACAAAATTGATATAATTTAAAGTCTGTAGTATAAATGAGTAATATGAATATTCATTTTGAAAGTTATTAAAAATATTGAAAATGAATTTGAAATTGCAAGTGGATCTTTATAAAATTGGAAAACAAATATGACATAAATGAAAATATGATTAAAAAAGTTTTTTTAAATACTTAAACAGGTTAGCGGGTCAACCTTTTTTATACGGGCCAACCTAAAGTCCAAACCCGACATGCTTTTTAAACGGGCCAACCCGGCCCATTTTTTAATGGGTTGTGGCGTCGTGTTAGTAGACCCAAAATCTGTTTTCTTTTTTCGTTTCGGGTTTGTGTCGTGGCAACAATTGGCGCCTCTAGTTTTTCGTGAGATGTTTGAAACTCGATGGGGGCAAAATGAAACATTTACATTTGTTGTATTGAATACTAATAAATTGGTAACAACCCAACTAAACTAAAGACTGTGTATACCCGGGCTTGGAGGTTTGTTAAGTATTCCTAAATGAGGCAAAGTTATAATGTGACATTTAATTAGATGTACGCGCTCATAAAGTTACAATTATTATCTTATTTATTATAAACATCGAGTTGCATAACCAAACGTGCAGTTCACGGTACTTCTACTAGCCAGACATTTTGTTGAGGTGCTAATTGGCGAAACAGGAAATTACCCGTTTACCCTTTTAACGGTAAGTACTGTTAATCATTACACTGTTACTTTCTTATACCTTTGTGCATTTGATCTGATGTCATTTGTTTTCAGTTACTACTAATAAAGGCTTGTGGAATATTGCTTCCAATGTACATAATAATGCGGATGATCGACATGGTTCATCATAGCATCACACGTCCATATCAGGTTTGCCCCCATACTTCTTAATCAGTAGTTTTGGTTAAAGATAAGTCTATCGAAATAGATGGGTTAGTGAGTTGTTTAATGACGTTCTTATTGTGAAAATTCGTTTGAAAACGAATACTTATAGCTTGAGGCATTGTAAGTTTGTAACCTGAACTAAGATCTTGTATTGTTTGTATGCAGGATTCTGAACGCGGCAACATATAAACTTGACATACCTGACCAACAAGTGTCTAGATTGATTATTCAAGAGTTTTATTTTATTTTTTTATTCTACAGGCTCTTAAGTAAAAAGAAAAAAGATGATTGTACTTAGTTGATAACTGTATATTAATGATCTTCCTCTTTCTTTGTGGAAGATGAGAACCAGTGAATATTTTTTAAAAGAAAAAAGGATAAATTTTTTTATTAGTTGACTGGCTTTCACTGTTAGTTTTAGCTTTTGAATTATAGCTAAAGTAAACTAAAAGCATTCATCTTTACTGTTTAATTGAACAATGTACTTTAGAGTTTAAAATGAATGGTTTCTTAAAATAAAACAAAATATATTTTACAGGTGATAAGAACCAATTGAAGTTGGTTCATTTTAAATGATTTCAACTAATAATAACAAATCAAAGTTGGACCATTTTCAATTATTTAAAGTAACTAATAACCATCAGTTGAAGTTGGTCCATTTTCAATGAGTTCATTTTTCAAGTATCTACAAATCATGCTCATTACCGAACATAATCACCTAATAATTCAAATTGGTGACAACTTTGAGAGGTCACCTTTTGAACCATAACCTTTTGTCATTTGCAACACGTAGTAGACAACTAATATCGCCTAAAGCACCACAACTTTGAAAGAAGCTACCCGTACCTTTGCGAGTCTTTGAACCACCCGAAGTGTTGTGAACCAATTCTATGTAACCCAAAAATACACATTTTCATCATTCTGAAAAAATTCCCAACACTCATTACTATGATACAAAATTTGGGATTCAGACATTTCAATTAGTTAACTTAAAGAATTTAACACGTGGACAACGCAGGTAGTTCTACTTTTGCTCCAAAAGCGTCTTTGCCCTATGTTGTAGCTCATATATGCCTTCGGGTGAAGAATCCATAAGACAATTTCTTAAAGTCTGAAAGAAGACCATGGTGGGATTGAATTGGTTTCTTTTGTTACCATACACCGTCTCAAATTCTTCTGACTTGATTGCAGCCTTTTTAAGCACATCATCGGGAAGTCCTGAACCCACAGTTAGAAACCGTGTTATGTTATGTTAATTTTGACCCATTTATATACAACTAAGGTCAAATGCGTAGAAGCTAAATGATTAAACGAGTCAATGAGTTGAAATGATCTAATTATGTATGCAGAACTGCAAATGCATAAAACCTTCTAATTTGTTTTATTTAAAGAGTTGACTGCCAATGTAAATTTTGGCCCATTTATATACAACTAAGATCAAATACGTAGAAGCTAAAAGATTAAACTAGTCAATGAGTTGAAATGATCTGATTACGTATGCAGAACTGCAAATGCATAAAACTTTCTAATTTGTTTTATCTAAAAAGTTGACTGCCAATGTAATGAAGTAGTTTTGTAACTACCATGCTTAACATACTAATTAGCTAAAAACTTGAAAAATGAGAATGAAGTTATATATATATATATATATCATCATCATCATCATCATCATCGTACTCAGTATATCCCACCAATAGCAATGCTATGGTAGGGTCTGAGGAGGGTAAGATGTAGACAGCCTTACCTCTATCCCATAGGGATAGAGAGGCTGCTTCCGGTGAGACCCCCGGCTCGATAGTAGTTTTGAATCAAGCCTTGGACATAAGACACATAACACTCAATCATCGGGACACCGGCTGATTGGTGCATGTGCCCTTGTCTTTCGGCTATCAACGCCACCACATGATGCCTGATTAACCTTCCGCCACTTTTAACGTTATTTTCACGTGATTAGTAAAATAACGTCAAAATTAGTGCAATTTTACTTTTGCCCACCCAAGGGTTCACACATATATACATTATATGTGCGCACCGCAAGCAGGGCGTATATATATATATAGAACTCAAAAAAAATTAAGAACTTCTAGGAACTCATAAGAACCAAATATTTTTTTAATTTTTTCATATATTAACATTGTTTAGACTAGTTTTACCATATTTTATATATAAAGTTTTGATTATATATATAAATCACAAGTTTACATGTGTAAAATTTATGTAATAACAAATTTACATATATCCAAAAAAAATTAGATGTTTAAAAACTATTTTTCATAATTAGATATTAAAAGTTATAAAACTACACTCAAATAACATTAACATACAAATTTTTTTTTTAAAAACGTTACTTATTAAGAGTTCTTTCAAGTTCTTAAATAATTTAAGAGTTCTGTAGTGAAACTCATCCTATATATATATATGTATATATATATACATATATCAACTATAAGAAAAAAATGTAAAACAAGCTTCTGAAATGAATCTAAATTCATAAAACCTAATGATCATTCACCTAAAAGCATGTATGTATGGCTTTGGACATTCTCCTCATCTTCTCCTTTGATTTTTCCATGTGTCTTAATCTTATAGTAAGGCATACTTTTACAACACCTCAAATTTTATAAAATTAAAAGTCGGATCTGATTCGAGTCTCCAACAACCTCTCTAGACCCATTACCTAACCGCCCCACCACACTACTTAACATAGCTTATTTTACATGCACACAATTCAAAGTGAGAAAGGAACTTGCCTGCTAGTCGTGCAACATTGACACCATAGCTTTTAGGGCATGCACCACTTGTCAATTTGTACAGAAATGTAACCTCCTCTAGACCTCCCAACTCCATTCCAACTTTGCATGCCATGTGACACAATGAAACCTATTACACAAGGGGAATTAACATATATCGTTACAAGATTGTTTTACATTGGATTCACTAAAATCATAATAGCGAAACACCTGTCAAAACAAATTCTGATTATACAGATTGAAATCAAATATAGCATCATACACACTTTACATACCTTGGGAACTTGCTGATAGTCCAAAGCTAAGTGGTGATAGTGAGTAGAAAATAACCCCCTACACTGGACCTTGTTGACAAGATGTTCAAGAACCGACGCACCGCAACCAATGTGAGATTGTGAGAAATGGTAATTGGTAGAAGTGGCAATTTCAACCCTTTTACTTACAAATGGGTCGATATGGGTTATGTAATTTCTCTAAAAGATAAAATAGATTAAGCTAAAGTATTCAACTAAAAAAGGGGTCAAATGAGTTGATCGTGTTGGAAGTCATCCCAAGTGTATTTGAATGCACAGAAGATTAAAAACCTCCTAGAGCACTTTATTATAATAGGTTTACATTATTCTGCAATAACAAAGTTATTGTAATCTTATTTAGCATTTTATTTATTTGTAAAACTAAAATTTATGAAATCAAATTGTCTTGACCCATATTAAATTTACCCGTCTGACCCATTACCCAATCCACCAGATCCACCTTTTCTTCGCTTACAGTAATTGATGAAGATGAAAAGATAGTATAAGCATATGAACTTACGCTATGGCTTGTCCATCCGAAGTGGCTGTCCCCCGTCCAAGTTCATCTAATGCGACAAGTGAATTATGGGTTGCTGATGACTGCCATTTAAATATAAACCATGTTCATAAACAACGCCATCCACTTAAAATCACAATAGGACTACATGAAGAATAATACTATGATATAGAAATGAGAAAAATAAGCATACCAGCATAGATGCAGTTTCCAGAAGCTCAGTTAGAAATGTACTCTGGCCCGCCATAATATGGTCTTTTGCACCCATTCTGACAAAAATGCGGTCAACTGGAGACATCTTAAAGCTTTCTGCAGGTACATCTGCTCCCACCTGAAATATGAATCATCATTAAGAAGCACGACAAAACTATCTAGCATTACCGCATGAACTCACCTGAGCCAAAATGACAGCTAAGCAAACTTGGCGAAGAAGAGTTGACTTTCCACCCATGTTAGGACCAGTAAGTAAGATAAATCTGGCCTTATTAGAGCCACCAATAGAAACATCATTTGGGACAAAAGTGCCATCTCCTAAAGTATCATTTCTCAGTACAGGATGACCTAAGTTATTAGCAACAAGAAATGGTGATTCATTTTCAACTGACGGATCCACGATAAGAGGACGACACGTTGGTCCTTCATAGATGTCACTTGCAACTGCCATGGCGATCAGGACATCGAGTTCTGGAAAATACAAAACAAAAGGAGTAAAGAGTTGATCAAGTCAACAAAACCAAACAGAAATAGATTTACCAGCAGCTGTAGAAACTAACTGTCTCCAACTAACATGATGCTCACAGAAGCGCCCAATTAGCCTTTGCATGATGCTTTTTAACTTTGACTCTTTCTCGGATTCAGCTTCTGAGAGCTCCTTAATATATTTCTTAATAGCAGGAGTCCAATAACGAGAAACACCCTAGAAATTAACAATGAAAATGATCATATATATTTTTAACACAAATAAGAAGCTATAGAAGACCAACCAATGCATATATATACCTTTTTAGATGATTGCCGTTCATAATCAGAAGGCAGACTCCCAGACAAGCTTTCAGGTATCTCAAGAAGATATGAATCTTTTCCAACAGTAACATAATCGATCTACACAACATCATAAAAGCATAATTAGTATGTTAAGTTGGGAAAAAAAATTAAAAATCTATGATAGTATGTTAATATGAAGAAAAAACTATGTATTAAGTGCCCTTTTAAGCAAGTAATCTCACGGATGAATCTCCAATTAGTTGTCTTTGTTCCTTTAAGTGCTTCTTCAGACTAAACTCAATATCAGTAACGGCTCTGCACGCTGTGTCATACTCATCATCAACCCCATCCCGAGGTATTATACGCCCTGTACTTTTTGCTTCCATCCAATCAAAAGCGTTCTTGAAATGCTTAAGAGCCGCAATAACATCTGAATGACCTTTACCTGCATAAATTTAATAAATAATCAAGTTACATATAACAGAGTGTGAGAAACTGAGAATGATAAAGTAACTGATCACGACTGTACCAGGTTTTAGTAGGCAATGCAGCAGCTTAGAGTCGGTATCTTCAAGAATGGTTCTCAGTGAAGAGCATGCATTTATAATTACATCACAACCACTGAGAACTGTTATAAACTCTTGAAGTTGTTTCCTTGATGCATCCTCATAGAGAATAACTTTATTTGAATTCCTACCATTAGCTTCACTGTTTCATTTTGAATCAGTGAATATTAACATATTAATAACAGAATCAAAATATGCCTAGACATTGAATTTAGCATCACCCTGGTATGTACCTGCAAGAAAAGATGCATGCAAGCAACCGTTCCATGTCCGGTAATACTGACAAATCTTTACGAAATTCAAGAGCAAGAGGCAGATTAGCTCCCTGAAATAAACTATATTAGAAACAGCTAAAAATTAAAAATAAATAACTAAATCAAAGGTGATGCAATGAAAAGATTCAGAGAACCTTTACACCAGCTACAGCTTCTTGGCGTTCTTTGATCGAGTCTATGTCATATAAAGGTCTAGCAAGCCATGCTTTAAGCAATCTCTTCCCAAATGGTGTCACACAACAGTTTAGTTGGTCATATAGTGTCCTATATACATTAAAGCAGCAAATTAGAAGGATTATCCAGCTGGTAAATGTGAAAATAAAAGTTATTACGGTTTAACCCACCCACTTTTCGCCAGTTTTCTCTAGCTGTGGATGTAACATCAATTTTAAATAGAATGATTTATGAGGTTTAAAAAATAGACTTTAGTTACTTCCAACACATTTCACCCATTTACCCAAGCAAATGGGTCGAAATTGTCACCTCTATGTGAACAAGTTGATGTAGCTTACCCTTTAGAGTCCCCATTTACATTGTTCTCAAAAACTTCAAGATTCTCTAAAGCAGTGGCATCAAGAACCATATAAGGTTTTGTTGTGACATCAGCAACACCAGAACACGGAAGTAGCTCAAACGTTGCAAACCGAAGCAATGACTCGTCCAAAAAAGCCTTTTTCAGGTAAAATAAAGTCCCACCAAAGGCTGAGAGAGCAAAACTACCAATTTTTTTCTCAGTCATTAGCTCAGAGAGAACTTCTGGTAGGTAATCTTTGCTATCAGATGGCATGGGTTCATTTAAAGATGACGAAACTGATTGATTACTGATCCGCTGATAAATCGTCTTGATTTCTTGGATAGTTTTATCAGAATCCCAAAACTCTTCGACAGGTATTAATTCATTTATGATAGGATTTCTTGTTTGTCTCAAAAGTACTTTTTCGGTTTCAGGGCTGAGCAATTTTTTGGGTTTAATAATTTCCACAGGTCTTAATTGAGACAATAGACAGCTCAACGTACTGCATTCTGAATCGTCTCTAAACTGTAAAATTGAAGCATCAGTTTTTAAGTACTACATTTGATTTAAAATCTTTTGTAACGACTGCATAATATCACCATAAATACAAACAAATACAAAAGTGTCAACACAGTGCCACACAATCAGAGGTGGCAATTTCACCCCATTTACTTATAAAAGAGTGAATACTTTTTCAATCTTTTATGAATCCAACAGGTCAAATAATTGCCAAAAGAGAAATATACCGAATGGGTTGAAAGTTACCCAAAGTTCATTTTAAATGCATTCGGCATATCATTTTTGGCATGCTAATTATTTATAGCTAGAAGTAAATTTATGGACAAAAAGAGTTCTGTGTTGCCTGATCCACCAGTACCCAAAAATGACCCGTTTTGGAACATTACCCGACCTGCTCACCCACCCATTTTGCCACCTCTTCTCCAATTTTCATTTATTCTGCACCTGTCCAATGATAATCTTGCTTGTAGCAACATCAACTACACAAACACCATATATTCTCTCATCTTGTTGGTTTTCATCATAGCATTCTGCAACTGCAAACAGGTAAGAAGCATCAGGATTGGCTGACAGCATTTCTCCATCAGTCAATGTCCCTTTGGTGATTACTGCACATATTTCACGTTTAACAACCTAAAAGCACAGGTAAAAAATGTTTAAGAACATGAAATAATGATGTTTGTGACATCTTATTAAGAACAGGTACAAGTGTTTTGTGACCTTGTCTTTAGAACCTTCCTGTTTGCGACGCTTGTCAAGCTGGTCAGGTGTTTCTGTCTGCTCAACAACTAGAACACGATAGCCCTGATTCATCATAGTTCAAATTAATAATTACTAAAATAAAATCACAATTTCAAAAAAAAACATAAAGGGGTTCACTGTAAGAAATCAAGAACTTTAAGAAAATAACCTTGCGGGCCAACTTCTCTGCATGCACTTCAAAGTTCTTTTCTGGGAATCCACAATGTGGTTGGTCTCCCTGAAAAACAATAATGTATGTGAAAAAAACAAAAAATGATGAAAATATTTCACTAATCATAGAACCAAGTTTCCAATTCCATTAAAAAAACAGTAAGAAATAAACTGAAATAAGTCGCACTACAAACAGGGGGTTTACCTTCATATACTGCAAGTCGAGTTCTTTTGCCCCAACATGCGCATCCATTTCAAATAGCTCATAGAATTTTCCCATCTAATTTAATTAGTCACAAAAGTTAGCAAGCATGAAGCTTTATCATGCAATTGCTGACAATCATTCCATGTTAGACAGACCAATTACCTTAAAGAATAAAACCTTATCCATATGTTTTGCCTTGAACTCCCACCATTGCCTCTACATTTAACAAAAAGCATAACACTTAAATTGCTTGCATAATGTAGTCCCTTTTTTGTTATAAATCAAGGACCAAGACAAAACATACCTGGCCACCTGTTAAACTCCTCAAGAAGTCTGGAGGCAGGTACAGAGTTCTTGGATCATAATTTTCATCTCCAGGGAATCTCCTATTGGCATCCTTACGGTTCCTGCTCAATAAACTTCAGTGTATATATGTAACAATATAACTATATAAGAAAAACATGAAGCTAAATATGTTGACTTTTACACTCCTAACATGAAGTCACCAACTCACTCTAGTCTACATAATGTTTTGCACGATCAGCCAGGCTGTATTTGGCAACTTATTTTAACAAATTGAATAATTAATAACAACTTAAAATGGAGAAATTAGAACTTAAAGAGTGCTCGAGTGCTTACTTTCCAAGAAATCTGAATTTCTCTTCTTCTCGAGAAGCAAATCTATCAACTCGATCATCGACTAGAGCATTGTCAACGATAACAGACGCCTTCTCACCTGCAACTAAAGCGCGAACCCCTTATTACTTCCAACAAATATGATGATTCTAACACACTAATTAAAACAGCCTAAGAGCATGTTTGGGATTGAGTTTGAAAAATGCTTATTGGCTTCCTGGCTTTTTCAAAAAGCCATTTTGAAAAGCCATGATTTTGGGCTTTTGAAAAACTGCTTTTTAGCCCTTTCAAAAAGCTAAAATAAAAAAGATTTTTGTGATTGCCAAACACATTTTAACTTGTTGACTTTTTGAAAACACCAATAAGCCAATAAGCATTTCTCAAACTCAACCCCAAACATTCTCTAAAACATACATAATGCCAGATATAAACACTTAGAACTTGCACAAGGCATGTGTCATATATGGCATAAACAGAGCAAATGAATGAATTAATTTCCTTATTAAGCTTCTCATCAACAATAACAACAATATTCCTCATCAACATTAAAAGCAACATACCAACAATTACCCTCACTTACAATTAATATTGTTTTTAGAAATTAAATTCTTCGGCGATTCGTTCTTTATCTTCTTAACCAACTCCAGTTTCACCTCAACCCGTTTTCGCCTTTTAATATCCGCCTTCACTTCCTTAACCTCTTCCTCATCCACCAAACCTAAATCCTCCATTTCATCATCAACCACTTCCTTCTCAACATTCTTTCCCCAATCCTCATCATCCGAATCATCGTCTCCTCCACTTTCCACATCCTTATCCACAATCATACTATTAATATTATTATTATCATCGTCATCATCTTCAACGGAGAATCGCCTCAACCGCCTTAGCTTCTTAACCTCCTCCTTCAACAACTCAACCTTCTCTTTACTCAAATCCAACAACTCCTCTTCGGAATCATCATACTGAACCAAATGCTTACCGGTACTCTTATCGAACGATTTCACGCATCCTTCGTACCAGCTCTTGTCCAGCGGCCAGTAAACCCTAATCCTCCGGTTCACTACTTCATCTCCATATGTAGGAGTTGAAGTTGAAGGTGATTTGCCAATAACCAACGGCAGCTTCGGATTCGGATTCGGATTCTTAGTGGTTTTGGTTTGTAGAGGTGAAGGAGTTGTTGTGCTAGGTTTTGGTTTAATTTTAGGGTTAGGGTTTGACTGTGACGGAGATTGCGAGGGTGATTTGGAGAAGAAGGAGGTTATTTGGCGTTGTGGATTGACGAGTGGTGACCGGCCGTTGCTTGGACGACGTAAGGCCATTGAATTTGTAATTGTTATTTAACAGCAACAGGTTTTGAGAAATGAATACAGTGAGTGTGTGTTGTTGAGTGTGGGTTTAGAGCGTAAAAATAATAATAAGATGACTAAAAGGCGGGAATTAGTGAAGGAGAAGTTTGGCGGGAAGTGATCTCGAGCGGCGATTATGTATGCATTTCCAGCTAAACGCAGCAGGCGAAGACAGCTGCTGCTCCTCCCTTCGTATTCTATTTGATTATTATTATTATTTGTAACTTAAATTTTTTTATTATTTATTTTTGGCATTTTTCACTATACAAAAATTATTTTTCTTAGATTTTACTAATTTTTTCAATTTTTTAAAAAAAGAAAATTTTGCAATGTCAAACTATTCAAAACCACACTGAGAGCTGTGATGGGTTTGGTATCGACGGGAACACCACCACGTCCTATGTGATACAGAGAAATTCACACCAAACAACATGATTAACCCGAAGATCTTGAAAGTTTGCAACGTTTATTTGATTGTTCAACGCCCACCTTTTTTCTAATTAAATTAATAAATTCAAATCAAATACCCTATATATACACCGTGAAGAAATGATTGGCCATAACTTTTATAGATGTGTCGGATGGCATGCTGGTCTTAAATGAATTTTGGACAGTTGTTTTAGCAGCATTCCAACAAAACTTTACTCCGAGTCCTTCGCAAGGTACACCAGATCACTTCAAAGTGAATGGATTTGAAATTCAAGATTATCATATTCAACAAACTCTACAACTGCGCGCTTGACGAACAAACGAAGTATCATACAATTACCGAGACCTTTCACGAGTAATAAAATCTCTTACCAAATACTGGGATTTAGTCTTAGCAGCGTGAAGCTCTAAAAAATCATCCCATCATTCTAATGGTTTCGATTCAATGTGACGATTCCGAAGCTAGCGATTCCGTAGACGCATTTTTTTATTAATTTATTTTGTGTTTATGGTCCTTTTATTCATTTTCATTGTAGAGCTATAAATTTATGAATGAATTTTGATTTTAACAAAAATAATTTTATTTTAGGTTTTATTTTTTTTTTAATTTAAAAAATTTAATTTTAAGATGGACCGACAATTCTCTTTCTTTGGATGGCTTGAAAATAAATTGTGGAAATTCCAAGTTTAATAATTAAAATTATTATATTTATACAAGTCAAACTCGATATAAAAATTCGTTTAATAAATAAGCTACAAATTAGACAAGTGTAACTTATGAAGTTAAAAAGAAGTGTGTGGGTTTCCTTATTATGTAAAAAGAAATGTTAATAAGTCACATATTTATAACTTATGACTTCTCCATAAAAGTTAGGAGGTAAAAATAAAAAATCCCAAGCACCCTTAAACTTAGCTCAAATCGAGCTTTTATTAAGATAATCTTGAGTAGTCTGTTTATTGCTTATTATTTTAAGAAGTTGACTAGGAATCAAGTTTCATATATTTTTAATTTAGATAACTTAGTTTTGAAAAGTTTACACATCCAAAAAAAAATCATAAGATGAAACTATATTGAAACTTTGGTGATGAGTGACTAAAGGAAACACTAACGGAACTTCGTTACTATTAGATGAATTTCTGAGTGTTAGTAATCGATGTGTATGTCTGATTTTACTATGTTAAAAGATTTTTAACGGATTGTGGTGGTAAAACAAATGAAGTTGTTGGCACTTTATTCAGCATCTTTTCTCCATGTAGATTCTCTTTTTTAACGTCTATAGAATAAGAATTCACAAATATTTCTAAGGGTCTTTCCTCTGGTTAAAGAAAATTTATACGCAACACAATAATACAACAAATATGCAAACAGCCAACCATGCACTTCTTTTTTTTCTTTTAAAATCGGATCATAACATGATCCATGATGTGAGATGACCTGACCCATTTATGCGACTGTTAAATGGACAGCGGTTCAGCCCTGTTTACTAAGAAGCGGCCGGTCCTTGGTCCACGGTCTTAGCCAATTTCGCTTGTACAAGTCTGTCTAGGATTGCCGGTTCTAGAGGACTAGGATCAACACATCGTTCAGCAGCAGCAACTATCACCTGTTCAATGATTATTCTTGTAGCATAAATGCTTTTTTAATCATAATATAATTGGCATTACTTATTTATATCGACTAAAAAGAGCGGATAAGTGTTTTGAGGGTCAACCCAGCCCGTTTTTACCCATACTAAAAATGACCCGATACCCAACCCACCTGACCCGTAAAGATTATCTGATTACCTCATCAAGAAGGAATTCAACAGCAGCTTCATCATCCGTACTGTCTTTGAGTGTGATTCTCAGGTACTGCATATCCAACTGAATTTGCTGAAATCCACTCCGATTAAACGTATGCAACCTAACAAACTCTTGCATACTTTTGAGACAGCGTTTTACAATGGTCATCATAACAGATTCCTGCAACCGAAAGCTCTCTTATTAATAAACATATATGATATAACACCTACAATTACTATTTGTAACCTATTTAGAATAGAATGAAAAAGAAAAGAATCAGACACCTGTGTATGTTCAACTTTTGTGAAGATTTCCATTTTTTGTTTAAACAATTTTGCCAGATGGGTTTCCAGAAGCTGGCTGCGGGCCCTGTTGGTGTTTGAACGATTGTCTCTTAATGTAGTGTTGCGTGAAGAGCTTGTACTTCCATTGCTCTCAGTGCGAGAATGTCTACGGGTAAGTCCTTGAGGTAATATTTGTTTCACTTCACTTCCTACCGCTCCCAACTGTTGCGAAATAAAGAACTCAAACTTTCATCAGTTTCAATTAATTTTGACATGCTTATAAATAACATTACACCTTTTCAGATGTGCTATACATAAAAAATATTAATGACCAAGTGAAGATTTATGGCTCCATACCTCTTGAAGAAACAAATCAACGAACATATGAACTTCTCTCGGTTCTTTATGCTAAGAAATAAAAGATATTTGTCAGTAATAAATATAATAAATATCAAATCACAACCAAAGTAACTCAGTTCATGTGGAAGACAATGACTTGGGAGAAACAATGCAAACCTTGACCCAATTTGGTGTTGTTAGCCTCTTCCTCAGAAGAACAGAAATTCTTTGGGTTCTCATACTAACATACTGTAAAAAAAACTCCACTTAATATATAAAACACGATAACATACAATATATGAAATAATGAACACAAGACACATACACGCTGCAAGAACTTTTCTCCAGCTGATCTAAAGGTGTGACGGATTTCAGCAGGAACAAAAGCAGAACCACCATACTCATAACTACCACCCAACAATGAAGAGCCGATTTCCTGAAACATACCAAACAAAATTTTAACAGTAGCTGGAAAACAAATGCAAGGACAAAAAGTTCTTTATGGAATCGGTTCTTACCTCGATAATTCTTGAAATGGCATCTCGTTCAATGAACACAGATAGTTCGGTTATCACAAGCACAAGCCCAGAAGAAACCTTATCAGTTGGGACATTTTTTCCAGAAAGTAAAAGTAGCTGATCATTAAGTTGATTAAAGAAGGTCTGAAACCCTTCTTGTACCCAATTAATAATCATGTCTCTTAACTTCAATATTAATCCCAAGTCTTCATCAAGAAGATAACGAGTATCCTGTAAAATAAGTTTTATAAATGAGCTCAAGTAGAAAAAAGAAACCAATAAGAAACTAAAAAAAATAATAATAGCATTTAACTGATAACTTATTTATACCGATAAGACTTTTATACTGCCTTGAATCAAAGCATTTTTACTGGCTTCAAGGGCAGCTCGCAGAGGATACTCCTCTCCTGTGCCATCCTTTTGAATTTGCAGAAGAGTGTCTGACAAACAAAATTTGAATCAGAAAATCAGCATTTATCTCTACCCTACGAAATAGCATTCATGTAAATGCACATCTATAGGTTTGTTGTTTGCATTAGAAAAAGAGAGACGAACCAGATATTTCTTGAAGAAGATTTGAAAATAAACTAGTGACATATTGCTTCACAACAACACGAGCAGCCTGAAACCATGAACATTTAATTACGATAAGTAACTAAAAAGGTTAGATAAGACATAAGTTGGCATATGACGCTAAAGACACTTATTAGTGAAGAGAATGATAACCTCTAAAGCAAAATCTTGTAGACCAGCCTCTGGTAAGACTTCATCAATCAATAAGACATCAGTCCAAATAAACCCTGTAAAAAGGACCAAAGTGACGACATTAAATTAGTCAGACATGATAAATGGAACTTAAACCAGGAAGAGTAATTGTATATTGACTGTGTATTACAGTGTTGCATAGGGCCTCTATATATAGAGAAAATGTTACACTTGGGATATCGTGTAGATATGATAATCATATAACTAATTTAACATTCCCCGCAATCTAAGAACAGGAACAGCCTGTCGCTTAGAAGGTACAAAGATTAATTTTGGTCTTTTTCTTTGTTTCTTAACTGTTTTAGGGTGTGGAAATCGAGCAACAAAGTATGACCGAAAAGGTATATGGCTTGGTCTTTAATAAAGTGGATATCATTAGTTGAGATATTACTTACGAAGTCGGTTCGAAAGCTTTGCTGAAGAGATCTGTTCTTGTATTTGTTGTTTGGCAGCTTCAAAGTGCCTAAAAATGAAAACGCACGTTAGATTTTAACAGCAAAATCCGATCAGAAGTGGCTACTGGAACTAACTAGGAGATACATTCACATATCAAGATGCACATGCATACCTTGTGGTCAAATCATGCATAAGTTTGACCAGATGCTGCTCTGAATCAGGGAAAATTACATGATAAGCATGAACAGCTTCCACAAATTCACGCGTAGGAACCTAGTCAAGATTTTAGATAGCAGAATGATCAAGTGACAACTAAGAGCAATAATAGCAATCAAAGGAACAGCATAATATATGTAATATTAAAGAAAACACATATTGTGTGTTTAAACTGGAAACATAACTAAAAGCCATGAGAGATTATCATCTTGGAAATTACCTCAGGATGAGGAGGGATGGAATCAGATTCTATTCCTTCATTGATGGATTCACGAGGATTTGCAGAATCCGCACTTATGTCTTTAGAGAGATCAAGTTCCTCAAGAAACTGTTCTAACTTTTCAAGCAGCTTTGATTTCAAGTTTTCAACCTAACAAAGTGAAGAAACATAGCCACATAGGTAGTGAATATAAAAATCATTTCTCAGTATATTTTTAAAATAAAAATTTTGGATTTGGTTGCTCCTGCAACAGTACAAACCCAAAAGCAAACAGGCATAAGTTATTAAATATTTACAAAATTCATGTTTGTAGAACTTCAAAATATGTTTGAAATCATCCTAAAAAGTGATTTATAATTATTTGAAAAACATTCTTTCCTTTCCTGACAATGATATCTATAATATATATAAACGAAAACCCTAAAATCCTACGTGTCGCGATGTGGTCGCTCCCCCCTTTTATGGAAGCCACCAGATTGCTTGATTTTTAAATGGAGGTCTCTCATTGATTTAACCCAAATTGATGGGTATGGATCTTACCAAAACCAGATAGCTGTTAAACGGGTTATAAAATCTCATTAAATTAAAAATTAATCTTACCAATTATTTGATATGAAAATCCTATAAAATAGGGATATACTAAAATTTAATATCCAATTTAAAAAGAAAAAAGATATTATTTATAATTAATAAACAATTTTATAGTAAAAAACATAAGTTGGTCATGGGTCAACAAATCCAGATAACTTTTAAACAAGTTATAGCATATCATTTATTTATGAAACCTTTTCATTATCAAACCCTAAGTATATTATTAACTTTCCTACAATAAAGAAAATTAAAATCCAAAAAATAAATATTAAAAATGAAAAATGTAAAACAACCATTCTCTCAAGCCATCATATTGCTTTATTTGTAAATGAAGGCTTCTCACGCATTTAACCCGAATTCACAGGTAAAAGTCTCACCAAACCAAGATAGCTCTTAAACGGGTTATAAAATCTCATTATATTAAAAATTAATCTAATCAAATATTTGATATGAAAATCCTATAAAATAGAGATATACTAAAAATTAATATCCTATTTTATTTAAAAAATATATTATTTAAAATTAAGAAACAATTTTATAATAAAGAAAATAAACGGGTAATGGGTATCACCAAACCCAGATAACTTTTAAATCGGATTATAACATATCACTTATTTGTGAAACAATTTCATCATCAAACCTCAAGTATGTTAATTATTAACTTTCTTACAATAAATAAAATTAAAATCCAAATAAACATATATAAATATTAAAAATGAATAATGTAAAACAACCCCCGTAATACGGGGGATAAAATCTAGTATTAAATATACAAATAAGCATAATTTGTATCCTGTGAAATCATATATTTATTTCTTCTTTGGTTTTTTTCATTTTTATCAATAGATATCCAGCATGTATTACCAGCCCAAGGTATATGCGCTAGAAGTATAAAGAAAAACAAAGTGAAAATATCAAACCATTTTATAAACAATGACTGTTTTATGGAAAATAATAAATTAATAGGAATATATCATCTGGCTATGAAACTAGTTCAAGTATATACAAGAGGGCAAATGAAATGCAAAATTCTAGCCGTCTTACTTTCCATGTTTCCTTAACATGCATTGCATGTTTCAGCTTATAATTAAATGCACTTAGCACATCATGATGTATAAATTAGATTCATCTCCAAACCAAGTCCACACAATAAACGCTAATAAACATTGAAAGACAAATTCAATATTAAATGTGCTGTTAAAATCAGAGTCACAAACCGGAAAATCTAACTGCTTAAGAAGCATTACAGCCTCTGCTCTTGCTTGTATTGATTCAGAGTCGGAAGAAACCTTATCCTGAAAGAAAATTTCCGCAAAGTGAAATCTTTATGTATATATATTACACTTGAAAAGTTTTCATCAGTTTGCATTTCTATAACGATACTATTTATCAAAGAATGTACCTCGAGTTTGTTAATAATAACTGTCATTAGTTCTTCAGATGCTTTCTTACAGTCCTTGAATGAGGAGTCCCCGTATGCCTGATTAAATTCAAGATAAAAGGCAACATAAAATAAATGAATATTGGTAGAGCAGAAGTGAGGTCTCATGTGAAACAAACAGAACACAACAGGTTATTATAATAATTAAGCAACTAGTAAATTCACCTTAAATATCGGCATTGCTCCAGTGTAGAACCTCACTGCGTCACTATATGCTTCAGATTTTATACACTTTTGGAGTGTGGTAGGAAGATCATATATAAACTGTTTAACAAAGAAGACATGTATGTAAATTGACAAGGTCAAAAACCATAATTTGCATAACTTATAGGATTTTACATAAAAACAAAGTCGTATAGGTGACACGAAAAATGAATGATTATAAATTAATACATGATTTTTTTTATTATTTTGATACCTGAACTTTACGCAATAGATTACGAGTGCGATGCAATTTCTCTATATGTTCTCTCTTTTCAAAGAGCAAACTGTTAACCCCATCGCTTCTTGACTGTACTGACATTATCTGACAAAAGTAATAATGGGGAAAGGTAAATTTCGAAACTCCATTCAAATTTAAATTTCCCTTGATAACAAAGTCAACATGAATAAAAGATTTAATTTTTTGCCAGAATACCTTATCAAGAAGTTGCTCCATATTTACTTCCATACCAACAATATTATTCTTCATTCTGGCACAAAATATATATAAAGTTACAACACGCATCGTACATGACAATAGTTCCATGAAATGTTGTCAAGAGAAACTTCCATTAGCATCTCATAGAGGATATAGAATTACCAAAACAGTCTCACCTTTTGATAGTATCTGTAGCACTGATAAACTTGTTATAGTTTTCATATACTAACATTTGCAAGTCAGTGTCAAGATTCTTGATCTCAGCAGCCATTTCAACATGTCTCTGAAGGAGGCCCTCAAGACTTGACTTACGTACCTGATACATTAGGGGGAAGAAACATCATCAAACTTGCATCAGAAGATCAAATGTATGCCACATAAGAATGATTGTGTTTAACACAGTCTTCTTCCTCCATTTCAGCATGGCAGGCAACCAAATTTATTTATAAAAAAGCCAAAATTCTTCAGAACTTTATTGAATATCAAAGGTTTAGTATTTTTGAGACATAAGAGCTCACATTGGTAATGAGCATTTCTGATGACTTATATTGATCTTTTAAGCAACATAAACAATGATAGCACCTGTTTTCATGATATATATTCATAGGCTTAAGTTATCTGTATAAATCAAAATATAATATATATCTTATAGCATAAAATAAATAGAATGGATTGGGTATCTCATAACACCACAAGAATCCAACAGCACTTTATAAAATCATAATCATGTAAGGCTTTAGGCCAAAAAAAGTCACATTTTTTAGGTTGTAAATCAATGTGAGTAGCCCTAATTTCCCCACTTTCAGCTATCCTTTTTTTTTAAATTATTTTCTGTCATTCCTTCACTAGGGAGGGTACTAAATCACATGCTTAACAAATCAAGTAGAATCTTCGAACGTAAGAAAAATGGGACTGTCATCCATCTAAGGAGAAAACGTTAAAGTGAAACTTTGATATTCAAATCTATCATGAATTACCATGGGTACTGCTGCCCTGTTACTAGGCAGAGATGAAGAGCTATGTTTTCACAGTTTCCATGTATACTTTGATGTAAATGCATTCTCCTCTTGTTATGTGTGTGCAATTGTGCATGCACACATCAATGACATTTGTAAGGGGTTGTCTTTATTTCAAGGTTTATTGCATGCTATCTCCCTATGTTCCAATAATTTAATTTGTGACAAGTTGTATTATTAGACAAATAACCCTCACCATAGTCGCTATCTTCTCGTGGCAAATTACAAATCCTACTATATAAACCATTATAGTCGGGTATATTTTTGGATGTTGTATAAGCATCCAGCATTAGTAAAGGATCTTTGTTCATGCATAAATGATTCTCTAAATGAGAAATCACATGGTTCCACAACTCTTCTACAGTTCACACAACGGCACACTCATCGTCAACATATGTACATGATTCTCTAAATGAACAATCACATGGTTCTACAACTCTTATACAGTTCAGACACTCATCTCAGTGACTCAGTCGTCAACATATGTACATGATTCTCTAACTAACTACCGCTTTGCACTCTTGAGTTACGAGTGTTCCCAGCCAATCATATATATGCCAACAAGCGCACTCAACTTAACCGCAGGAACGATACTAAAGTGCCTTCACAAGATCAGTTTTAGGTTTAACTCAACGCCAATTGTCCTCAACGCTTAAAACTTATAATGTAGGATGTATTAATACTTTCTAAAAGAACTACTATAGCTAACTTCACTTTAAAACTCTTATATTAAATCACACAGCCCTTAGCAACAAACCATGGAATCCTATTAACAACTTTACCGGTCCAGGTCTGTTAAGGAAGCTAACAGCATTCACGCCTCAGCAGAAAACTCACCTATAGCACATTCCTAAGCACGTCTTCAATAGCTTAATGATCTGTATACATCTCATACCCTAACTAATCCATTAATTATAAAGCATTGTGATTTACTGACTTAATTTAACTCGTAAACCATTTAACTTCACATTATTGATAACTAGGCCTTAACTCTTAACTCAAATAACAAACTGTGGCTCTGGAACACAAATGTAATAACCTAACACACTAATTAACTAAATAATCATAAAACCTCGATTATCAATTGATGATGCAGAATAATAATTAACGGAATAATAAAATAATTAGGGATCTGATGTTACTACCAGTAGATTCATGTACTGATCGGCATCGAACGACGTCGTATTGATGGTATCAAGTGTGGCGAATCGTGAAGTAGTATTGGCGGGAGGAGAAATCTGAGAAGCGTCCTGTGAATAGAAACTGGATAGCAGATCTCGCGTTCGCTTAACCTTATCGTCCACTGATACGTCATCGGACGCCATTTTGAACTCGTAATGCGTGTGTGAGGTGGTTGAATTGTGGAATTGTTAATATCCGGTGACCGGGGATGATGAGCTGGCACGGAGGTTGAAGGTGTAAGTGATGTTGGAGAGAGAGTACGGGCAGGGTCCGGTCAGGTAGACGACTGGCCTTTGTTGAACCGTCTGATTGAACCAGTTTGAGGTTGAGACCCTGCTATGCAAAAATGCAAAATACACCCCAAAAGTTACTTCTTATTTTTTACAGTTGTAAATCAAATTCAAATCAGTAAAAAATAAAATTAAAGGAAGCTAAATTGTAATTAATGCTTTTAAGTTTTTGGTTTTAGGTTGTTGAGTCTATATAATAGAAATACAAAACAACTTTATAGAGTCTTGATATGGTCTAAAAAATACATATTATTATATAAATATTTTCTACATTTTTAAATACTTTTAAACTAAATTTTTAACATTATTCTTAGTTGGCTCATATGTGGGTTTTTAAGGTTCTGATAAATAATGAGCTAACATTGAATGCTTTTAATAAACTTGAGACTAGAGGTGCACACAGAAACCGGTTTCTAACCAAAAAACTAACCGGTTACTACCAGTCGGATCCTAACCGATCCTAACCGTTGGTTAGTAACCGGTTTATGTTATTGATCTCAAAACAAGTTACTAACCGGTTAACCGAACCAGTTAACCGAATAAACACATGGGTCATGAAAAATGGAATTAGTTGGGAGTCCACTAATCATATTTTAGGTCCAAGAAAATATACAAAGAGGCGGCCTTTTTGGTGAATGGACGTTCAACAAGAAAGGAAAAAAAAACTACACAAGTTTAAAAGGGGGAGCCGCGCAACAATCATAAAAAAGGACAGAAGACGAGGACATCATCAAGTGAGAATAAATATATAGATATATGTATTTATGTATGGCCATCATTATCATTTATATAATAATATATCAAAATTAACTGAATCATACCTTATTAATAATTAGCTAGGTAATTGTTGATTAACCATATTAACATCATAAGAAAGCCTAACCCTCACATTAATAAATTCGTGACCTCCATCCCTCTTTATAATTCGGTTTCCTCAAGAAACCTAATCCCAATCACTAATATACATCCTAAAGGGGAACTCGACAAAGCTAACTATCATGTCGTCTGGAGCATTCTCATCAGCCGTGGCTACTCTCTCTGCTGTAACAGGTATGTTTTAGTTATAGGTTTATCATAACATTCATGTTTTCTATTACATACGTGAAGAACGGATCAACACGTCATTATTGACGTTAGTGTCACAAGAGAAAGCCTTTGGTTCGAGCAGAGAGCGTTAGGGTTCAACACCTACTCATCCAAACATCCTTATTATTCGTTTGAATTTATTATCTTCATTATGAATTTATTGTTTGAACCAATTATTTTCTTTTGTTCTTGAGTATGGTTGTTGGTTAAACCCTTACACTGCTTAGGTTTATGATGAACCTTTGATTGACGTTTGATTTTATTTGGGATTTGCTTTTCGTTATGGTTTTATGAACCAGTAAAAAGTTTAATATTATTTATTTGATGCATATGTGTGCTTAGTTTTATTTAGTGAATTTTATTGTTTCACAGAGTATTTGGTGATTGTTTCATATGATAGGATTCTGTTATTTATTGTGTGTTCTTGACTAGTTTGTGATTGATTTATAATAAGATCATAGAAACAATATTATTAACCAAACAAATAAAAGCGTGCTGCTAACCTAAAAAATTGTAAGGTGATAGGTTATTTGATATGTCTTAGTTGATTAGATTGCTAGATTTAATTCTTTGTAAGGAGTCTGTCTATGTTTGATTGTTCAACTTTGTCTATTAATGTTGAATGAATTTATTAAACTGCCTTTGATTTCCGCGCTGTAAGATAGGATTTTATTATAAAGGAACTTGTTCATAATTAATTAGGTGACCGTAAGGAAACTTAATATTCAAAACTGGTGTGCGTTAAAACTTATTAGAAACTCATATGTGTCTTCTTGAGAAGGATCAGGGGTCTGGTTCGGGTTTTCTTTTAAGTGTCTATTTTATGATCTCAGTTTCATAACAAAATATTTTCCCGATTAATTAACAACTGAAACTTAGGGGATTCTAGCATAGGTAGTTTTTCATTATCATCTGATTTAAAAGCAATTAAATTATCTTTCATTTAAATTACTTGTTTTCTTATTTAGTTTATAAAGATAGTTTAAATTTAGTATTTTAAATAAAAACCCCCTTAAAACAAATATAAATAAATAGTCGTATCTGTAGTTATGTCTAATTTAGCTAGTTCACGTAATTTAAATAGTCCCGTGGGTTCGATATCCGGACTTACTTAGTTGTACTAGAGTCGACTGATTCACTTGCCGGTTAGTAGTTTTAGTTAAGTTAAGAGTCTAGAATTATTACTTAGTGTCTAGATTAGCGTAATTTTAGTTAGTAATTTTATAAATACTTTTAACATATCAAGCCTTATGTGTTTCAATATTGAAAATATTTATAACTATCACCCACCAAATGAAGAGTCGATATACATAAAAGTAACAAACAAAATTTAACAGTGGTTGGAAAATAAATGCAAGGACAAAAGGTATTTTAAAGAAAGTAATCGGTTTCTGCCTCGGTAATTCCTGAAACGGCGTCTCGCTCTATGAACACAAATACTTCGGTTATCACAAGTACAAGCCTTCTTGTACCCAACTAATAAACCTTATCAGCTGGGACCTTTTTTTTAGAAAGCAAAAGCAGCTGATCATTAAGTTGTTTAAAAAACGTTTAAAACTCTTCTTATACCCAACTAATAATCATGTCTCTTAACTTCAATATTAATCCCAAGCCTTCATCAAGATAATAACGGATATCCTATAAATAAATTTTATAAATGAACTCAGGCAGAAAAAAGAAACAACTAAACAAATAAGAAAGAAAAATTATTATTTAATAGATAACTTATTTATACCGATAAGACTTTTGTACTGTCAAGAATCAAATCGTTTTTACTGGCCTAACTGGCAGCCCACAAATGATACTTCTCTCCTATGTCATCCTTTTTGAATTTGCAGAAGAGTATCTCGCAGTTAAACAAAACTTGAATCAGAAAGTCAACATTTATCTCTACCCCCCACTCAATAGCATTGATGTAAATGCACATCTACAGTTTTCTTGTTTGCATTAGAAAAATAGAGACGGGCCAGGTAATTCTTGAAGAAGATTTGAAAATAAACTAGTGACATAATACTTGTAACACCCTACTTTTATAAATAAATAATAAAAGACTATTATTTAATTAATTGTATGTTATTATTTAATTATGTTGAACAATAATAAGTTGAGTTTGGCTTGAAAAATAAAATATGGATTAAGGGATGGTTATGAGACTTAAGGTACATGGGCTTAGAGGTATTTAAACACGTTTAAACCTCGCTAAAACCATAAAACCCTCATATTCACCATCCTTGCCTCCATACACACTAAAAACCACACAAGCACTCTCCTTCAAACCCGGATCTAAATCCGAGCTAAAGGAGACAAATTCGTGTTCAAGTATCATCAAACAATAAGAAACACCTCTAGATCACGTGTTGACTCAAATCTGAAGCAAATCGGATCCAGACAGGTATGGTTGTGATTAAAAGGCTAAGTGTTTGAGGTCGGTTTACCATGAAACTGAGTAGGATAGTAAATCGGACCATAAAGTGTAAGAAAAACATAAACTTTATAATAAACAAGTTAACGGGTGCTATTTGGGACGAACGGGTGACGTTCGGACCCTGTTAAAGCAAGAGGGTGAAGTTGTTATGACCCAGAACTCGTAGTAGTAAAACGGGCCTTTAAGGGATGAAAGAAACGAGTATAGCTGAAAGTCATGAAAACAAAACCAGTTTTGAATCTAATTCATGAGAATTCGATTTGATTGGAAGAAAATTTGATTCGATTTGTTTGAGAACTCGACTCGATTCGTTTGAGAACTCGATTCGATCCGTTTGAGAACTTATTGATAGGCATTTAAAAAGTCAATTTTTCTAGTGAGTTTCTAATAAAGACTTATTGATAGGCAGCGTAACCCCAATCAGGGGCTTTGCTCTTTGGACACTGCTAGAGGCTGCCACCCCTATGACCCCGCAACCAGGGGCGTTGCCCCTGAACCCCCGTTCGTTAGGGGTTTCGCTAACCTAAAAATATGACCTGCTTAGGAGTAGTTAAGTGATGTTTGTAATTTGTTACACGGTTAGCCGTGCCCAGCTGAAAAGAGGTGTAACCGTTAACTCCCAGAGAAATAGGATCCGGGTGAGTTTCTAGCCCCTTTTCTCTGCTATGTTTTTCGGAGTTGTGTGCATAATACTCTATGTGATAGGTTAATACACTTACTAAATATAGTAAGTGTATGATATGTGAATGTGTATGTATGTTGAAAAGATATAAGGATATAGTTATATATGTATGAATATATGAAATGTTTGTATGGTTGTATGGAAAGAATGGACCAGACACTAATAATATATTGAGATGGTAGGGACCAAACCCTAATAATATATGAGAGGACAGCGACCAGACCCTCATAATATCCGAGAGGATAAAGACCAGACCCTTATAATATCTGAGATGGTAGGGACTAAACCCTTATAACATATGTGAGGTTATATGTCGAAAGCCTCTTAAAAACGTAGAGGTAGTTATGTATGTAATATGGAAGTTAAAACAATAAAGTATGAAAGTATAACTATATGTATGTGTGCATGAAGGAAAGGTAAGCTGGTTAAGCATGTAGCATACATCTTCGGATGCGTACATGTAAGTATGTGAATGTAATGTATGTTGCCTGATTAATTAGAATTCATTCAGTGTGGCTGACTTTTAGTATGCACACAGGCAAATAGGTTAAAGCAGCTGGCTTGAAGGGGACACATGGCATGAACTGAAGACACTGGCAAATGAAGAGGGAATACTATGATGTTTTATTTATGATGTTTTGAGTATGTTTAAAGACAATACTTGAATATTATGTATGAATGATTAGTGTTTTTATATTCCGCAAAAAGTTTAAATTAACTTTGATATTTAAAACTGTGTTTATGAGTAAATCCAACACCCAATGCAGGGCATCGGGATCGTGGCCTTACAATACTTCAAAACAACACGAGCAGCCTGAAACCATGAATATTTAATCAGGATAGGTAAGTAACTAAAAAGGTTAAACAAGAGATAGTTGGTATATCCATGCTAAAGACGATTATTCGTGAACAGAATGATAACCTCTAAAGCAAAAATCTTATAGACCAACATTTAGTAAGACTGTATCAATCAATAAGACACCAGCCTAAACAAACCTTGTTAAAATGGGGGACCAAAATATAGACATTAAAATAGTTAGACACGATAAATGGGACTTAAACCAGGAAGATTAGAGGTTTCGTCTCATGTAATTCAGGTATTAGCCCGATACTCTAAAGGTAACATATACTGTCAAAGTTTTGGATAGATCTAACTTTACTCTCAAGTTTTGGACGATTTCACTAAACAGGGCACTCGCCAAAACATGTCGGGCTTGGGGGGTGTCCTTGTTAGAGAAACCACTAAGATCAAATCTTGAAAGGACATGCGTAAGTGATCAATCGAACACCCATAATCATAGTCAAACTCATCAATACCACAACCCCGAAGAATGTGGTCTTACACATTCCAAGGTTGTGTCGTCGATGCCACAAAAGCATATGTAGATACATCTTCAGCTAAACATAAACCCAAACCTATAAAACGTGTTGGAAGGATGCCAGCCCCATTGAAAGTCCCCAAAGAAACGACATTCATAAACCACAATACTATTGATAGCCCTCGAAGACAGTTATCAAAAATAGAAACTGCTTCTTCTACATATACAGGCTGACATGTTCTAAGGGTTATTTAATCTATTTAACAAGTAACAATATCTTTACACGTACTGGGGTTTCACCTGTATACATAGTTTACAAAGTACAATAATTTAGGGTTACATATTTACATAAGCCACACTGTACTAATAAACATTGAAAAATAACAATAGGCTTATTTAATCTATTATTATATATTACATTTGAGAAGCTTGGTGCCGCAAGACCGTAATTAGTCCACGTGGCGGCACCAGCTTCTGACACATCATCCTTCTTTTTTATTTCCGTTCCAAAATCGTAACGAATGTAAGAGAAGCAACCCAATTGTGATCGACTATCTGCCGTAATACTCGAGTTTTACCGATCGCTGTTTCTTTTTGTCCTACAACCGTAACAAACATCATTGGTCCACGTGGCAGCACCAGCTTGTGGCGCGCCATACAATATTTTGATTATTTTTTAGTTTAGCATTATAATGAACGTAACCGAAACTGACCCAATTCGCATCTACTCACCGCCGTAACACCCGGGGTACCGACCAATGTTTTCTTTTTAGTTCCTGTGTCGTAATAAATGTAACCAGAATCGACCCAATTTGCGTCTACTTGCCGCTGTAACACCCGAGTTTTACCAATCCAATAAACATCGTTTTAAATGAGTTATTCTTTGGTATAATAAGTTATGAGTATTATGGATATTTGCTAACTTAATCTTTGGGTTTATTGTCAATTTTGTAATGAAGTAAGACTACCCTCAATGCAAGATCCTGCATTTACAACATGCATCATAGTCATCAGTATCACATCAGCTTTTTATCCATTCTTCTCATGTGCACTCTCTCTCCTCTTTTTAACTCCAACCCATCATTTCCATATGCGTCCTCTCTCTCTTTCACATCACCATTTGATTTTCTGTTATGAGGCCCATTAAAACATACATTTGCATGCACTTGGTGAACCGTATGCTTCCTGCATGTATCCATCTCCAATGCAATTCTTTCCATATACACATTCCACTTCATCACATACATACCATTAAGTGCGCATGCATCTGAGTTAGGGGTTGTTTGTTATGCTTCTGAAGGGGATGATTCAGATGGCAAGTCTGATTCGGTCAGATGTTAGGGTGCTTGGCTCCTGAAATCACACATCTGAATGGTTCAACACAGCTCTTAATCATTCAGCTCCAAATTCTCAAGGAATGGTTCAGCAGACATATATACCCTCCTCCCTTTTCTTCACCATCGTTCTTCAACACCACCATAAATCTTCACCACCAATATTCACCACTGTTCTTCACCACCTTCGCACCATCGACCACCGCGCACAACCACCAAACACCAGAGACAACGATTCTTGATTCTTCATGTACTCAATCAAATGTTGCGATGAATCACAACAAGACTGAAATTAATCCATTCTACAACAATCCATTTCTATTGATGTAAGGGATATGGGTGGGTGAAATTGAATTTGGCTTTTAATCAAGATCCTATAAATATGAGTTTGCTCACCAGGTGTTCGATGAAATGCCTGAACCATTTAGAAGTGATAAAAAGCATACTGAATTTAGCCTTGAGATCTATACGTTGTAATTAGAAAGTCATTAGGGTTCAATATTTGTCTCAAAAATTATTTTTACTTTGGGTGATTTACAGGTTATTTAAGGCATGAAGCTAGCTTTTGCGATTTGTTGATCGAGCATTGGACTTTCAGGTATGACAAGGTTCAGTGTCTGTCTACAAAGTATTTTCAATTTCGGGCATGATTGTTGTTAATTTGGTTTGCATTAAGCAGTATGTTTTTGTTGTTGATGTGCTTATTAATTTTGGTTGTTGAATTGCTTATATTAGTATTAGTTGCATTTTGCAATTTACATAGATAAATGAGCGTGTCCCTATGAAATCAAATTAACACAAAATAAATCTACAAGAGAATGGATGATTTACATATCCAAACACTTTTGATGACACAGCTAGGTATTATATTTTGTGAATAATTCGGCTATAAAGAGACTGCAAGTATTGAAATTTAAAGTCAAAAGGCTAGAGTTTTAAAACAAAATTCAAATTATAGACTTTAGTTTCAGATTCATATTAAAGCAAAAGAGCATACATACCACATTGGGCTTTTCTACACCTTTTGAGTTGAACATGCATTTTGGGATATATTTGCTTTTATGCATTGTTGCTTGTGGTTAGTATCTTGTGCTTCAGCTACATATTTGTTTTTGGTTATCTATGAGATGTGCATTTGATAAATTTGTGTGTGCAAACTATTAATAAGTCACTTATCTTTGCATTAGGTTAAATGATATATGACAAGCTGCAATCGGGCTATCTGAATTATTGTTGAGTTACTTTAAAAAAGGAGCATAACAGAACGTGGTATGTATTTTTTTATATATCTAGAATAACTTTCGCATCGGCATGTTTATAGTTTGTAAGACTATAATATAAAATTTGGTTCAACCTCTATTTTTTCTTATTGTTCTTATTATACGTTGACATTTAAAAATACAGTTCAGGTTGAAAAACAAAGCAAAATTTGAAGTCAAAGCCGTAACCATCTCTTTGGAAACGAATCACAGCTGCAATTCAGGTTGACACACAAATCAAAAGGTGATAAACAAGGGCGTAATCACCTCTTTTGGAAGTGGGTCACAACTGCAAACAGGGGCGGACCTAGCCCTTTAGCAGGGGTAGCCTTCGCTACCCCTCAACTTTTCGTCGATAGTGTAAAAAATTATTTTTTTGGGCAGGTTTTCGTATTTCGTTACCCCTGAAAAATTATGACGTTACCCCTATTTGTTTAAAGCTCAACCAATTTAAAAGTTCAATCAAAGAAAAGCCCAACCAAAGTTTAAAGCCCGAACCATTTAAAACTCATTAACCATTTTCAAAAATAATACTCGTTGTTTGGAAATTGGAAATTAGACAGACATTAAACAGTGTTGCACCAGACACCGCACTCGACACCATTTTGAGGTTGAAGTTTTTAATATGGTTTTGGATATGCAAATTTAAGAACATGAAAATAGTTTGTTAGAAAATATGAATGGTTTAAATCCTTTCAATTCATTTTCTAAGTTTGATATATCTAAGATAGTGTCATTTTATGAGATGCATCCGAATGATTTTAGTAATGAAGAAAAATGGTGTATTTCGAGTGATGATCTTACGACCTTTTATCACACTTTAAAGGAAGATTATAAATTTGCAAAAATGGGTGTAATGTGTGACCTTGCTCGTGTAATGGTTGAAACGAGAAAGCACACAACTTTTTCTTTAGTTTATCGAATATTAAAGCTAGCGTTGGTTTTACCGGTTGGTTGCAACCGTTGAAAGATGTTTTTCTAAAATGAAACTTATCAAGACGGATTTGTGCAACCGAATGGGTGATGAGTATTTGAACAATGCTTTAATTTATGCGGTTGAAAGAGAAACATTTGATAAAGTAAAAGAAGAGGATGTAAGGTCTCGATTTCAAGCTTTCAAAAACCGAATAGGAGAAATTTGCATCCTATGTGTTTAAATGTATTTATTATCGTGTTTCTATACATCAAGAGCGGCTATGAGGCAGGGTAGGGTGGTCGACCGATCCCGGCCCGACACCCGATAGGCCTGAATTTTTTTTAATTATATATATATATATATATAAATGTGTATTTTAATGTTTAAACCCTATTACTCACTAATTTAAGGGCCAATTTTTTTTTCTCCTTTGGCCTAAAAAATTTTCACGATTCTCATACACGGCTTTGGTTTACATTGTGTGAAATACGATAAAAATTTTTTTTTTGAACGTTACCCCTGAAATTGATGTCTAGATCCGCCACTAACTGCAAAGCTTTAAGCAACTAAAAGATTAGAGCCAAAACATTGTCGCCTACTATACAAGCATGCTATGTCACATCTGTTCATGATTTATGTACATTGCATATTTTTTAACAAACATGGTTCCGAAACCTGTTTATGTAACTTATGATGCCCGCAAGTTATTATGATACTCGCAGCTTAAACGCTACTTAATACTTACTTTATTATCCAATAATGAATTTATAATCTCCTTGATGATGTGGATTGGTTAACTATGTCTTACATATATTTGTTGGTTACGTTGAAAGTTTGTTTTAAGATGTAGTTTGGTTGGTTATAATAAAAGTTTTGTCGTTCGCTACAACTATTAAGAGCTTTAACTAAACTGATATATTTCATTCAGCACGAAATAGTTTAGAGGGGTAAAATAGTCATTCTGCAGTCATTCAGTTGTTCAACCAAACAACACTTTTTGGTTCGGCACTTAATGGTTCAAAGTTTCTTAATCATTCAGACCTCTTACTGGTTCAGCACTTAATGGTTCAGCACTTGCCAAACAGCCCCTTAGTCTAACTGATACCAATCAGATTCGCATCGCTATCATAAGTTGTATTTGTTTTTTTTATTTAATACGTTAATTTTTTATATTATAAGTTATACTGGATGTCACTACTATTTTCTAAGTTGACAGATTAATGTTTTCAGTTTAGTGTGGGTATCATAACGAACTTCTACCAACCGAATGCACATTAATGTACCACCGCAATTATAACAAACTTTCAACAACTGAATGCACGTTAATGTACCGCCGCATCACGTCGGGTAGAAACCTAGTTTAACAATATTCGTAAGCATATTATGGCTACAAAATTAACTCACGGTTTAAAGAAAAATTATTATGTTAGAAGATACAACTTAAAATGTGTACATAACTTTAAAATTTAAAAGTTCATCACTTTATTGTCTCCCAATCAAAGTTAAACAAGTATGCAACCAATTCCATCCAGAAAATGGACGGCCATCATCAGCCATGAGATAATCAATCAATATCATGTGGCTTTGCTGTCACCAACCCATGACGTCATAAAACACACCCACCACTTTCTTTGGAATTACCAGCATTCTGGCCTTCTAGGTCCCTGTATTTGTGCTGCTCTTTAAAACAAAGCATACCACTTTCAACAATATCAATATCACCCCTTGAAGTTAGTAACACACATCATGATCTAGAGCTATGTGTTTTAATGGACAAAATGTTTACTTTATTTACATATAGAGACATGCTTAAGTGCATAGATTTCTCACACTCTTACATATTATTTGAGAGTGTCTTGACGACTAAGAAAAAATGTGAATTGTACTTCGCATTCGCAATGCTTCTCCTTGAAAGTTGAGATTTGATACATCTCTTTGATGAGCCCAAAAATTAAATAAAACTCGTGATTCGTGATTATAAGTGGGACACAATGATCGGTCACCGGGGATTCAAGGATGCCACATGATGCTAGCAAAACTAGCATGTGATACATGCCACCGAAACGATTTATTGATATACATAGCTGCCGCTCAAGTTGTTATTGTTTTTTCGTATATGATCTACGCTTTAGATAAATCTATTCTTAAAGAGAGAAAAAAATCTACTTACGTCTATTACTTTCAATGCTGCAAAAAGTCGCTAGGCGGACCCTAGGCGGCCGACTGGGGAGTTAGGAGTAGTCGGAGTACTCGGGGAGTATTCGGACATGGTAATTATAATGAAAATTAATTTTTGGACATTATATATTTGTCAAAATAAGCATAATTCACGTCAAAAGGGTACTCTAAATGACTCAGCAACTTTTGAATGACTTTTAATTGACTTTTAGAGAACCCTAGCCCGCCTAGCCCGACTTTTTGTCCGAATTTTTAGCGACTTTTTACCGACTTTTAGAAATTCCTAGCCCGACTTTGACCGCCTAGCCCAACTAGTCTGACTTTTGACCGACTTTGACCGCCTTCGACTAATCCAGGCCGACTTGGAAAAAGTCTCCAAGATGTGGGTCCAAGAACCGACTAGTCGGCCTTGAAATCCGATTTTTACAACAATGATTACTTCAAATCGAAGAGGAATCAACTTGAAGGTCTTAATGCCTTATAACACATCTTTGTCAAAAATAAAAGAAACATATATCCAACCATCCTAATTTTTCTCTTCACTATTCAACAAAGTCATAACGTAGACAACCTATTCAACTAAATACAAACACTACCAACAATTCTAGGGTCTCATTTGTAGCTAAAGTTTATATAAAAGGACCAGTTTATAAAAAGTATCCCAGATCCGGTTTTCTCGCCCACGGTATTAAAATATCAACGAAATTTCCACGAACCCACCCATTTTCCATCTATAAATACACGTTCACAATTCATTGCAAACCTTCTTTCCTTTGGCCATTTTGTCCACAGGTATGTTAACCTTTTGCCTTGTTTTCATCGTCATTTTTATTATTTTATTTTTTCTTATTTGTCATAACAATTATGAATAATTTATAACAAATCGATCGATTTTCATCGTTCTGATTATAATAATTCTGTTTCTGAATCCTTGCAGATCATTTGAATCTCGTCTCCTTGCTTCTTGTAGCTTGATTTTGCACTTTCGGTCAAAACCTAGGGTTTCGTTGACGCTTTAATAGCATACAATACATCGATTATTTGGATGAGTCATTCTTGTTCATGACGTTTGCTGTATTGATGCGTCGTATCCGAATCCTCCACTCGTTCTCCGTTGTCTTCCTCTACTGGTTTCACGAGCTTTCATGAATTCATTCTAAATTATCTCCTCTTTATTTTATAATTATTTATTCAATTTTGAACCCTAGAAAGCCTTAGATTTTGTGTTAAGACTTAATAGTTTATAAATCCCTAAATTTACTTCAAACTTTAATCAACAATGACGTCATTAAAGCAACAACAAAAACACCTTGCGAATTTGGGGTCCGATGGAGACCTAAGGTACGCAAACCTCGATGAACGGAAACGGAAGAGGATGATATCAAACCGGGAATCCGCTCGTAGGTCCCGTGCGAAGAAGCAGCAGCGATTGGATGAATTGCTCGGTGAAATTAACCAATTGCAGAATGAAAACAATACTATAATGAAGAAGGTTGATGCGGCAACACAAATGTTCGTTGGTGCCGAGTCTCAGAACAATGTTCTGAGAGCTCAGCTGACCGAATTGACGGACAGGTTGCATTCGTTGAACTCGGTTTTGCATATTGCTCAGGAAGTTAGTGGTTTGACTATGGAGATTCCGGAAATTCCTGATATGCTGCTTGAGCCGTGGAAGCTGCCTTGCTCTGTGCAGCCGATTACTACGTCGTTTAATATGAATATGTTCTAGCATTTGTCGATTTGTTTCTTGTCTTGTGGTGTTTGTTTGGTTTTTAAGTGTGTTGATTAGGTATGTTTGTTACGTGGCATATAATGTGGTTTATGTACACTTTTGTGGGTGCAAGTATTATGTAATGTGTTTGGGGATTTAGAGCCCTTTAATATGATATGGAATTATATCTTGTTGAGTTTTTATAATTCTGTGTATATGTTGATAAAAGTGAGTATAAGAGCAGGAATACAAATGTTGATATCTAAATGAATACAAGTTGTTTCATGACCTGTAGAGGTGCTCACAAAAACCTGTTAACCAAACTGAACTAGTGGAAAGCTGATTATCCGGTCAAGAAATCTGATTAAATCTGGTAAAGAAACCCGATGATGACATGGTTCAATTTTAATTGTTGTAAATAAACAAGATCAAATGATTTGATAAGATCACATGACAAGTAGAACTCAGTGGCGAAGCTTGGATGAGTTTGTCGGGGGTAGACTCAAAACGTATTAAAAATTTCATAAACGCGGTGGCGGGCCCAAATTTTAAGACGAAAACGCGTAAATTTACACTACGTATAAAATTTTCGAGCGAAAACAGGTAAATTTACACCTCTACACAAAAAAATAGATGGCCCGGGCCCTAACTAAACTTTGCTCCTGATAGAACTTAAACCTCAACTTATTAGAAGCCCAACACAAATAATCGATGACAAGTCGTATCACTAATACTCGATGAGTAACTGGTGTATTGTATTAGAAAGAACAAGGTCAAAAACTATGTGATATCTCACCACATAGATCCTTGAACCACTTCCGGCTTACCAAGATTACAAGACGGGCTAACGACTTTTACATAAGACGGTGTTTGATTTAATTACTGGATTACGTTATTGATATTAGCTTAAATCCCTACATTCAAAGTTGACATGGATTCCAACAACCTAAACATATTCCTTCTCCAATAACTCGTTTTAGGTTGTTAAAAATATACACGAGACTTCTTTTAATCGAGTAATTTATATGATATGCATGAAATAATAACAAAGCTTTGTGAAGAAATTTGGGATTTTAGTCATATAATTATAAGTAAGACTTAAAACAATTATAACTTTAAACAAAAATTTGGTTAAGGCTTGTTTATTTAAATGATTGTTTGGATATTTTTATAATTACCAACAAATAAACTCTATTATTAAAGTAACTTTTTTAAAGGACAACTTTAAGATAGGTAAAGCATTTGATGACACATGACAACATCGACGAAGATACACATAAATTAGGTTGCACGACAATGGGAGACTAGAAGATTGCACAAGAATCGACATGACAACATGGACCAATATTTTTCTTTTCTTTTTTTTTTATTTGAAAGGCTAATATTATAAAATTAAAAAAAATAAACCACTTACAAGACACAAGTGGACCAAGTACAAAACAAAATGAAACGAAAAGATAATACTTGTCCGACATAAAAAAAAAAGAAAATATAATAACAATCAAATTGGAAATTCACGAAGTTGAAATGACATGTCTCCCACTCTAGACTTAGCCTCTTACTCCATTGCTTAATCCATAGAAAGGGAGCCGACTTGATGTCATTCAATGTCTTGGATACTACAAATGGGATACTATTGAAAATGAAATCATTTCTCGCAAGCCAAATCATCCAACACGTTACTACTGCAATAGCTTGAACCACTTGACATAACTCCTTATTCTTTATAATTTCATTCGGATAATTAAGTAATTCCTTCACCGATTCGAAATTGGAGCATTATCTAGGTAATTTTATCCAATCATGAATAATCCATTTATCTATTTAGTGACCTTACAATCCATAAATAAACGATGTGAAGATTTTGTTCCACCTTGAGTCCTTGACAAAATACACACTGCAAATCATACCCTTAATGAAAACGCCTAATCAAGCAATTACATTTACAAATATAACTAAAAGTATACCAAGAATTACTCGGGGTTCATTATGTATAATGGCATACATTTAAACTTTTAATGTGTCATGGAGTCATATTTTGAGGCTCCATGCGATCCCTCAGTTGCCCAAGAACCAGCCACTTCATCTCAGGGTCATTGGTGTCATCCTGTCGTTAACTCATCATAATAGAATTGAAGATTTTTTTTTTGTTGCTAAGAATCAAGATGATTCTATAACCAGCATTGGAGAATTCTGACACCACCACTACCAGACAACATGTTGTCGAGGTTGCTTCGCTTAAGGACGACATTGACCATTTAAACAAAACATTGAAAGCTTCATGTTGGGTTGAAGCATTTCGCTAAAAAACCAAACAATAGCCAAGAGTAGGGATGAGCTCGGTACCGTATCGGTACCGATACCGAAAATACCGATCCCGAAAATCACAAATTCTTGATACCGGTATTGAAGGTTAAAATTCGGGAAATACCGATACCGTACCGATCCCAAAACTCAAAACTTTTGTACCGATTCAGTACCATCGGTACCAAATTGGTACCAATTTCATAACCAGTGTTGTTTCAGTACCGAATTTGCTCATCCATAGCTAGACGTGCACAAAAAAACCGGTTCCGGAACCTAACTGGTGGAACCGAACCGGAACCGGTTCCAGTTCCAACCCGGTTGGAACAATACCCGGTTTGGGTATTTTTGTACCCGAAAATCGTACCCGGTTCTCCTATTTGTATGTCAGTACCAGTTCCAACCCGGTTCCTACCCGGTTCTTAATTGGAACCGGTTCGGTTCGTACCCGGAAAAACCGGTTCCGACGGGTTTTTTTTGAAGGGTCAAACAAAAGTCAAACTAGCCGTTGGAACCGGTTCCAACGGTAATATAGCCGTTGGAACCGGTTTTTTAGACACCAATTAGCCGTTGGAACCGGTTCCAACGGTAATATAGCCGTTGGAACCGGTTTTTGAGACAATAGATCCGTTGGAACCGGTTCCAACGGTAATATAGCCGTTGGAACCGGTTTTTGATGCCCAAACCTATATATAACTTGTTTCCATTAAAAACTAACTATTACAAACCTATATATAACTTGTTTCCTATATTTAAAAACTAACTATTATAAACATTATTAAAACATAAACGATACTAAACATAACAACTAAAACATAAAAAACAAAGTCCGTCGTTTTAATCCGGGAATACTTATTTTTGGGTTGTAGAGCCGGACGACTCTCCCACTTCCGTTTTTTTAGCTTCCAATCTTCTTTTCTCTCGACAATACTTATTCGTATGTTTTTGTAATGTCGAGTTGGACCCTGCTTTAAGAAACTTCGAGCAATATTTGCAACGTGCCAACTCATGTGAGTCGGTCATGAGACACAAATCGTAATGAACCCAAACATCGGGGCATCTTGTTGTTTTGATCACCATAACAACGTCATCATTGGTTGCCATTTGTTGTCGGTTTAAGGTTAATTGTGGTTTGGAGTGTGTTTTATAGTTTTGGAAGTGGTTTAACAAGTAAACAAACAAACCTTGCTATTTATAGTAAGAAAATAACCTATTTATAGTTAAAAAACCGGTTCCAACGGTCAAAAACGGCTATATAGCCGTTGGAACCGGTTCCTAACGGCTCTAATATTTAAATTTCAAAAAAAACCGGTGGAACCGGTTTTTACGTAAAAACCGGTTCCGGTTCATACCCTACCCGGTTCTTAAATGTTCGCATATCTGGGCATCAGTTCGGGTCAGGAACCGAACCGGTTCTTGATTGGAACCGGTGCCATTTTACAACCCGGTGTGAAAAAACCGGTTTGGAACCGGTTCGGGTTTTCCATTTGAACCCGATTTGTGCACCTCTATCCATAGCCTAGAGCTAACACATGCAACGAGACCATAAGTAACACAATGAATGTTAGACCACTGTGGGCTAGCATTTTGGCCCAAAACGTCAGGGAACAACCCCTCCCCCTCCGGGTCCCCTCTTCCCAAAACGTTTGGCTAGTGTTATGTTTGTTTCCGGCCTGTGGTTCAAAAAGAGCCGTTCAACGGCTATGTTTTTTTAAAAAAAAAATAAATCATATTTTTTTATATATAAACTCCACCCATCTTAATTTTTTAAAACAACAAATCCTTCTCTATCTCTTCACAAAAATGTATCAAACTACCCAACCAAGATGCATCCATTGATCCCTTCAATGTTCAGTCTGGGCCAATTCTCATCCCAACAAACAGACTCAAACAATCAACAATCGAACACCACCCAGCCGATGAAGCGGACACCTCAATACCCGTACCCGGTCGGTATTAATTTCAAAACAAACATGATGACATACATGCACATGTTAAGTACCGATATTCATAACCCGAGCATGATGGCCATTGTTCATAAGAAAACACACAAAGAAACCTGTTGGTAACCTTGGACCAGAAAGCAAACCATAATGTGGACAACCTATTATTTTAAATTTGTAGTAATATTTTTTTTAACTTTTTTATGTAGCGAACGACATTTTTTGAAAATTTTTTTTTAACTCTTTTGGGAACCTACGGTGTGGGAAAAAGATTTTATAATGACAAAATGGAGATGTTTTTTTCATTTATTGAAGGGATGAAATAAATGAAAGTCAATCAACAATAATAATACTTTGCTTATGTAATTTCCTAATGATATAACCAAATAAGAAAATAAAATAGTAATAATCCATTTTATTTCTTCGTCTATTCTTTTCTCTTTTCTCTGAGGTTTGCAAATGCATAACTAATTTTGTTACAAACTTAATCCTGTCCAAAGGTACCGATCTTGTAAACCAAAATGGTTCATACCAACTAAAGCCATTAAACTTCTTAAAATGTGTAAAACAACTCCACGTCGACCTTATTACTCGCCCAAATTGCCTTCACATTGTCCAAACACATAAACCTTTAACATAACATAACACTCATTCCCATTAACAACCGCTTTCACTTCAAAGAAAAAATCCGCCTATTTTTATTTGAAAGTTATGTTATAATCAAAACCATTGTAGTTCGCTAATGAGAAGGTACACTAGTGCAATATGTTGTGACACCAAGAATAAATTAAAATACGCATTTACATATTTACCCTTCCTAAACCTTTGAAATTTGAAATTACACTTAACTGTAAAATTACATATGTCAAAACAATTGGATTACTTCATCATCCGCCATATCTCAAAACAATTGGATTACTTCATCATCCGCCAACTAAACCACAAAAACTATATCAAACTACACAATTTAAAATAAATAAATGGGTTAATATAACCCTAATCCACCTCCCTCCTTTCCATGTATACTCCATTTAAGGTCATCAACTCCATTCCAACTAAAAGTCTCTTCCAATCTTTTAATTAAAAGGCATATGACCATTTTAAAGAGAGAAAACGGTATTTGGCCCACAAATCGTCAAGATTTTTTAAACGGACCAAAAAAATATAAACAGGGGCGACACGTTGGGATAAGATCCGTAATCTAACATGACTGGTCAAAATTTTGAAAATGTTAAAGAAGCCAGCCAAGTTTGTGAATAACATTGATGGGCATGGCAAAAAATTTAAGAATCTTAAAGGAGCCAACCATAATTTCCCAGAATATGTTTTTTTAACTTAGCCTACTCCATCAGCATTATTCACAAATTTAACCAGCTCCCAAAACATTTTCAAAATTGTGGTCGACCTTGTCAGATTAAAAATCTTATACCAATGTGTCGTCTCCATCAATATTTTTTTGTCCATTTTGAGAACCATGAATAAGCTTCAAATCATTCTCTCTTTTCAAAAAGGTCATATTGGTTTAATCAAAACTAAACCAACCCACCAATAAAAAATGAGTTGTTAATAGACACGGGTGTTAAACTAGTGCAATACAAGATTATGTACAGACACAAGAAGAATGCAATTTGGGTATGTAAGAAGATGCGGGTATGTAGTTCAGCCATTTTAGACATACTTAACTGAAAATTTTAACTACGTTTCTGGTCAAGTTTGGAGATCAAACATGCAATGTCTACAGACAACGAATATAGTTAAATCTCATTAAAATCAATGGCTCAAAGCCTGCACATGCAAATAAATAAAAATAAGAAAGAGAAGTAACTAAAAAAATTGTAGTGCTGTTATTTAACTCCATTCTCGTTAATACTACAAGAGATAAAGCTGATAGATAACACATTAATCTCTGAGTTTTTTCAGACCCCAAACCGGTTACATATATTTACGGCAGAGAGTATAGTTTAAACTCATCAAAACAAAATAAATAAAAAAACAAAGCCTCAGTAAAATCCAATAATATCATGAGAAATACAGCTTCAACCGAGAGGTTCTCCCTGTAAAACAGGGTCTCGGATCCACCGTACCTCAAACATTTGGATTATTTCATCACCAGCATATTAAAAATTAAAAACTAAAATAATTTAATTTAATTTTAAAAAAATAAATGTACATCTCAGTTAAATCCAGTAATATCATGTGAAATACAGTTTCAGCCAAGTGGTTCTCCTTGTAAACAAGGTCTTGGATCCACTGTATCTCAAAACAATTGGATTATTTCATCATTGATAGATTGAAAAATAATAATAATGATGCTAATATTTGATAATGAAAAGCTCAGAGTAAATAACAGCTCTATCAATCATGAATTATCTGAAGCAGAACTGGCTTAAAGCTGTGTATTTAGTCATCACCGCGAAATAGTAATAGAAATTGCACAAGACGTAACAGATCTGAAGCTTTGGATGCAAACCGTAATTAATTGATACCTTCACGGATTCACATATCGTACAGTTGTTGAGGCTTGAGGGGGCTTGGGTGTATTGGTTGCTATGCTAGGGTAGATGATGTGGTGTTATATAGGCAAAAATAACGTTGGTTGTTTTAGGGTTCGAGGATTGTATGTATGGCTCGTGGCTATCTGGGCCGGCCCATTGGGCAACGATGACAGGACGACACGGTTTGCACTTTGTGAATTCGTATAGTGCTATAATGTAATGTAACGTAATGTAATTTTAGGAACGAATTTACTCATTTTGATTTACTTAAGTTAGATATATCAACTCTAATTTGAAAGCGAGAAGTTTTTTTATTAAAATTATGACACAAAAGTTGTAAGTGTGAAAATTCAAGCCAGCATCAAAATACCATAGGCTAACTTCATGAATACCTGCAACAACAAAAAATAAAGAGAAAATATGAGAAAAAAAACATCAAAAGCAACAAAAACAGTAAAAATTGAAGAGTTCAACCTATGCCTTTAAACGAAGTTAACGCTCATGAAGTATTCGGTAAGTTCGCCCATATTTGTTTATTTAATAAACAAAACATACAGTGTATTTTCTCTCACATACCAAACATACCTTTTAAATATAATATAAATGGTACGTTTGTAACCCGTTTTGAGACTAGGCTTGGTTGACCTTCAACCTGAGACGCCTACCTTAAAATTATCGCACGCATAATTAGCTTTCGCCAAATGAGATAGCCCTTAAATATCCTAAATAATAAACTTATTCCTTTAAAAATATTAATGTATCAAACTTACGACTTGTGTGCAAATGTGTGTTCTTGGTGATTCAAGAGAAACAATAGGGACATCGACATTTTAAGAAGAGTGCATCGAATTTGGATGGGTCTAAACTATGATATACAATAGGCTATACATGTTGTATGAAGGATAGAGCTTATCTAAGATCAATTTTGAGTTTTATTTTCATAATAAATAGTATTGAGCTTGAGATATTGCATTCCAACGATGTTAATCAACATTTGATTTAAGTCCAAATCAAGATATTAACGGGTCACTTAATTGATGGATTTCCAAGTACAAGAACATTTATTTATTTATTTCCTTGTTAGTGATAGATAAGGAAGTGAAGTGATGTGATTTTTCATTTTTGTGCTAGTATACATGATATTTTTCTTGGAAATTATCACCTTTTACTCACAAAGTGACATTAACCACTACAAATCTACAATGATCTTTACATAAAAAAAAACATATAAATATCATGATTTTGTTTTGTTTTTATATTTATGATTAAATTCTACGGTGATTCCAATGGTAACTTTAACAAAATTAAACACATAGCCAATTGAACAAAATATGTTTTCTGGTATATAACATTCAAACATGTAACATTATAACATGTAATTTTCACCATACACAACATGTCTAGACCAAATGTTACAATTCACTTATCCAAACATAAACACAAATCAATCCTCATATGTCCGGCACTCATCAGTCTCGGGGTTGTCCTTGCAATAAGTCTCCAAGGGGTCCGCGTCTTTAGCCTTGTCCCGCGCATGGCTAGACGCGGCACTCAACTCCTCCACCTCATCCCAAGCCGCCACGCATTCGCCACTAACCGGGTCATCTGCACACGTCTCCTTAGCGTTTTCGATGCTAGTGGCTATCTTTTCGGACAAACTATCAGGGGCCGCTCTCACTGGCCTCAAGTACATCCTACTAGAGGCCATGGTTGTGGGCAACTTGACCCATGATGGCCTTAGGCTGGTGGTGATTTTTGGTGAGTCTGCAAAGACTTTGGGAATTGAGAGGCTAACACTTACACCAGCTATTGAGGCCATTGTTAATGGGATTGTTCTGAAGAAATGGTTATTGTGAATGATGGTAAGATGGGGTATGGAGGATATATAATTGGAATACGTTGTGAATTTTGAACACTTGTTTCTTATCGTCTTGTGACCAATTATGTTGTTCCACGTCCACACCAACCTATAGATATTATTTTGTTAAAGCTAATAATATCTTTTCATAAAAACGAGTAATAATAATAATATCTTTCCATGAGTCATATGACCATTGAAATTCTTACCAGTGCCCTAAAATATAGAGGTGGACTGTGAATTTAGTATAGAATAAACTAGATATAAACAAGCTGTGTTGCCGTGGTGCAGCGACGGAGTTCGTTCGGATACAAAAAGAATAACATATTTAAAGCAACGTTTATTCGGCAGGTAAAACCAGGTGTTACGGTGACGAATCGACGCGAATTCGGTCGATGTTGAATAAGTTCGCTACCGTATCGAAAATAAACCCAGATAATAATTTTATAAAATTGTCATATTAAAAGAAAATAATAATAATAATAATAATAATAAATGATATAAAACATAAAAAAAACAAAAGAAATATTAAGAATGAATTCCAATCTCCAACTAAGCAAAGAAAAAATGGTAGCAAAAAACCAAAATCTTTACTTTTTTTAGATAAAAGCCCAAATAATAAATACAACCGGGACTTGAACTTGGGTTAATTAGTAAATCAAGAATTAGAAAATATTCTATTAACCATCAAACCAGCTCAACAATTTAAGTAAATCTTAAAAGTAATTAACTAAATGCTCAAACTATAACCTTAAAAAACTTTTGTGACACTAAAGTTTTCAATTATAATGATTTATAATATGCTTATTTTTGCGTCTACAAAATTTACAAATTATTTATTGTTAGAAGAGAGAGAGGGGGGGGGGGGGATCTTATTCATATATATTTCTTGTTACTTTACATGTACAATATATATAGTGATATAGAAAATAAAATCAACTCTATATTGAATATGATACTAATTGGGGGTATAATGTCTATATTAAGTGTGTTTAATTGAGGGATTCATAATGCTCTCTCTCAAACATTTAACCGTTCATTATGCGCATTAACAATACACTTAAAGATGACGCGAAGTTAGTACTTCATCACCAAGAAAATAAACTAATACCGCTGGATCACTTATATTGCCTTGTTAAAAACTTTACTAAGAAAAACCAGCAAGACAAAAACTTAGTTAATGGAAAACAAGTGCAGCGTGTTTAATGCTCACCCTCAATATATTCACGTACTTCAATATGTAGAATTTGATCTTTTATTAAGAGAGTTTGACTTGATCTTCTATTATGAGTACTTGACTTGTTCTTACGCCCTGCTTGCGGTGCGCGCATATAATGTATATATGTGTGAACCTTCGGGTGGGCAAAAGTAAAATTGCACTAATTTTGACGTTATTTTACTAATCTCGTGAAAATAATGTTAAAAGTGACGGAAGGTTAATCAGGCATCATGTGGTGGCGTTGATAGCCGAAAGACAATGGCACATTCACCATGATTTGATAATGTTGTGACTTGCTAAACAGTAGAAAATATTTTGCCGTCGTATATGAACACATAATTTAACTATGATCGTATTTAAGATGATCTAATATATACCCATCATAAGACTACCCAACTAGATGAGACTTATCATTATTATTTAATGAAGACATAAGTCTCGTGATGTGCAAATATATTGGAATATAAGTTGTTATTCCGTTTCAGTGTCCACTATTGGGTTTGAACTCATATTCCGCTTGCACATGTACTGTGACATTCGTCAATTTCGGGTCTTGTTTGTATTCGTTTTTGTATTTGTTTATTATGTAAACCGACCCGATTTGTAAACCGAAGCTTATGTTATAATCAAAATGATGGATTTATGTTACAATATTGTTTCACACTTGTTGGGTCTTGAAAACATCCTATTTTTATTTTTATTTATTTATTTATTTATTTTTTTGTTGTTTTGTGTTTTTGTCTTGATCCATTTTGCATGAAAACTCTTGTGTCTCACACACATATTTGACCACCAACATTACCCTATATATACACCACCTTTCCTCTTCATTTTCCCTTGCTACAACTCCAAAAAAAAAAACTCTCTCAAACATCAAAGATTCAATGTTATCTTCTTAAGTGTTCTTGAAGGATTTTGGTCTTTCATCTTAATTAGTTTATGTAGCCTTATTAATACTTGTTTATGGTTGTGCAACATATATATAATATACACCCCTTGTTTACCTTTGGTAGTTACTTCTCCGATTCCGGTCGGTGAGGTTTCGGACCCCATAAGGCAAGGCTTCATGGAGGATTTCGTGTCCTTGATATATATACATCTATATAACTTGTTCATACATATTAATCTTGCTTATTTTAGTTTGTTGGTCATGTTTACAAGTTCCATGGTTATGGGTTTTTAAGAGTCTATGCTTCGGTTTAACCGTAAATAGCTCTAAACCGTAAACCGAACTTTGTTACTAGTTTTGTTTGTTTAAACATACTTAGCGTTAGATCTAAGTTTCTAAAATCATTTTTACAAATTCTATGGTTATGGGTTTGTAGAATCTTACCTCGGTCTTAACCCGAAACACGATCCAAACCGAAAACTGAACATTTGTTTAAAGATTTTATTGTTAACTTTTGGTATTTTTTTTATTTGTACATTATTATACAAGTTATTTAGTGTTTGGACATGTGGAAACCATCTATGAACTTGTTGTGAGATGGAAACCGAACCAAACCGATTCTTGCTAGCTTAAGATACACAAGTGTGTTTTTTTTAGCCATCAAGACTTGTATATTTCTTTAAAAATAGTTACAAATTGATTTTTAAATATTTTCTTAAGTACTTGGAAATGTTGGATCCAACTTGATCTCATAACAAAGTTTGGACCGACAAAACCGAACACTCGCTTAACGTGCGTTGTTAGTTCTAAAACAATGGAACTACATACTTGGTTAAGTCTTATTAAATTTTATTGAGTTATCTCATAACATTCAATATTTTGGAAAGTTGACTTTGGGTTTGACCAATTATCAAGACCCGAACCGACAACCCGAACACTCGATAAAAAAAACCCGTTTTAGTATCTTTATTCCAAAGGGATTTGCATTCTTGCATTTTACCCACCTTATTACTTAACATAGGTTGAGTAAATATTAAGGTTAGATACTTTAACCCGGTTTCGAGCAAACTTACATTTTTAAAGGGTTATTATTATAAATTCTTAAATAGTCACATTTTAAACCTTGAACTTTAATTATTTACATTTCTCAACATTTATTTTGTTTAAAGACCTTCAAGACAACCTTTCTAAATTCAAGACTTCTTTTCTTTTTAGGCATTGTGCGTTAAACTCGTCGTTCCGACAAATCTCCAAATTATCATCTTTCAAGTTTACTACTTGAAGGTGAGTACTTCATACCCCATTTTCCATCTTTTATTTTGGGGGTGACATTTCATACTTATTCAACAAAATGCTTTATATTTAAATCTTAAACCACAAACGTAGTTGTATACCTTACCTAAATAATTGCTCGATTTGTTGTTCTATGCTTATATGCCTATGTGTTTATCGCTTTTGGTTGGTGGAACTATAAAATCCTAGACTATTTGGCATCCCCTTATAGCAAGGTGTCGTTAACGTAATGCAATTAACGATAACTATAAAATCCTAGACTATTTGGCATCCCCTTATAGCTAGGTGTCGCTAATGTGTTTAGCGATATCTATTTATCCAAATTATCACTTTTATTTATCGTTTCGTATGCAAGTCTTGTGGCTATCTTTATTATATACTAATATGATTAAACTTATGAATTGCTCACCGACCTTTATGTTGACAAACTTTATTTTATGAAATGTTGCAGGTTTGCATCTTGATTGATTTATGATTGTGAAGAAAACGACATCAAAGACCTTAGGATATTAGTAAAAATGAACAATATCAATTTGCCATATTTTGTGATATCTTGTTTATGGTTATTTTATGGATAATTGTTATGTAACATTTTCGATGTTGTGAAATGAAATGAGTTTATTAAATACTGTCACTTTAATTAGTGTCATGTGCTTATGGACAATCGTTACACCTCGGCATGTTCCGCCGCCTTTGGTCGGGGTGTGACATGTACAAACAATGCAATATCATTTTAGATATACAGTACACCGTTTAAGTAATGTCTTGACCAAGTACTTCTTTGTGCTTTCTATGGGACAACGAGGAGCATTGCGTTTGTTTAGCGATTTTATAATCACGAGTGTGCTTAACGAATAAACTTTGCACATATTAAAATACATTACCATCTTCTTTATAGTTTGATTGATGGGAAAATATACTCGAACTCCATGTCAAGGTATAATTTTGTTATGCCAATGTCTTTCAAAATCTCTATCTAGAAGTTCGACAATTACTCTCATCACCATAAACTGCGATCGTAGTGAACTTTTAGAGTGACAATTTTGATATATAAATCGATACTCGAACTGCTGATTGAGAAATAAATTAGTCACCTCCAAGTTTTTCATTTCAAAATTCTTTATTTAGTAGTTCGATAGTTTCTCTCAATGATCTTTTAAATCAACACTATAAAATGCGATTGTATTAACTTTTAAAAACGGAACTTTGGTAAATAGACGTCTAATTTTTATCAAACTTATACCTCTCTTTTAACAATATACAATGAGTCGATTGTAAAATGCGATCAGGTTTCTTGAGATTTATATTAAAACATCTCGAGGTAATGCTTTTAATGCCTCTAGCATTTTAGCCAGGATTATACGTGAATGTCATTTCAAGTATCCCGTATAATTAAGCATTGGCGACGTTCATAAGTTTTATCTGAAGTTTTTATGAGAATGAGCTGACTTAAGTTTGGAGTTTTTAGCGATCCGATATCAAATAAGTGAATAACTAATGAGCGGGTTGTCTGGTTTTGCACCCTTACTTTAAATCTTTAATACATCATTAAGTTGTTGTGGTTCTATAACATGTTATAATTATTGATTTTTTGTTAGTATTATGTTTTAAGTATTAAAAAAATGGAGTTTGCTTATATCAATTTTTAATACATCATTAAGTTGTTGTGGCTCTATAACATGTTATAACTATTGATTTTTTGTTAGTGTTATGTTTTAGTATTATGTTTTAAGCATTAAAAAAATGGAGTTTGCTTATATCAATTTTTAATACATCATTAAGTTGTTGTGGCTCTATAACATGTTATAACTATTGATTTTTTGTTAGTATTATGTTTTAAGGATTAAAAGAATGGAGTTTGCTTATATCAATTTGGAAAGAAATAATAGGGCCAACTCCGAGGATTTTAAATATTTTGACCGAGTTAAAAGAAAAAGGCCCATAGGGGTCAAGGAACAAGAGATTGTGTGCTTGAATTACCCAGCGCTGCTTGCAATCATAGGTGAATGCGATCACATTTTGCCATCGGATTACCCAGATAGCCGGCTTTATTCATTTGTCGTTTAAAAAAATGTATACAACAAGTGAATAATATAAATATCATAATTGATGTAAAATTGCCTATAATATTGTCACACCCCAACTTAGGACATAGAAGTATGACCATTAGTTGATACATGCTTTGTAAATATATCAGAATTTAAGGTTGCAAAGCGAAAATCTTGATTAAAATATTATTATATTTTAAAATTCGGGAATTAAACACAAGGTAGTTGTTACAAAGCGTTTGAAATTATAAAACCATAATTTACATCATTTTAATAACAAAAACTTCATCTAAGCCATCAGATCGTCTAATGGCTATCCATCATCTCTGAACACCTATTATTGATTACCTGTAAGACAGTTTATAAAATACGTCAACAGCACATGCTGGTGAACACGTTAACATAAAATATTTTATACACTTAATTATCCCCTCGGGTATCTTATGACCCGGCCCATCGTGGCTTAGGAAATAACTAAGTTCTGAAAATCTGAATTACTATCACAAACTCCAGCTCAACTCGAAGCCACTCAGCAAACACCGCAACGTTCTAGTACTTAGCACAACACATGCTGGTGAACATTTTGACACAAAAATATTTTATACACTTAATTATCCCCTTGTGTATCTTATGACCTGGCCCATCGTAGCTTAGAAAATAACTAAGTTCTGAAAATCTGAATTTACTATCACAAACTCCAGCTAAACTCGAAGCCACTCAGCAAACACCGCAGCGTTATAGTACTTAGCAACTATCAATATACTGTAACACCCACAAAATTTTGATCCGAATTTGACAAGTTTATAAAGATAAAGGACTAAAAATAATTATGAGATAAGTAATGAGAAGAAATGAGAGAAAGAAAAGAAAGCATTATATGTTAAAGGAATAACTAAGGAAACTCCATCCCACATGGAAAGTGGGAAAGAATTGAAAGCACTTTATAAGGAAGGAGTTATCCATGGTAATGTTCTTGTATGGCTAACCACTATCACTACTTCTAGCGGAGGGTGCGAAGCATCCGACGCACACGCGCACAGACTCGGACACGGACTCAGGCGTAATGTAGCGTTTTGATGGCGCACTTGGCACGCTCGCATCGCCGCATAAGGGCCGCTTTAGTATTTTTGAACTGTGTAAGATAGACCAAGAAGTGACAAGATACTAAAGTTCAAGGACTAAAAGTAAAAATTCTGATTTCTAGACCCCTCGCGCTACGCGACGGGTATACAGATTAGATCATCGCGCTACACGATGCAGTTCCCCATGAGTTTAGAAAAAATGGGCGTCGCGCTACGCGATAGTCTAGAAGGAAGGGGGTATCGCGCTACGCGATGACCCGGTTAAGTAACCGGATCAACCACGTGTCAACACGTGGCAACCTTTGGTGGATTGCGGCGTCGCGCTACGCGATGGCCAGGAGGAAAACCCCATCGCGCTACGCGATGGTGGTCAAAACTTTGCCTATAAAAGGGGGCTACGGGTTTGAAGCATTCTCATCCCATTTCCACACTCACTTTCACACACACAACCTTGGGAGGTGTGCCCGACTCGTGTGAGGTTCCGTGGTCCCGATTTCTCGTAATTTGTGCATGAATTGAAGTTCTGACGCTCTGTCGAGTGATTAAGCGAGTTCGAAACAAGGTTCTGACGGTTTAAGTATAAGTGCTACTCGTACAAGGCTTAGGCAACTAAAAATACCCGCATAAGGTAGGGGTTCTGCTTAAGCTATTATTTTATTATTATTTTATATGGCTTAGACCTTAGTCAGAAATATAGTCTATACCTTGATCAGATAAGTAATTGTAATAAGTTTTCATAAGATAAGATTATGGATAAAATATTATTCTTTATTATTGTGTAAATATATTTCGTATGAAAGAAGAATTAGATATATATACGTTTCTTCATGATGAAGATTCGTTACATATGTATTTTCTAAAAGAAAGGAACATCAAGGTTAAGGTTATGCAAATAGACTAAAGGTCTAAAGCTAGATTTGTAGATCTAGTTATTTATGAAATATTATTCTCGTACTATAGGTCCGAGATAAAGAGAAGGCATTTGTTAGTGAGATACATTGAAATATCAAAAGGTGAATACGTTCAATCTTTTTATAGTGTGAAATGTTTTATGACGTGAATACGTCTATGTACTGTATATTTTGAAAAGATATTTACTCTTTAAAACTATGAACTGTTATCCATATGTAAAAGACATGAGGGTTGGTTCAATCCTCTAAAACGTTTTGATACAAGGTAGTACTAAACACTCAGGCTAAATACACATGTGTCTGGATCCTTACATATATGTATTGTAGTGGGCACACTACAGACATACTGACCATGAGGCAAGTGACTGTCTCTAGGGCGAGTGAAGTTCGATTATGTGGTTTGTGCGTATGTTAGTTCCGATGAGATGGGATTGAGACCCACTGAGTCGTTGAACACTATTGGTGTTGTGTCATTAGGAATTGTGAAAATGCTTTATTGAGTCAGCGTATTCACTAGCGTATAGCTGACGTATTTTGAAACTGTTTCAGGAAACCAGGAGTAAGGACTAGTGATGGATATGTCAGTGGAGATAGAAGAACACTAGGCATAGTTTACAGCTGGTGGCTCAGCTAATTTTGTATTGAGGCATATATATATTAAACTTGTTTTAAACAAGTAATTTTGTAAAACAAACAAGGGTATTTAATTCCCTATATTATGAAAGTAAATATATTAAAATAACATTTTCCGCTGCAAACTTTGATAAATTGACAAAAGTGGTACCAACTGTGAGTCACACTCCTAGGCCCGAAGGCGGGGTGTGACATACACACAAGATTATCCCCACTCGAACATTACTTAGGTCTGGCCCAACGTGACGGAGGAATAACCAGGTGTAGTGTGGTGTGCCCACCGTCTACCCACATATGAAATGATCCAGACAAACGTATATGTTAGCTTGAGGGCCAACGATTACTTTTGTTTATAAAATTTTAGAAATACTTAATCTCATGTAAACATTTGTAAGACTCGATTAAACAATAATAAAGTTTGAGCGTATTCACGCTTGTAAATAGTTTAGATGTATTCACCTTTGTTTTTTATTAGCGTGTCTCACTGAGTTATACTTGCTTGTTACCTCAGACCTATAGTACGAGAATAACCTTTTATAAATAACTAGATCAACGATCTAGCTTTAGATCTTTAGTCTATTTGCATAACCTTACCTTGATGGCCATTTCTTTATAAAATATAAGGACCTCTGGTCCCTCTTTATATATCATTCATGTACTACGTTTCTTCTTCATGAAGAAACGTTATATCAGGTTTTTTTCTAAAAAATAAACATTATAAAAACTTAGCATTATAAAGAAATAATAATTTAACTATACCATTGTCTTATAAAAACTATATTCTACTTATTATTTGATCAAAGTATGAGCTATACCCCTAACTAGAGTCTAAGCCATATATAATAAAATAATCGGACAGAACCCCTACCTTGTATGAATACTTTTCTAAGAAATGCCTAGATTTGACGCAGGCAACACTCCTATTTATTGTCGGGTAATTGAGGGAATAAACCGACAGAACTTCTACTATTTACACATACTTCGAGAAAAACGAACACGTCGGATCGTCAAGTCGTGACACGAACTTCGAGGTAATATGTGTGTGATGTGAGGTTGATGAATGGGGTTCGTGTAGCACTTCTAACTTGGCAAAAATTATGTTCCTTCGCGTAGCGCGAAGAACTTCTAACTTGGCCGTTCCCGTAGCTCGAAGGACAAGTTAATCGCCTTTGAATATTTTATTTTTTCGCGTATTGCAAAGGGTTTTCGGTTGGCCGTTTGCGTAGCACGAAGCCACCCACTAGGTATGGTGTGTCGACACCTAGACCTGTCACGTGTCGTCATGTTGTGACACGTGGCATGTCTCGTGTTGCCACGTGTAGTTGGACACGTGTCACACTGTATTCGTGACTACTTCGCGTAGCGCGAAGGAGTAACGGGTGGGTTCTTCGCGTTGTGGATCCTTCACGTATCATGAAATGCTTGGAGAATTTGCGTAGTTCGAAGGATACAAACTTCTAGAATTTCCATTTTAAATTCCTTGACTTTTGAATTGTAACTTTTGGCTCAAATTTTTTAGGGATGTTACAAATATTAAATCGATAAGTTAATAATATAAAAATAAAAATTAATGAAGAGTAACTTTGTAGGCAGTGGGCTAGTGGACCCCCGACCCCGGGTAGGTTGCCTTGCTAATTTTCAAGAGTGAAGAGAAATATTATTAACAAAATATTATGTTTTGGTTTTGTAAACCAAGTGACCGTCTTCTTCTTCATTTTATTAAACCTGTAGAGCTCTTCATGGCCGGCTAGAAAAAAGCACCACTGATAGAAGCTGCTTAGTGCCTTTGAAAAGCATGCCCCGTACGGGAGTCCGGCTCGCCCATGCTCGGGGCTGGCTATGAGAAATAGTATATTTTTTTATTTGAGATATATTTATATGCAAAGTTTAATACAAAATCAAGAACAGTAGAAAGATTTGTATATCGTTTATTTTAACAACGATAAATCTGGAGGTTATATAACTGTAAAATTGCTTCACTTTTATCACCCACTTTACCGGATGAGTACAATGTATAAATACTTAAACAATTGTCAGAGTTCTAGGTACTGGGACATCTACACAAACACAAGTGACAAACTAGATGCCAATAGCGTGCCGTACAATCTGTCTACACAAACACTAGCGACAAACTAGATGTTAATAGCGTGCCATACAACAGACCATACAATTGGTACATGGCGTATGGCATTATGAAAATGGCTATATGCGATGTATGGCTAGGAGAAAACAACCTTTCGTATGACGGGCAAATCATACATTTTGTACAACTGACAGAGAATTTATATATACGGATACGATCTGTATTATCATTTTTCATCATTCAAAAAACTCATACGACATAAATTCTGGTCTCACATAAAAACTACGAAGTTGCGTACCAGTATTCCAATTGCATGACGCCATGACACCTACATAAAACTGTTTTTGCTCACCAAAACGATATTTGTTTTTCATCATACGTAAATACATCAAACTTTTCACGACTCCATTTTTAGAAGTCGCATAGTATTTGATCGAATTGGACTTATTACTATTTACTTATTAAACCCACCAATCATAATAATATTGGATCCATCCATCGATCGTGATGAGATTACACAAAGTCTTGTATCACCGAAGATTCTCTCTTCTCTCTCACTTCACCTCCTTTTCTTCCTCTTCTCCATATTATTATTATTATTATTATTATTATTATTCGCCTCCTTGTCTTCTTTCAAAACGCTGTCGTATTTCATCATTAAGAACACATAACCCTAACCGTTTTCTTCAGTCGATGTCTACCTCAAGGTTACACACTCTCGTTCCTGTTGCTTCAGTCGCCACTGAAGACGCGGCAGCTGCTGCTGTTGATGGATCATTAGCTGCTGCTGCATCTGAAGATGAAGGTAACTTTCATTTGATTTCTCAGTAGCTTCTGTATTCGTATGAATTGAATTGAATTGAATGCTGTTAAGAGTTTAATTAAGAGTACTTGTTGTACAATTGAATTGACTATTGACTGACTGATTATGCAGTTTGTTGATTAGCTTTGTTGAAAGGTGTGATCAGAGTTAAGATGATAAACAGTATGAATAAGCAACTTCTGAGCTGCCTATTTGAAACTCAAATAAGCAGTTGCTTCTATCCAAACACTCAGAGCTGCTTATTTCTGTATCAAAACAGTCTGTCTGTGCATGGTTCGGTTATTAGTCTCAACCAAATTAACCAATCGGTTTTTCGTTAGCTGGTTAGGTTTAGGTTTATTCGGTTAATTTCATTTGATAATCGAAAGCAAATTTGGGCTAAAATTTTGAGATAGAAATACATAAAATGGATGCATAGATACATGAAATGAAGGTACAGATACATCCAACGGAGATATAAATACATGAAGAGGTGGTATAAAACATGAAATAGAGGTATAATTCCGTATAAAGCTAGAAATATATGAAAATATGAATGGGTCATTTTGGTTAATTTCAGTTAGTTAACCAAGGGTATAAAAAATAACCGGTAACCGATTTTTGGTTAATTCGGTTATCAGTTAATTTTGGTTCGGTGCCGTTGGTTTTTGGTTATGTTATTGCTCACCCGAAAACACTACTTAACAAGCAATCCCGAATTTAATTGGATAAGAATAATAATCTCTTATCTAAAGTGACAAGTAGATTCTCTTAAAGTTCCACACATTGTGTAGGCAGTTGGTTATAGTTTTTAGACCAAATTGTAGACCATGTGTCACACACAATCTGAACTTTACATTGGCAACTGATTGTTGATTTCATCGTTGACTTAATTTTAACTTGAATATGTTGGTTTATGTATGCTTGAACTGTATTGAGAGTAGACTATCTTGAGTTTTAATATATTCAGTCCTTTTCTCCTTTTAATTTTATATGTTATTCAACTCACGAGCTGTTTAATCAATTTCATATAAAGAAATGTTTTCTGTTGCGTAATAAATCGAAACAGGTACCAGTAGTCACACGTCCAAGCCCCCAAGGCAGGGTGTGGCAGTTTACCTGCCAACAGTGATACACGTTAGCAGTCACCAACACAATAGTGTTTTACAACCTTGTTAACCATACTCGTGGAGTCGTGGTGATACATGTTAACAGCCACAACCCATCGGTGTTCTATAGCTATTATTTATGATAGCATCCCTAAGACATTTGACCCACATGTCTATCACATTAATGCGCAGATAACCCATACATCATAAATGTGAAACACAAAATAATGTATGTGCTTTCAGATTTGTGTTTATGTAACACACTCACGTTGCCACGAGTGTTCCAACAGAATCGCTCCTTTGATTTAGCTACACCTGAAGAGGATAGCAACTTTGATTTCTCATAGCTTCTGTATATGAATTGATTGTTGTTGGACTTCAATTAACAACACCAATTGTACACTTGACTTGATTATTGAAAGATTCTGCAAATTGTTGATCGGTTTTGTTGAAAGATGTAATTAGAGTAAAAAAGGAGTCAAAATTTCTCTATCTGAATATTCAGAGCAAGATAAACAGTTTGAATAAGCAACTTCTAACACCGCTTATATCACTCTCAATTTAGCATTTTAGTTCAATCCAAACACTTAAAACTGCTTATTTCTGTTTAAACACAATAAGAAAATAAACAATTTTAATAAGCAATCCCAAACACCCCTTAAATAGAGAGATGTTGACATTATATAATCCATATTTGCTTGCATCCATAGTCAAAAATAAATTCTGTCAAAGTTTCATGCCTTGTTGGATGTAGTTTCTAGACCAAATCGCACACATTCCGAACTTTACATTGGCAATTGATTGTTGAGCTCATCATTGTCTTATTTTTAACATGAATATATTGGTTTATGTATGCTTGAATTATATTCACAGTAGACTATTTTGAGTTCTCAATACACTAACAGTCTCTTATTTAAATGTGGTGTGATCAGAGTTAAGCAGTGGATATCGTCTTCCCCCATCAGAAATTAGAGATATTGTTGATGCACCACCACTTCCAGCTTTATCATTTTCTCCTAAAAGGGATAAAATTCTGTTCCTAAAACGAAGATCTTTACCTCCAATATCAGAATTGGCAAAACCAGAGGACAAGCTCGCTGGCATTCGTATTGATGGCAAATCTAACACCCGGAGTAGGATGTGAGTCTCATGTATAACCATACTTTGATTCTCTAAATGTGGTTTGATGTAAATTCAATTGAATAAAAATTCTTGTTTGATTACAGGTCATTTTATACTGGTATTGGGATCCATGATTTAAAGGATGATGGTGCATTGGGCCCAGAAAAATTGATACATGGCTTTCCAGAAGGTTCTAAGATCAATTTTGTCACCTGGTAATTCCACCATCTTTGATATTTTCTTTTAGGGCAAACTGCATAATCTTGCAAAGAATCAATTGGGTATCTTTTTGTTAGGATCTAAGATAAGTTTTTTTTCCCTAGTTAATGTAGTTTCTTTATTCTTAACAAGGTCAAAAGATGGCAAGCATTTGGCCTTCAGCATTCGGCAAGACCAGGTAATAATCAAAACATGACTAATTTTGTTAAAGAAAAGATGTTCTAGTGTAATGATCATCATTTACTTGTCTACAACTTTTTGAACAAAATTTGCTTAATAAATCCTAACCATCTAAAGAATTGAGTGAAACAGGAGGATGATTGTAAGCTTAGAGTATGGGTTGCTGATGTGGAAACAGGACAAGCTAAGCCCTTGTTTCAGTCACCAGATGTGTTTCTTAATGCAGTTTTTGACAAGTATGGACCATTTTTTTTAGCCGAGGTGGCAAAATTGGCGGGCCGGGTAACGGGCCAACTCGCACACACCTTTTTAGTTTGTTTCTTTGAAATATTAAATAACTAACTTGCTAATACATCATAACTACAATAATTATCTGACTCTTAATCTCATGGTTTGGGAGTTTTTATGTACTTGAATACACTTCAAATCACTTTCAACCTGTTTGACCCATATTCTTTTCAGTAAAATTTTAAACATTTTGACGCTGGAAGATAGAACATAACCAAAATCAACCACTTGTATTTAAACGGGTTGAACTTGCCACTTATAATTTTCATGTATGAAATTAAACAATTTAGAAACAAACAACTTTTGCTAAGAATACTTTTCTTGAGTTTCAGTTACGTATGGGTGAATAATTCAACTCTCTTAGTTTGTACAATCCCAGCATCTAGAGGAAGCCCACCAAAGAAATCATTAGTCCCCTCGGGTCCTAAAATTCAATCAAACGAACAGAAAAACATTGTTCAAGCCCGGACCTACCAAGATTTACTCAAAGATGAATATGATGAAGACTTATTTGAATATTATGCCACATCACAGCTTGTTTTGGTGTCTTTAGACGGGACCGAGAAGTTATTTGGAGCACCATCTATGTACACATCACTAAATCCATCTCCTGATCACAAATATATTTTACTTAGTCAAATTCATAGACCGTTTTCTTTTAACGTGCCTAGTGGCAGATTTCCCGAAAAAATTAATTTGTGGTTGGCTGATGGAAAGTTCTTGAAGACACTTTGTGATTTGCCTGTTGCTGAGGATATTCCAATTGCATTTAATAGTGTTAGAAAAGGCATGCGGTCTTTAAATTGGAGGACCGATAAGCCTTCAGATCTCTGCTGGTATGTATACTTTTTTTTAATAATAACATTAAATAATAATATTGTTTAAGTAAGGTTGTTTTTATAACTAAGCATATTGATTAAAGGGTGGAGACACAAGACGGTGGTGATGCTAAAGTAGAAGTTTCTCCTCGTGACATAGTCTACACACAGGCCGCTGATGCCCCTGACGATGAAAAGCCAAATGTGTTTTTTAAACTTGATCTTCGTTATGGGTAGGTATTTATTTAAATCACACACAAACACACAGTAACTGTATAACATTTTGAACTTTTTGCAGAGGAGTTAGCTGGTGTGATGATTCACTTGCACTAGTATATGAATCTTGGTACAAAACACGACGTGTTAGGACGTGGTTGGTTGCCCCTGGGTCCCACCAGGACCCGCGTTTACTGTTTGATAGATCATCTGAAGATGTGTACTCTGACCCTGGTTCTCCTATGTTGAGGAGAACGCCAGCTGGCACTTATGTTATTGCTAAATTTAAGAAGGAAGATAAAGAAGGAACATATTTGTTACTTAATGGAAGAGGTGCTACCCCTGAAGGAAACATACCTTTTCTGGATCTCTTTGACATGTAAGTTAGTTACATTGAAATTATAAACCCTAAATCATCTATTCTTTTTTTAATATGGCTCAATTTGTTTCAGAGACACGGGAGATAAAGAAAGAATATGGCACAGCAACAAGGAGAAATATTATGAGAGTGTTGTCGCTTTAATGTCTGACCAAACTGAAGGAGACTTGAAGGTGAATGAGTTAAGAGTGTTGACTTCGAAAGAGTCAAAGTCTGAAAACACCCAGTATTATTTGCAACAATGGCCCGATAAGAAATCATGTCAAATCACAAACTTTCCACATCCATACCCTCAATTGGCATCATTACAGAAGGAAATGATACGATACCAAAGACGAGATGGGGTTCAACTAACTGCAACTTTGTATCTGCCACCTGGCTATGACCTGTCACGAGATGGCCCGTTACCATGTTTGGTTTGGTCTTATCCTGGAGAGTTTAAAAATAAGGAAGCAGCGGGTCAAGTTCGTGGGTCCCCTAATGAGTTTCCTGGCATTGGTCCCACATCACCACTGCTTTGGTTGGCAAGGAAGTATGGCTAAAATCTAAAATTTTGTTTTTCAAAACGATATATCTTAAGTTTTGTTACTTGGTTTTCTACTTTTCCATTATTATTGGAGTACTTTTCATGATTCCGATAACTTTTGCAGATTTGCTATATTATCTGGGCCAACAATTCCTATCATTGGTGAGGGCAAGGAAGAAGCAAATGACAGGTAACCTTTTGTAGTTTTTGTGACTGTTTCTTGCTGATTAATGACCATTTTTTTTAATTTATTGGTGAGCAGTTATGTTGAGCAACTTGTTGGGAGTGCTGAAGCTGCAGTGGAGGAAGTTATCCGACGTGGGGTAAAATTTTTTTCCTGACCTGTTTGGTTTGAGTGGCTTGATTTGGGCGATGGCTGATCTAAACTGATAATATAAAACAACTAGGGGTGTAAACAAGCTGAGCAGAGCCCGGGCTTGACTAGTCGTTACAAGAGCTTGAGCCTAGTTCGTTTCGAGCTCTATTTCTACAGCTCGAGCGTGGCGCGTGAGTTGTTTTTAAGTTCGAGCTGGGCTCATGCTCGGCTCGTTTATTATTTTTTATTAATCTATATACATTTTTATATTATTTTCTAGATATTTAATTCTAAACTTTATATATAACATAATACATATTATTTAGTTATTTTTATCAAAAGTTTTATATAATAGTTATTATATAAATATATATTTAATAGATTGAATAAAAGTTTAGAATAATAGGCCTGTTTAGGCTCCCGAACCAGCTTGAACTTGATTAGTGAAGCTTTGGCTTGGGCTCGTTTATTAAACAAGCTTATTTTGGGCTCAAGTTCTCGTTTAAGCACAACTTGATTCGAACTTATAGCGAGCTGATCCCGAGTAGCTCACGAGCAGCTTGGCTCAAGCAACTAGTTAGGAAATGGCTGATTGGTTTAAACAGGTCAAAAGTTGTTGAAAGTGTATATTTGATGCGCACAGCCTGATAAATCGTGTTAAGATTAACTATTACTGGCATAATAAGGTTTTCGTAAATCATTTTTCACGCGCTAGACAACCCATTTCGTCCCAAACAAAAAGTACCCATTTTGTCCCATTACCAATGAACCGCCAATCTTGCCACCTGTAATTTGGGATCTATTTAATTGGTGATATTTCTTACAAATACTGAAGGTGGCTCATCCAGACAAAATTGCTATTGGGGACATTCTTATGGGGCGTTCATGACTGCAAATCTTTTGGCACATGCGCCTCATCTTTTCTGTTGCGGGATTGCTCGTTCAGGAGCTTATAATAGAACACTTACCCCTTTTGGGTTTCAGGTAACATTTTGTTTTTGTTTTATTAATGTTTGTCCATGGATGATGTATTTAAGGATCTATTTTGTTCATTAGAACGAGGACAGAACGCTGTGGGAAGCTACTGATACTTACATCAAAATGAGTCCTTTTATGTCTGCCAATAACATTAAGAAACCCATTTTACTTATTCATGGAGAAGAAGACAATAATTCAGGAACGTTAACAATGCAGTATTGATCGATATCACTTGTATAACATGGGCCAATCCCTAGACACTAATAGCCGGCCCTAATGATGTCTTGTATAGATCTATATATAGGACCATATTGTATCTCAATTGAACATACAATCAATATACAATCATTTACCAAGTTTATCTTGGTATCAGAGCCTAACCCTAATCAGCCGCCACCTTCCAGCAATTACAATTGCCTGCAACCTAACCCTAGCCGTGACACTGTTCATCGTCACTGTTCATCGACACTGTTCATCGTCACTGTTCATCAGCCGCCGATTTCTTCTTTTTCCAAGCCTTGATCCCTTCTTTTCGGCTACACAATGGCCCTCCTCGCAGCCTTCTCTACTACCGAGAAAACCTCACACAACTCTCACAAGTTTGCCTTCACTTTGTCTCCTACAAACTATGGACATTGGAAGGCTATGATCAAGCCGTTTCTTGTTACCAATGGACTCTTCGGTTATATTGATGGGAGTATTCCCTGCCCTCCATCCACAATTTCATCATCACAGGGAACATCAGACAAGGATGTTGCTGCTGTTGTTCCCATCCCTAATCCCAACCACACAGCTTGGTTATCTAATGATGCCCACATCCTCATGATACTCACCTCAACCATCTCAGAAGCTTCTTTTCAGCATGTTCAAGGTGATACTTCCCGTGATGTGTGGCTTACTCTTGAACGTGCTTATGCCCCCCATACTTCTTCAAGAGAATTCACACTGAAAACGCAGCTACTGAAAATTCAAATGAAAGGGGATGAAACCTCTGCTGCATATCTCGCTCGGGCACAAGAATACGCAAATGCCCTTGCGAATATTGGACATCCAATGCCTGACAAAGATGTTGTTATGTTAGTTGTTGCAGGTCTTCGTGAAGAGTATAATGGAGTCAAACAAGGCCTCCTGGCCAGAGACTTTCGGGCTGTGTTCTCTGAGCTTCCCAGTCTCCTTGCTGACCATGAGTTTCTAATCAGGAAACCAACCTCTGAAGTTGCCCCTGTACAAGCCTTCACGGCTGCCACTGCAGCAAGTTCTGCCTCGGCTCCTCCTGACACTGTTCAGGCCATTCAGCAGATGGTTGCCCGTCTCGGTTTTCAACTTCAACCAGCCCCGGGTTCCTCACAAACCTCCACACCTCAAGCCTTTTATACAAACAGGGCTGGACAGTCACATTACTCACGCGGCCGTGGTACCCGTGGTGGCCGTGGTGGTCGAAACATCAACAACTACAATCGCAGCCAGGGAACTCGAAACTCAGGTCAGTTTAGTTGGGCATCTAATCAAAATACTGTGTATGGAACTTGTAACAGGTGCGGGATAGGACATGTCCCATCTCAATGCCCAAACAGAGACCCATCTACCATCCGGTCACGACAACCGTCTGCTAACTATGCAGACCATCGCTCACAAGCTTACACCAACTGGCTTCCAGACACAGGTTCCAATGGCCATGGAGCATTAGATATGTCAGGGTTTGACTCCGCTGAGCCTTACTTTGGTGATGATAACCTACAAGTTGGTAACGGTACGGCCCTCCCTATTCTACATATTGGTTCAAAAAAATTTTCCTCTCCTAACAAAACCTTTTACCTGAACAACATTCTTCATGTTCCCGCCCTCAAGAAAAACCTTCTTTCTGTACAAAAATTCTGTGAAGATAATCATGTCTATTTTGAATTTCATGCTACTTTTTTTTCTGTGAAGGACAAGTCTACACACATTACCCTCCTCACGGGTCCAAGTGACGGTGGACTCTACTCTCTTAAACTTCCAATAAACCAGCCAATTCCAAAAGTTGCTTTTTCCACAACTCGTGCTTCAACAACCACCTGGCATCAACGATTGGGACATCCACATTCTCAATTATTCAAGACAATGCTTTCTAAATATCATTTACCTGTTTCTGCTAAGACTTTTGATTTTCATTGTAATCCATGTTCAGTTGGAAAATCTTCCAAACTACATTTATTATCTTCTGATTATAAAAGTACGTGTGTTTTGGATTTAGTATTTTGTGATGTTTGGGGGCCAGCCCATGTACCTTCCTTTGATGGCCACAATTATTTTCTATTATGTGTTGATCATTTCTCCAAATTCATGTGGTTGTTTCCCTTGAAACGCAAATCTGATGTCTTTGCAGTTTTTAAACAATTTGTGACTATGGCTGAACGACAATTTTCTACTAAACTTAAAACTGTACAGTCTGATTGGGGAGGAGAATTCCGAAATCTCTCTTCTTTCTTTGCCACAATAGGCATTACTCATCGTCTCTCTTGTCCCCATACTAGCGAACAGAACGGTATTGTTGAGCGACGTCACCGGCACGTTGTTGAAACTGGTCTAACATTAATGTCACAGGCCTCCGTCCCTCAACGTTTTTGGCATTTTGCCTTTGAAACAGCCGTCTACTTGATAAATCGCATGCCTTCTCGCACAAACTCCACAATATCTCCTTTCGAGCACTTGTTCAAACACCCACCTGATTTCTCCTTCCTTCGTGTCTTTGGCTGCCAATGCTTTCCATATCTTCGTCCTTATAATCCACATAAAATGGATTTCCGCTCTTCACCGTGTGTTTTCCTTGGATATAACACTTCTCATCATGGTTATCGTTGTTTTGACCCCGTCTCCGAACGCATTTACATTGCCCGTCATGTTCGGTTCCATGAAAACACCTTCCCTTTTCTACTTAATTCTACCGACCAGTCACCCCCTACACCTATCAATCCCTATGTTTCCTCTTATCCAACCGGTCCCTTTCCTATGCCAACTGATACACCAGCAGACCATACCACTTCACAACCGGCACGCACCATTCCACCAGAACCAGTCCACACCGACCCACCCGAATCTGCCACCACTATCTCACCAGAACCGGCCCATACCATACCATCACCTTCAGCCCAAATTCCAACCTCTCACACAACCAATGATACATCCTCACAACCAGACCAAACCACCACTACTCAGCCCACTAATACCTATTCTCGTCGTACAGCCCCACAAACCACTCCAATCTCTGCCTTCGACCGTTACTCTACCCCATCTCAACAACCACAATCATCACAACAGACCAGCACCACATATCCTTCTGCCACTCCCACCGTACCTACTCCACCCACTCCACCTCGCCAACGACCAGCTAACCTAAGACCTAACCCCAAACAAAACCAATTCTTTAATCCCACCTCATACCATACCTCCACTAGTCCACCTAACATCGAACCCACCTCCTTTGCCGTTGCCAATAAAGAGGCTCACTGGCGTAAGGCTATGGCGGATGAATACTCCGCACTTCTCCGTAATGGTACATGGTCTTTGGTTCCCCGTGTTCCAAACACTAATGTGGTTGATTGCAAATGGGTTTATAAAGTAAAACGCGATCAACATGGGGCAGTTAAGCGATACAAGGCGCGTCTAGTTGCAAAAGGTTTCCATCAGCAAGCTGGCATTGACTACACTGAAACCTTTAGCCCAGTGGTGAAACCCACCACCATCAGAGTTGTTCTTTCCTTAGCCGTTACAAACCGGTGGACTCTCCGACAACTTGATGTTCAAAATGCATTTTTACATGGGGATCTAAAAGAAACAGTCTATCTGAAACAACCACAAGGATTCATCGACCCCGGTAAACCGAATCACGTGTGTCTATTACATAAATCCTTGTATGGTCTCAAACAGGCACCTCGAGCATGGTTCGAACGTCTCTCTTCTGCCTTGATTGCTCTCGGTTTCAAGGGATCTAAAACCGATCCGTCTTTATTTATATATTCACAAAATGGGACGATACTATATATGCTGGTATATGTTGATGACATTATTTTGACAGGCAATAACACCCAGGCCATTGATCACATTGTGCACCGTCTTAGTCAATCATTTGCTATACAAGATATGGGTCCTCTATCTTATTTTTTGGGCATTGAAGTGGTCCGATCAGGGTCTGATATCATCCTTTCTCAAAGGAAATACATTACTGAATTGTTGGAACGTGCAAAATTATCACAATCCAAACCGGTGCCGTCACCTTGCACCACCAATGCTTCTCTTCATCTTGGTGACAGTTCTCCGTTTGATGATCCTGTTAAGTATAGACAAATGGTTGGGGCATTACAGTATGTCACCCTATCACGACCTGACATCACCTTTGCGGTTAACAAAGTTTGTCAGTTCATGCATTCCCCCACTGAAAATCATTGGTCCGCTGTTAAACGTATCTTACGCTATCTACAAGGGACAGCAGATCATGGTCTTTTACTCTCTAGCAGATCTTCTCCTGTTCTACATGCCTATACAGACGCTCAAAATTTAACTGCATTTTCTGATGCCGACTGGGCTGGGTGTCCGGATGACCGTCGATCCACGGGGGGATATGCAATATATCTTGGGTCAAATCTAATCTCATGGTCAGCTAGAAAACAAAAAACTGTATCTCGGTCATCCACGGAATCTGAATACAAGGCCTTGGCTGACACGGTTGCTGAATTAACTTGGCTTGAAACATTGTTGAGAGAACTACGTGTCCCAATGCAGATTGCTCCAATCCTATGGTGTGATAATCTAGGAGCCACATACCTATCTGCCAATCCAGTCTTCCATGCCAGAACAAAGCATGTGGAAGTAGACTTTCATTTTGTTCGAGAGAAGGTTGCTCAAAGGAAGTTATTTGTTCAGTTTATTTCCACACATGATCAGATTGCTGACATTTTCACAAAGCCACTACCATCAGAACGTTTTCTCTTTTTGAAGTCCAAGCTAAGAATTGGTCCCCGGCCTTAGCTTGAGGGGGAGTATTGATCGATATCACTTGTATAACATGGGCCAATCCCTAGACACTAATAGCCGGCCCTAATGATGTCTTGTATAGATCTATATATAGGACCATATTGTATCTCAATTGAACATACAATCAATATACAATCATTTACCAAGTTTATCTTGCAGGTGAGATTTAGCACCTTATTTCAAAATACGTTTATTTTCAAGTTATGTTTTCTTTGTGACATGTGATATTGGCTTATTATTATTATGATGCTGATGCAGTCGGATCGTTTCTACAATGCTTTGAAAGGGCACGGGGCCCTCACTCGCCTAGTCATCCTACCATTTGAGAGCCATGGCTCAGTCAAGAGAGAGCATAATGCATGTCCTTTGGGAGACTGACAGGTGGCTAAAGAAGTTTTGTGTTTCAAAACCTTCAGAAGATATTGCATCAAAAAATGATGAAACCATAGGAACCGAAGGCTCTGAGGATAAAGCTGTTGCATCTGGTGGTGGTGCGGTTGCCGAGCTGGAAGATATTGGACTTAACAGTCTTCATTTTAACACAAGATCATCACTTTGGTACTTTCTGATTTTACCTATCGTGCAATTATGTTCAAGATCAATATGTTGACCTACTAGACGTTGCAATATTGACCCATTGAGCTAAAATTGGGTTGATTCGGGACACATGTCATCTACTTCCAATCAAATCAATAAAAAGTTAGACTTGGCTAAAAGTGAAATAAATGGGTTAAAAATTGCCCAAAGTGTATTCAAATGGTTGCCAATGTCTAAAGTGGATTCTCAAAAAATGTTAGATTAACATTTTAAAATTATAATTTTTAAATCATGTTCTATTTAGTCATTGTACTCTATTGGGTCAACTTTTGTATGATCAGCCTTTTTTATTTAAAAGGTGACCATAATACCGATAAAATGATGACACTTAGAATGACCTAGGTGGAAAGATAAAGCGTATTAAGGTCATTTTATATTAAAAATGACCAAAATGAAACACTTATTGTAACCTTAATAACTAAAATGACAAAATAAAATCTTCAAAGTGCACCCAAAAAATTGACATGAAAAGAAGTACGAGGACTATATTGGAACAAAACTATACTCATGTTATTTGTTGACTTTAACCCTTTTAAAAGTTATTAGTTACCCAACTCGTTTATTTTTTCGATAAAAGTTATTAGTAACCCAACTCGTGTATTTTTTCGATAAAAGTTATTCGTTACCCAACTCGTGTTAGTTTTCGCCTTTATATATATACAAATGCACATGGCTGTATGTCCTCTTGTTTTAGCCGGGTATTTTGCTATCTATCTTTTTTTAATACTATCGTTTTTCAGATCTACTATTTGAGCAACGAGTTTTATTTGAAGAAACTTGTTGCCAGAAGTTCGGGCGCGCCACCTGAGCTCCTGAGAAAACATGATTGGATGATGCTATGCAATTTAAAGATGAAGGGAAGGCTTGAAATAAAAACAAAACCAATATGGCAATCAGATATACATTCTGTGTAATAATTGAAATTGTCAATATGTGAAATTCTTATATGGAGAAAAAATGGAATTCATCTTGGTGGTACTTTTTATCTTTGAATTTTAAACTTCTTTGGATTCCAAAGTCCAAACAATAATTTTTTTTTGTCAAATACCAAAATGCAAGAATAAATTGTTTTCCAATTGCTTTGGACTGTTTAATTTCACAAACTTTTAATTTGTTACCATATGCATTTACTTGCTATAACTGAAAAAAAGGCTATAACTGCTTGAAAGTGATGTAGCAATGGTTTTTCCGTTTATAACACGTCAAATTGCATAGAAACTAACGAAATAATTTTTTGTTAATTAATTTTGATGTAAATAATATTTTTATTATTTCTTATACATCAGACTTTATATTATTTTTAAAAACCTTGTAGTATGGTATTAAGTTAAGTTTTAAAACTATATGTGAAAATAAAATAAAATAAATGTTTGGAAAACTAAACTTTAAAATCTATATCTATATCTATATCTATACTCTCTAATAAAAAGCTACAAGTTTTGCTATTTACCACCTTCATATTAAACCTCACCATTTTTAATAAATCTATAATAATAAAATAATATTTATCATTCTTAAAATTTATACTTTAAAATTTGTTGCTTTAATATTTACTTCGTATTGTTTTTCAAATATTTGATATTTATAATAATCTTTTACTTTAAAACTGTTTTAAAAACTATTGTACAACAACTGTGTATTAATAGTGTTTAATAGGTTTATTGTTTCTTGTATATCGATATTTTATTAAATATTGTATTTTCAAGAACTACCCGTATGATAGACGGGTCTCAAACTAGTTAAATATAATCTTTGAGAAACTACAAAAGCTATGTATGCAAAACCCAATCTTCGTTATAGACGGGTTCACAAAACACTAGAAGTCAAATGAGAGGATAGAGTGATTTTAATATCATTTTGGAGTTTAGACCCTCTTTCGTTACTTCCTATGCTCGTTTTAATTAAACAAAAAGAATTAATAAAGTTTCGTATCTTTTTATGTGTTTAATAGGTATACGTGAAAGCTTTAAGAATCTAACAAAACTAAATTTTATTACACTTTTACTATAACAATAAATTATTGTAGTGGAGTTGATTTTTAACATAACTTTAATCCTTTCTTTTTGACCTTTTAATTATTCCATAAGATATATTTATATTTTGAATTCGAAAATAACATGTATCGAATCAGTAACATACATGTCAGCAATGAGGCTCCGGTCTAGCCGTCCAAATTGAACTTGACTGAATACTTTTCTTTTGTTTTTTTTTTCTATGTTAAGTAAGACTATAAGAGTGGGTTTCTATGTTTTAAAAAAAATTAAATTAAATATGTCTTAAATTATCGTATACATGCACATTTAATCCGCTCATGTGATATCAGCTCACTTGATAGAGGTTTATCTTTTAATAAAAGATTCGGAGTTTTAACCCAAGCAAGATACAGATTATATATAAGAGTTTTAGAAATGAGATTACTACATAGAATAATAACAAAGTTTCAGATTTGATTAGAACACCTGGTAACTTACAAGGAGTGCACGCGTTTACCTCTAACTTAAGAGGATTGCATAATAAATAGAGATAACTTGCTATCCATATCAAATATTTAGTATTGAAACATTAAATAAAGGTTAAGTGATCGAAATAGAACAAAACTCTACACCGATGACCTGATTAGAACAAAGCTAAAAGTTGATTATATGGAGCAATCCCTTTAGAAATATTCTAACATTGTCATTTTTTTTTGAAACAACCAAATTCTATGTGCTGTATAAGATTTGAACCAATTATCTTTTATTTCACACTTTAATCACACTATTCCACACACCACATTTGAAATGATATTGTAACTTTGTAATTAAAAATAGGTATATAATATTTAATCCAACAACTAAATGTTGCGTTAATAATCCAAATTATAATTTATGTCATTTGTAGAAAGAATGTCTTTTTTATTTGAAACATGAAAAACACATCTGAAATTATATTAAATATTTTTTAACTTAACGATTATTAACGGGCAAGCGATATTTAACACAAGGTCACATACTATTCACACTAGACTAGCCTACTTAATTAAGAAAAATCATTTGAACGGGAGTTTTTAGGTTCAAAACTCATCAAAAATAATTAAGTTTATTTGTATACAATAATATAATATAATATTTTATGGAGAAAATGAATATGGAGAAAATGAGGCTCCGGTCTAGCCGTCCAAATTGAACTTGACTGAATACTTTTCTTTTGTTTTTTTTTCTATGTTAAGTAAGACTATAAGAGTGGGTTTCTATGTTTTAAAAAAAATTAAATTAAATATGTCTTAAATTATCGTATACATGCACATTTAATCCGCTCATGTGATATCAGCTCACTTGATAGAGGTTTATCTTTTAATAAAAGATTCGGAGTTTTAACCCAAGCAAGATACAGATTATATATAAGAGTTTTAGAAATGAGATTACTACTGAAGAGGTAGGTCCCAGGAGAGCCCAGTTGGACCCGCAAGACTCACCTTGAAGAGGGACGTCTGCGCAGAAACCAACTGGATCCGCATGACCAACCATGCTCAGAGACGTGACGTCCTTACGCGCAGTACGCAAGCTGTTCCCGCAGGAAATGCCTCCCAATGGTGAAGGACTCCGCCTGTTCCCGCAGCTTCGGATACAAGCCATCAGGGAAGGCCACCCGCGCAGCAAGGCTACACGCACAAGGCACTTAGCTCTCAATCACAGTGTCACCTGAAGGAATGAGCAAAGCCGGGGACAATCCCGCACAAGGGCGGGAGGGGGAATACTCCCGCCCAAATAAGCCAGTCCGTACGATACGGGAAGATCTTCTGTACTGTACCTGACGAGGTATGGGCAAAAGATCTGACTAAAGATACGACAGCTTATTGACACAGTATGGCGAGCAGCATGCTCCTGTACTGTATGTCACTATTAGCCGCTGCCTACTCACCAACTCCTGTCATACCACGTGCATAGCCGGCAGTTGGTGGAAAAGGAATAGTATACAGCAGGCCTGGTCACTATCAGCCGCTGCCTACCCATCAACTACCAGCAGGGCACGTGCGTAGGCCACTGTTGGTTGAACAGGAATACTATTCAGCAGGCCACACCTCCTTGGAAACCTACATTCGGCTATAAATACCACAAATGGTATGACCATCATATCTTATCACATTATCATCATATTATACCTGATATCTGCTCTAGCAATCTCTTAATATACATTTATATTTAAAGAGCAATCTAGTCTGATTCTCACGCCGGAGGGTGGTCACAAGGAGGAACCCCCCCTTCTCAGTGACAAGCTCACGGTGTCTGTTTTGCAGGTTATCAGAAGAACCATCTTCTCTGGGTCTAACCCCTCGTGGGAAACATCTATCTAACCCCCAGGTTACCCGTAATCTGCCCGGGGTCCGGTTAGTGTTTCTTCATTGGCGCCATCCGTGGGTAAAAGCTAGAACTTCATTTTTCTCCAGTTTTTTCAAACTTCTGGAAAGATGGTTAAAGAAACTCCGGTAACCACAACCCCAGCTACTGGGGGGAATACCGGCTACACAGTTTTTACAAACACTACCCCGGTTACCCAAGCCGGGGCAAGTGAAGTAAATTTTACGAACACTACCCCAGTTACCCAAGCTGGGGCAAGTGCAGTAAATAATCGCTCACTGGGATTCACCGATACCCAGTTAGAGGAGCGAACAAGACTCCCCCGCCAAACACTCGATGAAGTTAAGGCATGGGCGGAGGCACGTCAAAAGGAATTCCAAGCTGAGTTGGACGAACGCCTGCGTTCCGTCCAACAGGCTGACGAATTCGAAGAATACTGGGACGATGACTCGGAGGAATCCGACACCGACGCGAACCCTCGCCATAGGGCAAAAGGGAAGCGTAAGGAAAAGGACTCCCAACCGAGAAGGCATTTTGGACAAGCCTTCAAACCAAAAAATACAGGTGGAAGTCCACGTGACTTCTCCAAAACATTCAGACCAAACGTTGCAAATGCGGGAACGTCCAAATTTGCAAAGGACATTGCGGAAGCAATCGCCCCAAAAAGTGCCAAACAAATGTCCAGCATAGGCACATATGATGGTATATCTGACCCAGATGATCATTTGAACAGATTCATAGCGGGGGCAACCGTCAGTAGTTGGACGGAACCTACGTGGTGTTACATGTTCCAAATGACGCTTGTTGGGGCTGCTAGAGCGTGGTTCGATCGTCTACCGGTCAACCACATCTACGACTGGGCAGACTTCCAACAGAAGTTTAGCCAACACTTCAGCCAACAAAGAAAGTATACCGAGGAGCAATGGACAATCCTCAAATGCATTCGAGAGGAAGATGAATCTTTGCTAGACTTCATCACTCGCTTCAACTCGAAGAAGCTAAGTCTGGGTAACATTAGCGAAGATCTCGTTCGCGCTGCTTTTATTCAGGGCGCGAACGACCCAGAGCTCATCCGCACCTTAACGGGTAAAGATGGCATGCCATCCACATGGGATGCCATCATGACAGCAGCTAAACGCTTTGCAGAAACGGAGAAGCAACTGGGTAGAGATCTCCCACAGAGCACAAACCTCTACAGCCAGAAAACAAGGGAAGACAACGTCCTTACCGCCCGATTGAACAAAAAGCGAAAGCTAGGCATTTGGCAGTCAAGGGTAAACTTTGACACCTCATCCGGCTTGCAACATCGGTTAGGCGGAAGGGATAACGTACGATCGAACCAGAACTCCAGATGGACGCCGCTCACCAAAAGCGTCACCGAGATATTCGCCACCGAGGAGCTCCCATGGCCAAAGCCTCAAATAATCCGACATCGTCACAATGCTGATCGGAGTAAATACTGTGACTTTCACAGGACAAAAGGCCACAACACCGAAGAATGCATAGACGTAAAGGACATGGTCGAAGCATTTGTCAGAGATGGGACGCTCGCGCACCTCGTGGCGCAATGAACGCTGAGCAGGCTGATGCGTGTAGAACCCCAGCTGGGGAAAACACGAATAAAAATTCCAGCTTCAATGTGGAGACTACATGCTGCGTAAAGAACGAGATCCCGAACCAGGTGCGTATCGGCTCGATAGCACTCCCATCCCAACATGGAAGGGAGCTCAATTACACAGTTTGCATGTAAATCAATTCCAAATTTGTAAAGAAAAGGCCAAGAGCCACTTCTAATGGAAATGATTCTCCTTAGAACATCGACGCTGATGATTTTACATTTATACTTTATGAACTATCAACACTGATGCCGGTTTTCACCGCATACATAAGTGTGAGTCGTTTCATGGGGAAGGCGGCAAAACCCGCATAAACCCAAAAAACGACAAACCTTCACGCAGGTCAGTTGAAGGGGAAAAGTTCAGTCATCCCACTAAATGAAAGTGCCGGTCTATCCGCATGAATCATGAGAGGAAACTGAACACTAACCCATTAACAACCGCGCGTCGAACGGTCAATTTATTCAACACGGATATGCCGGTTTTCACCACATAATTACGTGGAAAGTCGTTGCGTGGGGAAGGCGGCAAAACCCGCATAAACCCAAAAAACGGCAAACCTTCACGCAGGTCAGTCGAAGGGGAAAAGTTCAGTCATCCCATTAAATGAAAGTGCCGGTCTATCCGCATGAATCATGAGAGGAAACTGAACACTAACCTATTGATAACCGCGCGTCGAACGGTTAACATATTCAAGAAAATTTCTAACAAAAGGATGAGGAAAACCTACACGCAGGTCAGATGTACGTAAAGTTTAGCCATCCTACTAAGTGCAAGTGACGGTCCTACCCGCACAATCACGAAAGAGGAAGCAAAACTTCAACCTATTATCTACCACGTTCAAAGGTTAACTTATCCTAAACACTTAGAAATTTCAAAAAAGTATGAGGAAAACCTACACGCAGGTCAGATGTACGTAAAGTTTAGCCATCCTACTAAGTGCAAGTGACGGTCCTACCCGCACAATCACGAAAGAGGAAGCAAAACTTCAACCTATTATCTACCACGTTCAAAGGTTAACTTATTCTAAACACTTGAAAAATTGCTAATTTAAACTAAAGTATGCAAGTCATATAACGTTTATAAAGCAAGGAATCCAAAGAAAATATCGGTCTTACCCGCACAAAGATTTATATTTCACAATGATTCATTACAAGAATGGCCGGGTAACTACCCGCCTACAAGAAAATAAATCTATACAAGCTAAATCTATCCTAGCAGTGGGAAGGGATCTTTAGGATCAGGCTTCAGGGCCACTTCCACTTGGACCAGCACCATCAGTAGAGCGTGGCAGTTCAAGGAAAGCTTTAAGGATAGGTAGCCCATCATCAGCAGCAGCAACTTGGTTCACCTTCTCCACCACCGGATGCGGGAAGGCGGCATACTGATTCATTGCTTGGTCATAAACAGCTTCAGTAACAACATTATACAAAGGGAAGTTGGAAGGCGGGATGCCTTTCTCAACGAACCCTAGACCAAGCAGGAAGCCGACCTTTTCCCCATCCTCGTGAGAAGCGTTGAGGGCTGCGCTCATAGCATCGTCATAAGACGTCTCAGCAAAGACCCGATGCACAACCTACAAAAAAAATATATATACACAAGTATCAGAACCTTTTCTATTTACAAAGAAAAGCGTAAAGACATGAAAAGCTTACCTGAGACAACGCTTCTCGAAGAAGCCATTCCTTGGCAACCAGAGCTTCTTGGAGGGCAGCTTGAGCTTCGTTACGGGCGCGTTCGGCTTCACTCTTGTTGAGGTTGGCAAGCAACACATCTTTAGCCGCAGCCTCTTCAACGCCCTTTAGCTTACGCTCGGTATGGTCAAGCACCCCCCTCTGGTCCAAGATTTCTTGGAGCTTTTTGGCGTCTTCCATCGCCAAGGCATCATGAGCCTGCTGGAGAGCCTCTAATTTGGCTTTAAGCTCTTCATTCTCCAGGCGTAGAGGCTCAGCAACAGCTTCAGCCTTGGTGGCCCTTTCAGTTGCGTTCCTGGCAGTCTCCTTAGCCAGCCGAAGCTGTTCATTAACAGCTTGGGCAGCCTTGGAGCGAGCCTCGAGACGGGCCTGAACCTCAACTTCAAGGGCCTTGAACGCCTTCTCCTTCTCCGCCGCCGCGGCGGAAAGCCTCCTATTCTCCTCCCGGACAGCCCGCGCCTGAGCTACTTCCTGAAGGCGAGCTGCTTTTAACTTGTCGTTTTCACGACAAAGCAGCTCGACGCGCGGCTGCATCCGGGCCAGGAGAACCCGAAGCTCATTGGTTAGCCTACCCTCCTGGTAGCTAGCCATGGCTTCCCCCAACGCACCACTAGGAGCAGCGTGACGAGCCCACTCCACGCACTCCACAGGGGTGCGAAGGGTTGTTCCTCGGCGAATGTTCCATCGTGAAACATACACTTCATTGGAATCCGACACTGCAAAAAACAAAAAGCAGTTAGGAAAAGATGATAAAAAAATATATAAAATAGGCCAAAAGAACCCTACGCACCTGTAGGGTCAATAACAGGCCGATAGCCGCCGAACCCATCACCTGAACCCAAGGGAAATCCATCCAAGAGGTCGGGCAGATGGGAAGGTGGCAGAGGTTGGCGATACGCCCCATGCATACCTGAAGGATCGGCCGTCGTTGCCGATGACGGAGGAGGCATGGTAAAGGCCGCCGCGGCCGCCGCGGTCGCCGCTGCGGATTCCGCAACAATAGTAACCGCCGGCTCGGTGAAAGATGCCGTAAAAATGGCACTCACAGCCGGCGGTGACGTCATCTCAGCTGGAACAGTCGGCTCAAAGGAGTGAGCAACTGAACCAACGGAAGCAGGCGCAGGCGCCTGGGTCGTCGCCTCAGGTAGGCTGACCAAGCCTACCGTCATTGGCGGAAGGGTACTCCTCTGCGCTCCACCCTGGAATGCGTCAACATCCACGCCTGCACAAAGAAGACAAGTGTTAACGATATTAAACTATGAAGCTAAAGATAAAGGAAGTTTCTTGAGCCTAAAGGTACGGAGAGGCGGGGACGAACCCGATGGAGCCGGCCTCTTTGCGCCGCTCACCGTCGTCTTCTTGGGCTCTCCGGAGGTGACAGTCGCAGCCTCCGGAGCGGTGGTCTTATCACCACCGGGATTCCCCGCCACCTCTTCGCTCTCGGTCTCCGAATCAGACCGAGGCGCCGGATCGGCAGTGGAGGCCACCTTCTCCTTCCCCTTCCCGCCGGCAGCCTTCTTCTTCCGCACCAACGGAGGACCATCTGCGGATTCCTCATCAGAACATACGATTAGAGGAATTCCAGCAGAGGTTTCAACATTGAGGGGTCGAGGGTCGAATAGCGCCTTACCTGGCCGCCTGGCGCTAAGGATCTCGTGGCCTAGCGGATAGACCTCCACGAACCGATCCGCCGTTTGTTCTTGGATGGGCAACTCGTTCTCGTCTAGAGCGCGAGTGCCCATCCGAGCGGGACCGTCAGCCTCCCGCGGGTACATGAGCGACTGCAAGTCGTTCCCCTCTGAAATAAACAGGAAAGAAGTTAGAAGAAATTCTAAATCAACAAAAGGAAACAAAGCATATCGTAAGGAACAGAGTTCGAACCGTATTCAAGGACGATCGGGATCTTTCGCGCATCTGCATCCTTCCACACCTGGCTCATCCTCAGCATCACCATCCCGGACTCCGCAAACCGGTAAACCGGAGATTGGACTCGGGATATCTTCGAAAACCATTCCGCCTCCTGGTAGTTGGAGGCGTGAAGGCTGGGAAGTGCTTGCCCGTTTTTGAACTTCATGGCAAGGGGGATGGCGCGAGCGGATATGTAGAAGAACTCCCGCTTCCACGAGCGAAGACTGCGCTCGGTCTCGCAAATCTTCAAACCCTTTATCCGGGTTATCAACGTATACCACCCCTGGATGCACCTCCAAGAGTAGAAGGTCATCAGGCGGTCAACATAGGGCTCAATGCCCAGAATCCGGCACACCCACTCGAAGTGCCGAACCTTGGCAATCGCCATCGGATGCACCTCGGTCAGGTGCACACCGTGCCTCTCAAGGACACGGTAAACAAACTTTGTCAATGGGAACCTAAGATTCCCATAAACAAAGGATGCAGCATATACCCCGATCTTGCCTCTGGGGGCATCGTACACCGTCTGATGGGGTTCAGGAAACTCAGGCTCGAGAGACTCGAGCATGAACTTCCTGACGACGTACTGGTACAGATCGACAGGCAGAGCACACTGGCACTCGCCAGCAGTACTCTTGTCATCGGCTGTAGATTCAAGATCACGAGACGACATCTTGCAAAAGAAAGAAGAAAGCGATTTCAAGAGAATGCTTGCCTGAAAAGGTGAGTATTCGCCGGAAATCGCTTAGAAGATGAAGAGAAGAGTGAAAGTGTGGATTACAAAGAACCCTCTCCCCCTTTATATACTAATCGCAATTAATGCGATGCATTTAATGCGGAAGAGAGAGAAATCGAAGGTGCAATGAAACTATGACACGTGGCAAAAAGCAAGCTGGCAACAGCTGTTGACATGACGCGTACAATTAATTTCGCAGCCACGCGCCCGAAAAATCGCGCCCACGCGCCTGAAAAAGCGTCTGGAATGACCATGTACTGTCACGTCACCATAACTTCCTGCACGTCCTGACACAGTCAGAAGAAACCGTCGCACGACGTTTCAGAGGTTTGGACTGTTCTTATCCTTCCACCAACTCTTCGAATTTCAAAATTCAAAATTCAAAAAGATTCAAAAGTAAGCGGGAAAATACCCCTTACCTTGGCAACCAAGTAACCGTAAGACGGCTGCGGGTACAGTGTTAAGGCAAAACCCTTCACATACCTAGCACCCGCAAGGAATTGAAGCCAAGAATACCTTGGCAACCAAGTAACCGTAAGACGGCTGCGGGTACAGTGTTAAGGCAAAACCCTTCACATACCTAGCACCCGCAGGGAATTGAAGCCAAGAATACCTTGGCAACCAAGTAACCGTAAGACGGCTGCGGGTACAGTGTTAAGGCAAAACCCTTCACATACCTAGCACCCGCAGGGAATTGAAGCCAAGAATACCTCGGCAACCAAGTAACTATAAGACGGGTGCGGGTACAGTGTTAAGGCAAAACCCTTCACATACCTAGCACCCGCAGGGAATGGACGCCAGGAATACCTTGGAAGTAAAGTAACTGTAAGACGAGCGCGGGTACAGTGTTAAGGCAAAACCCTTCACATACCTAGCGCTCCGCAGAGAATTGAAACCAAGAAGGATCTTCTGGGCAATGCTTGCGGAAACGGAAATAACATCCCCGCATAGCGGGAACGTCGAGAACTACGTTGTTTGAAGCTCCAGGATGAAATTGGTGGTTTTAACATAATTGATCACTATGTTCAAAACTACCAAAACCTCATGGAGAATCCACACAAGTGGGACTCAACGCTCCCGACTTGCGAGGAGGTTACAGACCTACCCGCATCATACCCAAAGATCAAGCAGGAAACTCGGGAATTTCTGCAAGTGACAAGGACTTCCGCGGGAAGAATCCCCATTGAAAACCTTAAAAAACCCTTTTCAAAACCCTTTGCTTAAGTCCAAAAGTTCACCTCACTTTATTAAACACTCATGAGAAGAACATTGGACTGGGAGGACTTGAAGAGGTAGGTCCCAGCAGAGCCCAGTTGGACCCGCAATACTCACCTTGAAGAGGGACGTCTGCGCAGAAACCAACTGGATCCGCATGACCAACCATGCTCAGAGACGTGACGTCCTTACGCGCAGTACGCAAGCTGTTCCCGCAGGAAATGCCTCCCAATGGTGAAGGACTCCGCCTGTTCCCGCAGCTTCGGATACAAGCCATCAGGGAAGGCCACCCGCGCAGCAAGGCTACACGCACAAGGCACTTAGCTCTCAATCACAGTGTCACCTGAAGGAATGAGCAAAGCCGGGGACAGTCCCGCACAAGGGCGGGAGGGGGAATACTCCCGCCCAAATAAGCCAGTCCGTACGATACGGGAAGATCTTCTGTACTGTACCTGACGAGGTATGGGCAAAAGATCTGACTAAAGATACGACAGCTTATTGACACAGTATGGCGAGCAGCATGCTCCTGTACTGTATGTCACTATTAGCCGCTGCCTACTCACCAACTCCTGTCATACCACGTGCATAGCCGGCAGTTGGTGGAAAAGGAATAGTATACAGCAGGGCTGGTCACTATCAGCCGCTGCCTACCCATCAACTACCAGCAGGGCACGTGCGTAGGCCACTGTTGGTTGAACAGGAATACTATTCAGCAGGCCACACCTCCTTGGAAACCTACCTTCGGCTATAAATACCACAAATGGTATGACCATCATATCTTATCACATTATCATCATATTATACCTGATATCTGCTCTAGCAATCTCTTAATATACATTTATATTTAAAGAGCAATCTAGTCTGATTCTCACGCCGGAGGGTGGTCACAAGGAGGAACCCCCCCTTCTCAGTGACAAGCTCACGGTGTCTGTTTTGCAGGTTATCAGAAGAACCATCTTCTCTGGGTCTAACCCCTCGTGGGAAACATCTATCTAACCCCCAGGTTACCCGTAATCTGCCCGGGGTCCGGTTAGTGTTTCTTCATTGGCGCCATCCGTGGGTAAAAGCTAGAACTTCATTTTTCTCCAGTTTTTTCAAACTTCTGGAAAGATGGTTAAAGAAACTCCGGTAACCACAACCCCAGCTACTGGGGGGAATACCGGCTACACAGTTTTTACAAACACTACCCCGGTTACCCAAGCCGGGGCAAGTGAAGTAAATTTTACGAACACTACCCCAGTTACCCAAGCTGGGGCAAGTGCAGTAAATAATCGCTCACTGGGATTCACCGATACCCAGTTAGAGGAGCGAACAAGACTCCCCCGCCAAACACTCGATGAAGTTAAGGCATGGGCGGAGGCACGTCAAAAGGAATTCCAAGCTGAGTTGGACGAACGCCTGCGTTCCGTCCAACAGGCTGACGAATTCGAAGAATACTGGGACGATGACTCGGAGGAATCCGACACCGACGCGAACCCTCGCCATAGGGCAAAAGGGAAGCGTAAGGAAACGGACTCCCAACCGAGAATGCATTTTGGACAAGCCTTCAAACCAAAAAATACAGGTGGAAGTCCACGTGACTTCTCCAAAACATTCAGACCAAACGTTGCAAATGCGGGAACGTCCAAATTTGCAAAGGACATTGCGGAGGCAATCGCCCCAAAAAATCATTTGAACGGGAGTTTTTAGGTTCAAAACTCATCAAAAATAATTAAGTTTATTGGTATACAATAATATAATATAATATTTTATGGAGAAAATGAATATGGAGAAAATGAGGCTCCGGTCTAGCCGTCCAAATTGAACTTGACTGAATACTTTTCTTTTGTTTTTTTTTCTATGTTAAGTAAGACTATAAGAGTGGGTTTCTATGTTTTAAAAAAAATTAAATTAAATATGTCTTAAATTATCGTATACATGCACATTTAATCCGCTCATGTGATATCAGCTCACTTGATAGAGGTTTATCTTTTAATAAAAGATTCGGAGTTTTAACCCAAGCAAGATACAGATTATATATAAGAGTTTTAGAAATGAGATTACTACATAGAATAATAACAAAGTTTCAGATTTGATTAGAACACCTGGTAACTTACAAGGAGTGCACGCGTTTACCTCTAACTTAAGAGGATTGTATAATAAATAGAGATAACTTGCTATCCATATCAAATATTTAGTATTGAAACATTAAATAAAGGTTAAGTGATCGAAATAGAACAAAACTCTACACCGATGACCTGATTAGAACAAAGCTAAAAGTTGATTATATTGAGCAATCCCTTTAGAAATATTCTAACATTGTCATTTTTTTTTGAAACAACCAAATTCTATGTGCTGTATAAGATTTGAACCAATTATCTTTTATTTCACACTTTAATCACACTATTCCACACACCACATTTGAAATGATATTGTAACTTTGTAATTAAAAATAGGTATATAATATTTAATCCAACAACTAAATGTTGCGTTAATAATCCAAATTATAATTTATGTCATTTGTAGAAAGAATGTCTTTTTTATTTGAAACATGAAAAACACATCTGAAATTATATTAAATATTTTTTAACTTAACGATTATTAACGGGCAAGCGATATTTAACACAAGGTCACATACTATTCACACTAGACTAGCCTACTTAATTAAGAAAAATCATTTGAACGGGAGTTTTTAGGTTCAAAACTCATCAAAAATAATTAAGTTTATTGGTATACAATAATATAATATAATATTTTTTGGAGAAAATGAATATGGGACTGTTAGGCATGCAAGCTTACATGCGAAACCATCAAAACCACGTCGTTTTGAATAAGAGTTTTCAAAATAACTGATTCTATTCTTTTATTACTTGTTTCTTTTCATTAATATAGAAAATACTAACTATATCCCCAATTCTAAATCATCATCTTCATCTCTGGATATCATCATGCTTTCACGATAACCAAATTTCCCATGAAAATATTAAATTATGTTTTTTTTTAATTATGTAATACTTTTGACTAGAATTCAATTATTTAATCATTTTTTTATTGTTAATTACTTTTGGCATGAGAAAAAGAAAATATAAAGCTCTTATTTTCACATGTAAGTTTTTAAAATGATATTTTAATATCAATTTACTGAAAGCACAAATATGCAAAACTAATCAACAATGCTAGGAATAAAAGTGAAAACCAGTTTCATTAGCTAGAAGAAAAGTTTGTAATTAGTGACAACCACGATTTAAAATTTTGAATAACTATACACAGGTTTAAATATAGTTGCTTTGAAAGTAAAAAAAACTTTAAAATTTATACTAAATTTTAAGTTAAACTGACTTCATATTCATTTTCTAAAATTATGTGTTGATTTTTAAGATCGCTGACGATGAAGTTGATATGCCGGATATGATTCTTTTGAAGGCGATGACTCATATTAGATATGTAATTAACATTCCTATACTGGAAAGAAGAAAGTAATAAAAGAATTGAATCAGTTATTTTTGAAAACTCTTATTCAAAACTGTAGGGGTATGGTACTAAACCCGGCTTACGACCTTAATTTATTATGTCTGGCTTATTTTATTATATGGACTAATACAATATTATTGGGCTGAGGGGGTTTTGTGGAGGTAACCCTAACTGGGCTAGGCCCATTAGGGTACCATGATGGTGGCCATGAGGCTCCCTATATAAGGAGGTCTCCACCTCCTTATTAAGGGTTGTTGTTCTCAATAAGAGCCACCACCATAACCATTTTTGTGTCTGTAAACAAGAGATCCTCGAGATTTCTTAGCAGTCACCTCCACACCCCCAAAAACCATTGCAGATCTTAGCGGAGGAGAGCGAGATTTGGTTACATCATCCCGTAGAAGACGATCCGAACTATGCCTGGTACGTTTCGTGCTTCTTCATTGGCGCCATCCGTGGGACGGCAACGAACCACACCTCAATCTTCCCGTTTTCATACCCGATCTGTGTTTCTAGAGTGACGGAGGTTAGATCTGGTTCTAATTCCTTCAGATCTGATTCCGTTTGAGCAACAGTTACGTTCGATATTCTTGTTTGTCTCTCTAGATCTGCGTTCATACGCAATGGGTGCCGGATCCAGATCTGATTTTTCAGTGTTCAATGCTGGAATAAGTTCTAGATCTATAGTCACAAAGCAAAAATTGGGTATAAAAAAGGAATACACAGGAGAATGACACGCTGTGTACAGCCTCAAAATAATAGCCATGCTCCGCCGCCTTGCATGAGCGCCCGCGGAAACCACCATGTGGGTCGTGCCTTTGGTTTCGCGCAGAAGACTTCGCCGCCATGCATGCGCGCCTGCGAGTCACCACTCCGCCGCCATGCAAGGGCACTGCGGAGGATCAAGATTCTGCTACCATGCATGCGCGCCACCGTAGATCAAATCTCCGCTTCCATGCATGCGCAGTGCCGAAGATCAAGACTTCGCCACCATGCATGTGCGCCCACGAGTCACCACTCCGCTGCCATGCATGCGCATTACCAAGGATCAAGATTCCACTGCCATGCTGTAAGGCCCCGAACCCGGTAGCCCTACTTTAGCGTTGGATTTACTCATAAACGCAGTTCTAAATATCAGAGTTAATTAAAACATTCGCGGAATATAAAAGCTTTCATAAAACATTTCGTAACAAAACACGTCTTGTCTTAAAACATCATTTTGTCTTTCAAAATTAACGAACATTAGCTTAAACGTCTTGAGTCTTCCGATGCCAACCTCTTATTCAGTGCCACGTGTCTCCTCAAGCGAGCTGCCTCATCCTACTCACCTGCGTGCATACTAAAAGTCAGCTACGCTGAGTGAGTTCTAGTTAATCGGACGCCATACAATACAACACATACATACATATCCGAAGATACATATCCATACTTCACTAGTTACCCTTCTGTTCTACATACATACTTGCTACCATACATACATACATATCTACAATCACTAACCTCAGTCTACCGAGAGTACGTTCATAGTCCGCCGTCTATACCTGTACTCACGATCGTGAACACGTAAAAGGTCCGCAGTCCTTACCTATGTTCACCATTCATGGTACGTACAAGGTCCGCGGTCCTTCCCTATACCATCATACATCCACAACACGTACAAGGTCTACGGTCCTTCCCTATGTTGCAACCTAATTCATAGCACGTACGAGGTCCGCAGTCCTCCCCTATGCTACAAATAAAGCACGTATAAGGTCCACAGTCATTTCCTGTGCTGACGCCTATCTATATTACGTATAAGGTCCGCAGTCCTTATCTACGTTACGTATAAGGTCCGCAGTCCTTATCTACGTTGGCGTCTATCTCCTATAACACGTATAAGGCCCACCGTCCCTATCTACGTTTACATCTATCATCTACATCACGTATAAGGCTCGCAGTCCTTAACTACGCCATCACCTGCCAAGTCTATGTCCAACAGAAGTTAGAGGGATTTGCCATCATAACTTACTATGTCGAACGTAGAACTCACATACCATTCGTGTACCTGTATACACATACTTCACATATACAATAATTACATTATAGCATAAAAACACTCTAGGCGTTCTTTACATCATTCATTAACAACCATACCCCTTGTCGATACGTGCAATATCCGAAGATTGTTCACGCCCCGACAAGTATTCATTTGTAATGTTCATACATCTTCGATATATAGTATTCGTACTCTTATTTTTAACCTGACAGTACGCGCAATATCCGAAGATCGTTCGCGTACCGACAAGCAATCATTCATATCCATCACATATATCACATATGGCATACACTTATCACTTAGGATAAATGTATTAACAACACATCGAGTATGCACACAGCCCCGAAAACATAACAAGGAATGGGGCTAGAAACTCACATGGACACGGTTACGTTCACCGTTAATCGTAATCCCTTTCCTCAGTTGTGCACGGCTGACTGTATAACAAGTATACATATCAATTAACTATCACTACTTATATCATCTTTCTAATCTTAATTACTACCCACAACGAACGGGGGTCCGGGGGCAGTCATCAGGCGAACTTAGCCGTAAGCGAAGTTATCAATTAGGCGAACTTGGCCTCAGGCGAAGTTACCAGTTAGGCGAACTTGGCCGTAAGCGAAGTTATCAATTAGGCGAACTTGGCCTCAGGCGAAGTTACCAGTTAGGCGAACTTGGCCGTAAGCGAAGTTATCAATTAGGCGAACTTGGCCTCAGGCGAAGTTATCGCTTTGAAGGCGAAGTTACCCAGTTCGCGGCGAAGTTGCCCAGTTCAACCATTTTGGCGATTTTAACACCCTTGTTATGGTTCGACATCACCCACTACGTTCCCCAACCGTTTTCGGTCGTATATATACTATAAAGCTTGGATCTTTAAACTTTAAAGATCAAGAATCATACCTTTTTGTGCTCGCTTGGATCTCGTTTAACTTGTTAGTCACAACTAATCGCTCACTCTCTCTCTCTCGGATCTTGTTCGTTCCTCTCCCTCGGCCGCCGGCGGTGCGTGTGGCGTGTGGTGTGTGTGTTTTGGAGTGTTAGAGGATAAGATGGAATGAATGATAGTTTAGGGTTTAGGGGATATTTATATCTCTTAAAGCCCATGGACCTAAGGCCCATTCTCATTTAACCCATCTCAATTAATCTAAGTCCATGATCCGCTCCTTACTAGATATTAAATAATTAATAACGCGAAATCACTAAACGTAACTTTCTTCATTTAACATTATAAATTTTAGGATGTTACACATGCATACGCGCCATCGGAGATCAAGTCTCCGCTTCCATGCATGCACACCGTTAAGGATCACCCACCACCTCCGCCGAGGAGCCGCGCCTCTAACTTGTTAGATCCACGGAGTCCGCTTGTCTGCACCGCGCTTGGTAAAAAGCAAATTTTACGAAATATAAAATGTCCAAGAAAGTTTATACACGTGCGAAGGAAAAGCCCGTTTATAACCGCAATCCGGGTATCAACACCTGCGGGTTGGCAACGCCACCCACGGATCATAGCCGCGATCCGCGTATCAACACCTGCGGGTTGGCAATACCACCCGCGGGTCAACACCTGCGTGCCACAATGCATGCGCGCCGGCGGGTCCTCTCTCCGCCGCCATGCATGCGCACGGCCGAGGATCAAGACTCCGCCGCCATGCATGCGCGTCACCGGAGATCAAGTTTCCGCTTCCATGCATGTGCACTGCCAAGGATCAAGTCTTCGCTTCCATGCACGCACACTGCCGAGGATCAAGACTTCGCCGCGATGCATGCGCGCCCGCGAGTCACCACTCCGCCGCTATGCATGCGCACGCAACCCTTCGCCATGCATGCGCGCTCAACTCTCCGCTATGCATGCGCACGCAACCCTTCGCCATGCATGCGCGCTCAACTCTCCGCTATGCATGCGCACGCAACCCTCCGCCATAGCGGGTTGCATGCGCGCTCCCGGTGATTACTCTCCGCCATAGCGGGTTGCATGCGCGCTCCCGGCGATTACTCTCCGCCATAGCGGGTTGCATGCGCGCTCCGGGCGATTACTCTCCGCCATAGCGGGTTGCATGCGCGCCCCCGGCGATTACTCTCCGCCATAGCGGGTTGCATGCGCGCCCCCGGCGATTACTCTCCGCCATAGCGGGTTGCATGCGCTCCCGGCGATTACTCTCCGCCATAGCGGGTTGCATGCGCGCTAAACCGTAAACGGTGTATCACTTGTGTGCTCCCGCATACCCAATACGGGCTGCATGCGCGCTCCCGACGATTATACTCCGCCACAGCGGGCCCCATGCGCGCTCCCGACGATTATAGATTGAGCGGTTACAGATCTGAGTTATAAACCTCAATTTTCAAATTGAATGTTACGGATCTCATGTTTTCATTCGAGTCTCTATAGACTTCTTACCTACCTTCATCTTCATATATAAAAACAACAAATGAATATAATCCCAGATTCATACATATGTTATCTCAATTTTAATTGTATTTCAAAAAGTGAGTAAACAATGCACACCATTGGTCTGTCAGAACTTTCTCTATAAAGTGACAAAAGATGCAGGCTAGTCATGAGTGCAGCACACTTGCACGTGATTACATGGCACAGTAGCACACTTGCATGTGATTCACCTTGAGAAAATGAGGGTTGGAAAAACGGATCTCACATTGACGGAAAAATCGATGTGCACTCCATCAACCACCACGCCGTTCGCGAAACAAACAAGCCGCATGCGCGCTCCGGCGATTCAACTCCGCCATAGCATGCCGCACGCGCTAAATAATATTAGGCGGATCACATTTGAGCTCCCGCGGATCAAGGAATAACTCTAGCGGGTCACTTAAATGTTGGAAGGGACCAACCTCACATACCACGGGTCACTAACGCGCAACCGCGGATCAAATCTGACCTCCGCAGGTCATGGCGAGAAACTCCAGCAGCTTAAGTACAACCTCTGCGAGTCACAAGAAAGCTTCCGCGGGTCACGTGTACGCTCTGAGCAAAGAAATGGCCGGTCAGGTTCGGCTCCCGCAGTCCAAGTTAAAGCCCCGACACGATCACCGCGGGTAACATAAGCGTTTCAGAAGGTGAACTTCAACCCCGCGGGTCGTTTATACTCTTTCGCTGATCAATTCAAGTTTCGCGGGCTGCAAGAAAAGTCTGGCGGGTACACCCCACGACTTTCGCGGATTATGCAAAAGCTCCGGGCAAAATCACGGCGGGTCATTTCCGCCTCCCGCAAACTTTTTGTACGCTCCAGAATGCAAATATAGTTCCAAGAACCAAGTGCAAGCTTTGACACTCTAAAACACTCCAGCGCATTATGTAAGCATTCCCGCATGCACGTTCCTGCGGGCCAACTCCGTTCATTGAGGGTCACTTATAAACACCGCGGGTCACTAATGCTCTCCGGATAATGTACTATGGCTTCCGCAAAACTTCTGCGGATCAAATCCGGTGATTGCGGTTTACATGCAGACCAAATCCGGCCACACGCGGGCTCCGGAGGGATACCCGCGGGTCACTAATGCAAAACCGCAGATCAAATCCGGCTACTGCGGATTATTAGCGGGTTCAGGCGGATCAATTCCGCCCACACATGCGGCCTCCGGAGGGATACTTGCGGGTCAAGTAAAATCTCTTGCGAGACAACCTCGGGTCACTGACGCGCAGCCGTGGACCAAATCTGGTCACTGCTGGGTCATACACGGGTTCAGGTGGATACGCTCCGGCAATCATGAGCTACATATGCATCAAGGAAACTGATCATCGCGGGCCGCATGCGTTGTTTTTCTGCTATATTATTCTCTTCATCTTCTCAAACCTGCAAATTCAAGCAGGACCTTATTTTGCTTCGACATACCATCTTCGGTAAAGCAATGAACTAGGGGACTATCATGGTATATCACCATTACATTAGCGGATGGAAGACGTCAAAATATTAGGTTGGGCACACCTCATAATCCGCCCGAGGACGGGAGCCTAATAATATCCCACATGGCCACGCGCCAAACTTAAAGGTTGGGAATCCTCATAAACCCATAGGCCACGCGCCAAACTTAAAGGTTGGGAATCCTAATAATATCCCACACGGCCACGCGCCAAACTTAAAGGTTGGGAATCCTAATAATATCCCACACGGCCACGCGCCAAACTTAAAGGTTGGAAATCCTCATAAACCCATAGGCCACGCGCCAAACATAAAGGTCGGGAGCCTAATAATATCCCAAACGGCCACGCGCCAACGTAGGTTGGGCACACCTCATAATTTGCCCGAGGATGGGAACCTTGTAATACATCCACTTTTAGTTGATATGTTTTTGCAGGTTCGGCTACGAGTCGCACAAGCACCTATGACATTATTATTATTATCTGGCCGTTTGTGCCTCCATTATTATTTTGAAGACAAGTTGGGATAGTCATCCTGCGTAGAAGAGGCCCTTGTGGGCCAGTCATTATCATCATATTATAGCTCATAAGCCGCAACTCGCGCGCAAGCTTCATTATTTTTATAGCTCGTAAGCTGTCTCGCGCGCAAGCTTCATTATTTTTATAGCTCGTAAGCTGTCTCGCGCGCAAGTTGAATTACATTATTATCGAAATGCGCACTCTATCTTTTGTCAGGCCCCGCGCCACTATTGTTATGATGCGTGCTATATCTTATTCATGCTAGTGCACCATTATTATCATAAGGATCACAACATGTCACCATCATGGAGAAAACCTCTCAAAACTCAAAGACAACAAAGACAAGACCGAAGGGGGGAAAAACCGCCTCATATCCTAACACACCTTATGAAGTCCAGCGCTCCACCTAAACGCTTGCACGCCTAGGAGCAACACTGGACTCGGGGGGCTTGTAGGGGTATGGTACTAAACCCGGCTTACGACCTTAATTTATTATGTCTGGCTTATTTTATTATATGGACTAATACAATATTATTGGGCTGAGGGGGTTTTGTGGAGGTAACCCTAACTGGGCTAGGCCCATTAGGGTACCATGATGGTGGCCATGAGGCTCCCTATATAAGGAGGTCTCCACCTCCTTATTAAGGGTTGTTGTTCTCAATAAGAGCCACCACCATAACCATTTTTGTGTCTGTAAACAAGAGATCCTCGAGATTTCTTAGCAGTCACCTCCACACCCCCAAAAACCATTGCAGATCTGAGCGGAGGAGAGCGAGATTTGGTTACATCATCCCGTAGAAGACGATCCGAACTATGCCTGGTACGTTTCGTGCTTCTTCAAAAACGACGTAGTTTTGATGGTTTCGCATGTAAGCTTGCATGTCTAACAGCCCCATATTCACTTTCCTCATATTTTATATGCATGTATCTATATCTGGACTTCAAAGTACACGAATACTTAGACCAATGACTTTGATTAACCATTCACGTGACACCACCTTAAAACACTCTTGTCATGAGGTTAAAACTTTCTTAGAAAATATTCTAATAATTCTTTATTAAACCTAACAACACTTCAAACCTGACTCAACTTCAATTCTCACAAACAACATTACAGGAGGGGCATATATGATTTAACAAAGAAAGACTGCAATCTTTGTGATTTTCAGTTTGATTCTAAAGACGTCCATTTTTACCACCAGCGGACCTTCAGACGGGTAGATTTTCTCCGAAACTGAAGATAACTTAGAGATGTTTAAGAGCTTCATACGGCTGAGTTGGGCCAGCTAACGATGACCTTTTGTCACTGTGTCACCCCGTAAAAACAAAAAAAAATAAAAAAACACTCCAAACCCAAACCCCTCTGTCCTTTTATATAACAACATTGTACATCACCCCACTCTTATTGGTATTCCTCCTATACCAAATTATCAATCAATGGCTTCTTCTTCTTTTTTCTGTTCCACCAAGTTTTTCTTACTAATTATTCTGATATCAGCAATCCCACTAGCCATCATCATCTCCCTCGAATCATCCACACCCACCACCCACCATTACCACTTTCACAGCACTGGCTGGTTCCGAGAGTCCAGCAAATGGGACCAACTCAACCAAAGGTTCATAGTCTCCTTCACGGACACTGGAGGACTAGGTGTGGTCCATGTGCCTCATGATCACAAACACAACACCATCCTTGAAGAGATACGAGTTGTTGAAAACACTGATGCTGTTGGGAATGGGACATGTGGTGTTTATATTGATAGTACGAGGAACCGGGTGGTTGTGGCCATTGCGGATGTGTTCGGGAACAGGTTTAGTGCCGTTGCGGCTTATAATTTGGATTCATGGAAACGCTTGTTTTTTACTCAGCTTAGTTCATCAGGTTTGGTCTTATTTTTGGTTACTTGTTTTATATATGGTTAAATATTGAATGATGGTTATATTAGCTTTTGAAATTGCATTAATTGTATTAATTTTTGGTTAAATCTTAATGATTATAGATTATGAGAATTATGAGAAGATAATCTTAATTTTTGGAATAATCGATTATTACATCTAAACATGCAGTGATTGGGGTGAGGAGGTGCAGAAACTGATTTAAAATCCAAAATTAGTTTGGGTTGAAACCAGTTCGGTTTGGTCAGTAAAAGTCAAAACCGGTTTATGATTGGTTTCTGTTCGGGTTAAAACCGGTTTCTTGACCAGGTTATGATCGGTTTTGGTTCGGGTTTTGATCAGTTTCAGCTCGCGGTTTGACCGGTTTTAGCTGGTTTTGGTTCGGTTAACCGGTTTGGAACCGGTTTCAGTGGATAAAATTACAAACCGGTTCCGAACCTACGATTTCAATCGGTTCCAAACTGGTTTCTATATAATCGGTTTCAAATCAGCTCGGTTTTGGTTTGATTTTCGGGTCGGTTAACCGGTTCTTTTGCCCACCTCTACTCTCGGGTGGTTGATTTGGGTTCCTCGGTAATGAATCGGGTACCCCCCGTATCAAATTTTCAAATCAAATCAATTCTCCATACCATTTCGGTTTCAAGAACCTGAACGGATTGAAAGAGTGTGAGACCACAATGCAGTTATGGATGAGCTAGGCACCGGACTGTACCGGTACCGAAAGTACAGATCTCGAAAATGGGTACTTGTACCGAAAATGTTGGGTATGATATACGAAGGCAGAAAAATGGTAAAATAATGGTACCATATCAAACATACCATACTGTACTGATTTCGAAACCTCAAAAAGTGGGTATCAAATTGGTACTGAAAACACCGATGCAAAGATTTGTGTAGTGTGATTGGTCCAAATCTGATATTTTACATTGAATAAAAAAAATTAATTCTCCATAATATCCACACACCCCAACTAAATCTTCATAAACTTAACAATTACGACAATCCCTCATTGGTCCATAAATCTCGATGTACTCCCAACACCCTTATCTTGTGTGAGCATGAATATCTAATGAGGTAACTGATGTTGATAGAAACCTACCCACCCTTCTTCAACAAACTACCACAAATAAACAATATTGTTAGGTATCCGGTAGGTATGGTGTACAGTTAGTTTGTTAACAATTACTTGTTAGGATATTCAAATACATTTTTGTTATTTTATATAATTTTATTACTCAAGGAAGTTACAAATATAAAAACTAAAAATTGATGGATTAGTAAATACGTAATACTTTTTATCTTAATTGCGATATTAGAGAACTGATTAGATGTTCCTTTTATGTTTTATCGAATTCACATTATATTTATTGTCTATTGAACATTATATGCAAAAATATTATACGGTTCTCGTAGTTTTCTGGTTTGAATTGATTTTGTATTGAACACGTCTTTGGTCATCTTATACCATTTCTGGACAGGGCTAAAATGGTAATTATAAGGTTACACCTCCATTTTGAGAATACAGTGACTTGCATAATATTGATAATTTATTTTCTAATATAGTAAAAAGTGGCCTATTAAATGCTACTTGACAGAGTTGTAAAGAATATATAGGCACATGCCAGACAGGCCTGGTCTGATATAGTGATTATATATAAATGCTATTAATTTGTGATGTTTTAACAAAAAAATTGGTGGGGATCTTTACATGTTGAAAGTAGGTTAGAAGTAGTTTGCTTACAAAAAGAAATAATAATAATAATAATAATAATAATAATAATAATAATAATAATAATAATATGTTTTTTCCTGTTTCAGTTAGGTCTTCCTACTCACCTACCAATCTGAAATATTATTTTCTTTCAAGGCCAATGGGCATAGAAGACTGCTTACTTTGGCTTATTTGTATTTTGATTTTTCAGCAACCTCATTAACAAAAAAAAAAAAAAATGTTTACTTTTGAATTTTTCAGGTTTATTTACTGTTTTCCTTTTAACCAAATTTAATTGTATATATATTTTCAGGTGGTGGAAAAAGCTTTGCAGACGATGTAACCGTTGACTCAGAAGGGAATGCATACATAACAGACGCCAAAGGTTCTCAAATATGGAAAGTTGGAGTCGACGGTCAACTTTTATCAGTGATAAAGAGCCCCCAATTTCATGCTAAAGAATGGTACAATGACATAGTTACCCTCAACGGGATCGTCTACCATCCAAACGGCTACTTGATCGTGTGTCACACATTAACTGGAAGCCTCTTCAAAGTCGAAATCAACAATGACAATAAAGTCACAAAGATCAATCTTGAGGGTAAGCTAAGGATTGCAGATGGTTTGGAACTTTTATCACCCACCAAACTTGTGGTGGCTGGAGCCAATGGTGTGAAGTTGGTTGAGAGCAATGATGATTGGTTAACCGCTTCGCTTGTTGGAAGGTCAGGTGTGCTTACACATAGGATTGCGACTGCAGCCTTGGTGAAGGATGGGAAGGTGTATATTAATCATGCACTCGGTATGGGCTACCCGAAGAAGAAACATGTTTTCGTTGAGGCTGCCTTTTCTTAGATCCACTTCATTCGGGTTTTAGGTGTATATTAATTTATGTTGTATAATAATCTACGATTATTCACGGATTATTCACGAAAAGTCGAAGGTTGAGCTATTTACCTAGAACTACAATACTTTAAAATTGAGAAAATCACAAAACAGTCATTTTTCTAGTTGTGTAATTTTACCTCCATGATCATGTTAGAACAAATTTACGTATATTGCTAGGCTCAACTTACGTGTGTAGCGAAATATCCATGTGTTTTAATCACAAAAAAAACTTCTCATCTCTGCCTTTTACATGAGAACTTCAAAGACACGTGGATCCGATTTGATGGCGTATTGGCTATTAGATCCACGTATCCCTAAAAATGACTTCTCTTCACGTATTAAATAATATGCGAGTAAAACGCAACTATATATGCGAAGTTGGTACATAACCATATAGCAAGAAGCCAAGAACAAAACAATAAATAGACTATTTTTGTAGTTCTCTTAACATATACAATAACTAGCAATATACTTAAATAAACTTCCATCAACATGTATAACAGCATACTTACACTTTTTTTTTGTCAATATTAGAACATACCTTAAACTTTATTTGACTAAACGGTAATAACTACATCACACACTTCATCATAATAGCATTGCCAATGCCAAATCTCTTATTTCTAGTAACTATATACTAATGAGAGGCCAGGATAATGCTCCACATATTATAACTGTATCATATATTCTATATATAACTTGTAGTCCTTACCAGCACATGCATATACAACACATACGCGCTTTTATGCCAAACCGGAAATATCATAGCTGCTCTTACCTAATGAGCCCACGAACATGGTTTATAACTTAGTGCTTCTTGGCTCGACCTTGAGGGACTAGAAGGTCGTCTCGGCTAGACCCATCAGGTTTCCTAGCCCATATAGGGGCTTGATCAGGTCCATAACGGTAGTCATAGAAGAGTTCTTCACCAGCCTCAATTCGTTCTTTGGCGAAAATACCAACCCGGTGATCACCAGCCACCATCATTACCTGTAAATACCAACATTTTAGACATGGACATTGCTTTGAAACAGTAACCAACTTTCGTCTTGTGTCTATCTTGGTTAACCATCTTGGTTAAGCAACTTAAATTTGTCTTAGTAGAGAAACCTTTCAAAGTTTCATATAACATGATTACAAATATTAATTACCTAAGGTGTCACATCAGGAAAAAAGTCAACATGGTCAAGAGTTAACGTCAAGTCATTATTTTTTACCCGTTATTGGGTCTGTCTTCCATAAAGCAAAAAAGTTGGTTCCTTTCAATCAAAACTTCTAAAAGTTTGGTGAACTGTTATGGCCTAAAAGAAGTTGGTTACCTAAAGGGCTGCATGAAATATTATAGAACATTACACTTTTCCGGGTTTTTGCATCCAACTTAAAAGTAGATGCAAAATAGAAACGAACTTGCAGCTTATTCCTGATTCTGGCAACCAACCTCCTATGAAACTGATTTTTACAAGTGAATTAATGATGTGGCCCTGTTTGATGCCTTGCCAGTTGTCACATCGTATGACACATATGCAAAAAAATGCTTGTTTGTAAAATTAAAAAAAAATTTGCTTACAACTTTGAAATTTGATTTTTTAAAACAAGTCATATTCAATAAAATACAATGTCACATCTGATGCCACGTGGCATATTAGGCATTAAATTAACAAATAAGATACCACATCAATAATTTTGAAATATGCAAAGAAAATGACATGCTAATGGCTATGCAGGCAAGTCATTGCTACAGTCAGTAAAACAATGCAACTCAGTGGTCAAAATCAGCAATGAAAGGTAAGTTGATTGCTAATCAAGAAAAAAAATGTAAAGTTAGATTCTGTTCCAGTACTCTGTGCAGTCTGCCATTTCCTAAAGTAGAAATAGACCAAAGTTGGTACCCTTTTATGCAATTGGCCCGAAAGAGAATACCTTTGCGTAACAGTTGGGATTTGATGAGTGGTTGGCAAACTTCAGTTTATCTCCTTTGCGGTAAGCATCCAGCACATACTGCAAACAAGGAAGCTACTCTTGAGATTCTAAATGCTTACCGTTAAGAATAGCATCAGGATTTTGATTAATAAAAACTCTTACTACAAGTGCAAATATGACAATGAAATAATAAAGAATTGTGTACAGAACAAATAGTCATAGATTTTGTAAGCTATGAAACTCCTTGCCTGATCATTCAAATCAAAAAGAAAAGATGAGTTGGCACGATCGTATATTTTCCCTCGCTTATCTGCCTCTCGATGTGAGATCAATTCACCAGTGTACTCTCCAAGATAATCATTTTTGTTGACAGAGTTCTAATGACAAAATAACAATTAATAATAATAATAATAAAGCAGTAATAATATTTTAAGTCATGCTGGAAGAGACCAACCAAAACAAGCACAGAAAAGGTCAAGAACCTACCTTGAGAAATGCTCCCCAACCAGCAACATTAGATTTAGCCATAAGTTGAGAAATATATCAGACTTCTTCCAGAAAAAAAATATAAAAATGAATTTAGAAATTATAAAACACACACAGTTGTTGATAGTTGATACTGCTCACCCTTTGCTGCTGCCTTAAAAGAAGCCTCATGTTACCACAATGGCCTTCACCTTTTCTTGGGGGCTCTCCTGATGAACCATCACCACAACTGCAACATGTGCACACTTCAGTCTATAGCCCATATGGCATGATATTTTGGATTTCAAGAATAAACCATTAGCAGATTTCAGATCTGCACTTCCAACTTTCATAATATCACATTTACCGTCTCAAAAAACACCAAATTTTTGTTATTCCACACTATATAGTTAAATGATCTTTATTTAAAAGAACAGGAAACCAATGTTACTATTGATGATCATCACCAAGTGTAATGCTTTATTCGTTTATACAGAGAAACAAACTGTTATAAGTAATATACTATAACATCAATAAATATCAGTGTACTAATGTTTTGAAAGGAAAAAAAATTTATGACACTTGGAAGGGTGAATATGAAATTTTGAACTTTTAGAAGCGTAAAAACAATATTATCCCTGAAGAAAAAATAACACATCTATAGTATCGACAGTCAAGAAACAAATTTTCCAATATTCATGGTAGAAATAATATTACATAACTGGTAAATGGTAATAAAGAAATATGAGAGTTGTATCACCTCATCCAGCAATTCATGCAAACATCTGGATCGCATTCACGCCCAGCAGCAAAACATGGGCATTGTCGGCTTCTGCATTGGCTCTTTGCACAGTGGCATCCCCTAAATCTGTTCTTGCAGCTTTTTGAGCACCTAAAGAACATTATATTTAGTTATTTACAAAATGCAAAGAAACAATATGAAGTTGATTCATAAGTGTAGACTAAGATCTATTTCAACATATTAGCCGAATGTTAGTTTTGTAGTTAACATCAACATACCCACAATATTTCTCACAGCAAGTAGCATTATCCAAACAGGGGCATTCTTTTCCACACATAGATTTGCATGTACATGGAATATACTGTTTGCAAGATTGGTTTTTCTCATCAGCAATTCGTCTCCACATTGATGGGTGACCGGCAGACTTCCAAGAATATTTATGTTTTTTTGCTCTACCCTTCCTACGAAGCAATCGTGACCTTGTTGCAGTGTCTTGCTCCTACAAAAGGATTAAACAATCTCACTATAATAACTAAATAGCAAAATATCTCAAAACAATTAAACAATCTAATTATAAAAACTAACTAGCAAACAAAAATCTCAAAGTTTTACCATACATATGTGTGTGTATTATACTGTTACATGGAAAACTATCTGTGTGATGGGCTTAAGGGACTGGACATCTAGATGACGGGCATAACCGGGATTTTCAATCAAATGTTAGGTCTTATAGAGGCAAGATAGGTGGCTCGTGTAATGGTTCAAAACGTGGACCAGGTTGACCATCAGAACAATTATTGACGATATTTTAATAAATAGTTTATGTATTAGTTAGTTACTACAAAAGCATTATATAACAATCATAATCTGAATCTATAAAAAAATAGACTTAGGAGGTTGTATGTATAAAATATTTGGCGACTTTCAACCTGTTGGGCCCATTTACCCGCTAGAGATAGGAAAAAAAAAAGAAAAAAAAAACCCACTTGAGTCATTAATGAGTCAAAATTGCCACCTTTATTAGGACTGATTGCAAAAATTCAGGCCTAAGTGGGCCTAAAGGGACCAGGCTTTTTGGGCTTGGTCAACCCTAAGATTTATTGGCCCAGGCCCATATGCGTATCTGGTGTCTATAACTAAACCAAATGCTGATGTGCCCACTGTCATTTGTAAAATCACAAAAGCTTTCAGCTGTAGTTCAGATTTATTTAAAAACAAACATACAGAAAACCTCTACTGGTAAAATATACTCGGTTTTGGATTCTCTAATAGCACACTGTAGAAAATCATTTAACCAAACCTTAGGATCTGCATCAGCTCTATCATTTCCATCTGGCATAGAGCATGCAGTATGTGATCTCTGAGATGCTGCTGCTCCATTATCACACATATAATTGGCTACTTCTATGCAAGTTTTCAGTCCAGAAAGTAAGTTTCTTGCTATGAGACAGCTACAAATCATAGATGATACAGAAAGTCAAACAAAAAAGAATAGTTTAGTCATTCATGTCGATAATGTCAACAATATGATGATAATAATAACAATTATAATAATTCAAAAGGAAACACAGATAGAGTTGATCAGAAGGATCCCAAACCTGTTTTTCCCAAAAATTTCTAATCCCTTAACATATAGTTCTTTCTCAAGTGGCTTCCATTTACAATCTACTGGAGGACTGATGATTTCCATAACTGCTGGAGTTGATTCATGCGTTAACAAATTTACACCTGTATCACTGTGTTTACTCACATCTGCCGAAACACATTGAGAAGAACTAGTTGCTTCATCATTGGTGGCCATTTGGTGGTCCATTTTTTGGTCATTTAATCTGTCATCTGAAACTTGAGTTTCTTCAATTGTCATAGAAACTGTATCAGGTATTGACAATGTTTTCTGTTTTTTCAAAGAAGATTCTTGTTGGCTAGCAACAGCATGCTTTGGTTCCTCTAATATTGTGGTTGTTTCTTCGGATACCTTGCGCTTTCCTGGATTGCCATGACAGATTTACCATCACATGAACATATGCAAGTTCATATATACAGAACAGACTAAGTTGACAAAAGAGAAATGAATAAATAAAAGGAAAAACTACTTGCGTCAATCTTGTAGAGTAGAGCTTTGGTGTAATAATCACCTGAATCATCACCAATTGGGATCTTGTGCAGGTTTTCATCTAAAGGTCTATTGTGTGTCTCACTTGAGACAGCTATATGATCTGAATGCTTCTTCACAGTTTGAAACTGAAAAAATAAATCTCTCTTATAGAAAGCAAACAAACAAAAGAGACTTGCATAATAACTATCAATTTATGATTTATGAATGGAATGACATCCACCACTTTTGCTACTATGTGTTACATAAAAACCAAGAATTACTACCTGAGCAGTTAATATATATATATATATATCTGCATTCTAAATGACAACAGTTAACGAATCAACTATTTTTGTCAATGGCTGTAGTTTTATAGCAAGAATTCACTAAGTGATACCTTAAGGTAGCAATGATCATTGCAAGGTTTCACATTTTCTTGAGACTCAAGAGGGTACTGTTGTCTTTCAGTCTGTTTAAAATGCAAACAGAAGTACATTAATTAATATGGGTGAAGTAAACTAAAATTAGAAATTGCAATGTTCTAAGAGCACAAATCCTTACAGGAGTAATAACAGTTTGAGAGTAACCATGAAGGCGGCAATCAAATACCTGTTAAACAATATAAAGAAATAAACATATAAATGACCCTCTAAAAAAGTTATCAAATGTGAAAACAAGTAAATAAATGTACCAAACACCGCCGACAAAAAAGATTATCAAGAGAATCTAATGAAGCACTAAGGCTTTTGTCCAGGGGTATGGTCCAATCATGCTCAGGGTCTGCAGAAGCAGACAGATTTTGCTTTGTCTTTTCTTCATCTTCTGTTTTCAGCATGATATATGCATCCTGCATAACATAAACAACAGCAACAAAAAAGTTAAGTATATAGAAAACTAGTACAAAGTGGGACTTCATATAAAAAACACGGTTCTTAATGAAAGATTTCAGAGCAACTGAGGTACATAGATTTCTGAAGTATTTCCACCAACATATTGTGCCAAGATTTTAATTACTTCATCGCTAGGTTCATAATCCTGAGAAACCATCCTGCAAGATTTAAGAGGTAATGATATATTTTCAGATCAGTAGCACTGTACAAATTATTGCTCAATTTAGTGTGAACAGCAAAAGACACGGTTCATATAAAGTGGGACTTCATATAAAGTGGGACTTCATAATGAAAAACATAGATTTATACAAAGTGGGACTTCATATAAAAAACACGGTTCTTAATGAAAGATTTCAGAGCAACTGAGGTACATAGATTTCTGAAGTATTTCCACCAACATATTGTGCCAAGATTTTAATTACTTCATCGCTAGGTTCATAATCCTGAGAAACCATCCTGCAAGATTTAAGAGGTAATGATATATTTTCAGATCAGTAGCACTGTACAAATTATTGCTCAATTTAGTGTGAACAGCAAAAGATATTCAGATTAACGTCAAACTTTCTCATTTCATTATGTCCCATATTAGTTGGCGAAGTTCCCCATTTTAAAAAGGAATTTTCGAACTGAAATGGCCTGATTCCCAAAGCATAGATGATTTTCTTTTCTTTTTTTTTTTTACTTTTTCTTGGTTTAACCAATTCATCATAAAAGGTAAACCGTAAACGTGGTTGCTTTTTTTTTCTCACCATCCAAGAGTAGTTATTATCTAAACTAACCTTATTATGCGTTTTTCTGTCTCTGAAAATTCATGTTTTTCTTCTTCTGGTTCAGTAAGCTCTTCCTCACTGTCACTACAAATCAGAGCTTCACTTCCATTTTGATCATAATAAATATGTCGCCTCCCAACAATTGATTGATCATCAGCCATTCTCTGATTTCTGTCATCCATACAAAAAAATTCGCATATAATGCAACTTATAGCTGAACCTGTGAACTCATGGATCATTGAGAATACTGCTACACAGGCCTTTTAGCCTAGGTTCTAACTTGAAAGAGTCCTAGACATCCAGTTAATTGTTGGTATTCCCATTTTGTCTTATTACGGATTTAACACTCATGGTCCTATAAAAATTTTGTTATTGGCAAGCACATACTAAAAACTTTATCTCAGCCGACTATGTATTAATTGTATTGTATACGGGGATAACAAAAATCAGAGTATCCTCACCTGATACATTTCTGCTAAAACTATCTTTGGCTATGATTAAGAGCATATTACTACTATTTTAGAAACACAATAGTCACAGCCTAAAGGGAACTTCTAGGCATTTGATGCAACTAGTTTTTCGTACAGTTCAACATTTTTTGTTTACTTTTTTGACAATATATATTCAATTTTGGCTTGATTGGGGTTTTATGCGAGCGGATCAATTCCTTGTTAATCATATTGTGTAGCATACCAAGTCTAAGTCTCTAACAGACTTCTCTAGCACAGTAAAAGGTAACATATATAACACGAAAGTACAGGTGAAAAAAAAAAACCTGGCCAAAAAGATCCAGGTAGTATAAAGTGGTATTTTATCAGCAGCTGGAAGCTTGGCGCTTATTGATATAGCTGCTTCTTGACTACTGTTGTTATCATCGCCTGAAATTTGGTTCGGCCCAGTAAGGATGCAGAGAGAATTTTTAATCCTGGAAGACAGCATTTCACCCATACCACTGTTTCCACTAGATGAATCATCAACTCTATGCATTGATAATGACAGAAGTTGAGAGACATCTTTTTCTAGTTTCTCACTGTTCCTTTCAACTTTTTCCTGTACAAAGTAACGATGAAAATAGTTTTGAGAGCCAGAAGTACTAACATTATTCTCATATTATTACCAATTCATTCCTTTTTACATAAATCAGAACTGGCAAACTATAAGTAACTTGGCCAATGACCACAGATAAGAAAAGCTGATATTCTCTCCAGAACCAGAGTAAATCCAGTTAGAACGGTTTAAATATGTATAATCCAGTGTCATGTAAAATGCGCTATGCGTTAATTAATGGTAAAGGGTACGTTGGTAGTGTTGCATGTTACTTGGAGATATTGTCAAGTATAGAACCCAACTTGTATCAATATAAAACAAATTTATTATTTTTAAAAGGAATATCGATAATCTATTTTATCTGTATACTCCTACCTTATGTGTTTATTATATCACCACTAATGTGCACACTTGTTTCATCTAAGTTATATTAAATGCTTCAATGCTCGCTCATTCCTAATTTTACCAAAATTCAGTTGAGAATTGCAACCTTTTCATCTTTTTCAGCTCTCATAAAAAAATATTCTCTCTTTTGTCACCAGGTGTTATGCCATAAAGCAATGCTGGTCTATAGCAATTACTTATGCAAGTCCCAGTTCCAGTACCAGTACCAGGGGAAAGTTTGTACATACTAGAACAGAAAAGAAAAAAGGTGCAAAAGGCAAAGTTTCCATTGAATGATAACCATTTGTGCCTTTGTAGTAGGTTAAGTGAAAAATACTTATATGTATCACATATGAAAGCAAAAAGCATTCTGTCAAAATATAACTAAATACTTTGAGATAAAAATACAGCAAGCTTTAGCTTTTAGCTGACTCAAAGCTTACATATGTAACAAACTGTGACAAAACAGTTCATCGAAATTCTGAGATTACTGCAGTCATAATTATTTATTATGCATTAAATACAGAGATGTAACTAACATCTGTGAAGCTTTTACTTAAATAAAATTTTGAGGCACTATTGTTAGTAGATAGTTAGTACAGGCCTTCAGGGGAGCCGGGAGCCATGAAGATAATAAAAACAAACAATAACTACACAATATAGAGTAAATCATAACAGGAATCGACTCACTTTAATCAAGAGAACCCTTTCTGCTTGAATCTGCTTCTTCAGCTGATTTATCTTAGTTGTTAATAATTCTAACTCACCAGAGGCCTGCTCTCTCCGTGAAGTCTGTCATTTTAAATGAAAAGAAACCACAACAAAAAGTATTACCGGATCAACAACTTGGTATTATCTATTGTTTCCAATAACTCAAACAGAAAGCCACAAGAATTTACAAAATTATGATATAGAGTTGAAACTTTCTGTATGCATTCAAACAAATATGAAGTGATGCAGAAATATATGTTCTCTTCAAGACTTCATCGAGTGATCCATGGTAGTTAACCTTTTTTTGGTAACGAATACCGTGTCAAGCACGTAATATGTCACAACTCAAATTTCAAAACTTAGACGTAACTAATTAACTAAAACCAATATAATGCAGAAAACAATCAAGGTAGCACAGATGCGATAATAGTCATGTCGAGCTATTTCAAAACAGGAATATAAGATGCTGAAACTATGCTTCAAAACCACATGATGTAAAAGCATAAGATAGGTGATCGATTAGCCTAACAGCTATATCAGCTCGAGAGCTTGCGTGTTGGCATTCTTATAGATACATATCACTCTGAGAAAAGTAAATGATTGCAAATCCAATGATAACATAACACACAGCAGCAAACAAAAAGCAAAGTAATAATTCAAACAGTACCTTATAATAAGTGAAAATTCAAAATAAGCTAATTAATATCCACCAGTGCATTCAACTAGAGGCGTCAAATAGAACGAACAAAGCCAGATAAAAACCTAATTCTACAATAAGAAAACGATATTATTAAAAAACGCGAGAGGAAACTGATCAGTGTTAAACACTCGTCTTCAGTAAGGTTCAGCTCTCGCTGAATTAAAGGCATGATCGGAGTGTAAAGTTGAGTCAATTATAGATTATTAGATAAGATAGAAGAAAGACATACACCGGATTTAGAGGAATCATCAGTCGAATTATTGGAGTCGGAGACCATCGTCGATCGCACCGTGAGGAAAGGAGTAGGAGTGTGAGTGTATGAGGGTTCACTTTAGGATACCCGCCGGAAATCTGGAGTGGCGTTTGGACCATTATGGTCTCAGTTGTTTGCTTTGAAATGTACAATATTATTTTATTATTATTATTATTATTATTATTATTATTATTATTAGATTGATTAAAATGCTGTTTTATATCATGATTTTAAAATGATACTAAAATGTAGGGGTTAGGCTGAGGGGTGTGGGGGGCGCGAGAGGGGGCGCGAGTGGGGGCTCCAGCCAATAATATTGTGACGTGTGGCAGAGAGAGAAACTTGATAAGATGGGTGTTGGTTGTGGTGCTCGCGCCCCTGGCCCTGGTGTGGAGGGGCGCGAGAGGGGGCGCGAGCGGTTTTTTTTTTTATTTTTTTATAAATGTATTAAAAAAAAGTATTATTAAAAAAACTCATAAATTATTTAAAAAAACACACATTAATTAAAAAAACACATTAATATCTAAAAAAAACACCTTGTGTGCAATACAATATACAAAAGAAATAATTAAACAAAACACAAATACACAGCAGAAAGACTATAAACTCACAATATACAAAAGAAATATTTAAGCAAGACAGACAAAAAAAAAGAGTATGAACTCACAGAGGCATTTCAACAAACACTTGGTGTGCAAATAAAAAACATGTAATAATAATAATAATAATAAACATCATCAATATTCGTAATCTGTTACCGACCCAGAAGAGAAAAAGTAAAGTAGAAGCTTCAGTTCTTAATGGAAATAGGCTCTTCACGCATTTCCAAAATCCTTCACGCGAATTTCCAGCCGCGATCACCCTTGCGCCCGCCTCCTTTTCCGTGCTCGCGCCCCTCTCGCGCCCCTCTCGCGCCTCGGTGGTGTGGTGCTCGCGCCCCGGGGCGCGAGCGGATGGGCTCACGCGCCCCCTGTCGCGCTCCACACCCCTCAGCCTTACTAATAGAATCTAAACCATAAAAACCCTTGACATTTTCACATTCGAAAGGAATAAAAAATGACAGTTAGTTGTATGCTTATACAATAACTAAACAACTCTTCTAAATTTTTTATTTAGAGAATTTTGTTGACTTAGAAAGGTTAGTGTGAAATTTATGTGTTAAGACTATTGACGTCAACACAATGTTTATAATTTGTTAATTATTAATGAAGAAAATTTCATTTTTATACTGAATAACTATGCAACTCTTCTAACATTTCTGTTTAGAGAAGTTTGCTGACTTACAAAAGTTAATGTGTAATTCTTGTGTCAAGATAAGTTGACGTCAATAAAATGTTAATTATTGCTTAATTTTTATTGACAAAAAATTCCACTCGATGAATTCTAGTTACAAAAAAAAAACCACGTGGTCATCTATCCGTCTGCTTTTACGAAGATTACACCTAGTAAACAATTCCTTCAACTTAAATACCTTTTTATGTCATTTCCCAAATTCAAATTTTGTTGTATTTTCGTAATGTCGTGTGTAGTGGACACTGTATCCACTTGAAGCGCCCTCAAAGCGTTGAGGAACACCACCCCCCCCCCTCCCGGTTGACTTTTTGTAGATAGCGCACATCCCTTCACCAATTTCAAAGTACATGGCTTCAGGACATGAAGAATAAGATGAATCGGATGAATGCACCCCATGTTTGAGATCTTTTCGGCGAGAAGTTAAAGAAGAAGAGAAGTGGCTACAAAACCCGAGGGCTTGTTAGGGATCGAGTGAGTAGATGTAGTGTTGACTATGTACCATCTATTTTGTAGCGTGTCTATTATGATATGGGCTGAAGAATTAGCCTCACGTATTTCAAAACTCATACGAAGACCATAATCCATTTATTTATTTATTTAATAATATTTTATTTGTTTTTATTCTTATTTAAAAAAATTAAAAAAAAAAGTTACAACTTAATTATTAGAACTCCCAATTCGAGAGATGCTTCATCCGCTATACCATTTAATTGTAAAAGTCCTTTATACTGACGTGATGTCACATCGCACAAAAACGCCTTCATAGAGGCTCCATCCACTAGCATTTAGAGTGATATTTTTGTAAAAGTAAATAAATGATCATTTTTTTAGGACTATTGGTTTTTATTGGTCCAAAGTATTTCATTTTTGCCGGCGCTGGTCCCAACTATCACTTTAACTGCCAACGGTCCCAACTTTCACACATGTGTCTGCCACCAGTCCACGACTAACCGAGTACTAACTCCGTTATGTTTTAGCTGACGTGTCCATCCTACGTGTTAAAAAACGTTGACGTGGCTGCCTGCGTGTATATTAATAACAAAAATACATAAACAAATAATAATATCATTAATTTCTAACTAAAAACCCCCAAATAAATAAAATTACATACATACATACCTTGCACTGGGAACACGAGACGGGATTTCAACCTGGAACTCAACCGGAAGTCCTAGGAACCCATGAAACCGGTCGAATGTAACGTGAGTCAAATGTTGGACGTCTGTCGGCCAACCAATTTCCATTTGACGGAACTTAGGTTTCGATTCGTCCATCCGATCATCAACCCGACACGCCGCCATTGATTTCCGGAAAGCTGCGATTATTAACTCCAGTATGGAGAGTTGACTTTCGTCTGACCTTCTGTTTCCTCCGCCGCAACCTGTGACGGCAACCATTTGGGTCATTGGGTGAGTGAAATTGAAGTGATTTCGTCTCCTCCTGTATGTAATTTTATGCCCACAACAGATTTTGTAACATGTTCGATCGATTCAATGATTGAATTAGGGTTTTAATCTGGGGTTGTTCTTGATCGTCGATCGATTGGAGATATCGATTTGGGTTTAGGGTTTTTTGTTATTAATATACAGGAGGAGATGGGTTTTTGTTATTAATATACACACAGGCAGCCACGTCAACGTTTTTTAACACGTAGGATGGACACGTCAGCTAAAACATAACGGAGTTAGTACTCGGTTAGTCGTGGACTGGTGGCAGACACATGTGTGAAAGTTGGGACCGTTGGCAGTTAAAGTGATAGTTGAGACCAGCGCCGGCAAAAATGAAATACTTGGGACCAATAAAAACCAATAGTCCTTTTTTTTACAGAATAATATATGTTCAATTAAATTACAGCTTAAGTTAAGAGTGTGCTACTGACGCAGCTGGTTGTAAGTTATAACAATATTATCCAGATTCCCTCGGAAACCACTACTACCAGACATGGCTGCTCTACTTCCACTCCCCTTGTATTCTATTTCCCAAAAAACACAACTCCGGACCACCAATAATCATCGAATATCTGCTCAATCACGAGACACAGTCTGTGTTTTACATCACAATTAGGGTTTACTGTTTCTGAACTTGTTTGTAGTTTATGAATACAAAAGACGATAGATCCAGTCTCGCGTGTCGAGTACACCCCGGGCGTGCTTGATCATGTTTTCCTCAACCTATTTCGCAGTAAGATGGTGCAGGTAAACTAACAAATTAAGTAACAACATTAGTTATATTACCTTACCTAGCGACCTTTTGATGTAAATACTACTCGTTTGGTAATATAACTAATGTTCATACATCAACACAAGTAGTGTTTACATCGCGTCGCTTGAATAGCAAAACTAAGTCGTTTAAAATCACATGGAGGAAATGATGTGATTTTGTGAATTGCAGGAAGTGGGATGGGATTCGGAGAAGCTGGGTTATGATGGATTAATAGACGTGGCGAATCGTCTTATGCTAGCCAGAACCAACTCTGAAACCAAGGACGCAGCGGTATATTCTAGTTCTCTGTGTCATGTTGCTAATCTAATTCGCGTGAATAAACACTGTTTACGTCAACGTCAGGTTCGCATATTGAGATCGCTGTTTCCTCCGATGTTGTTAGAGCTCTACAAAATGCTAATTGCACCTATTGCTCAAGGAAAACTAGCAGCTGTGATTGTAGGTGAGTTCTTTACAAGCATTTATTGAATGAGGAGGTGTTTGGCATTGCATTCTGAAACTGATTATTTGAGCATTAAGTTTTCGAGTTGGAGGAAATCCAGTTAAACAGTTAAGCTTAAGTTAATTGTGAGAAGTAACCAGAAATTGATGAACACTTGTTGATTATCCTGTTAATGTTATCACAATAGCAATGAATTATCAATTAATCGTAACTTTATTAAACGACGAATGCATATTTAAACACTGTCTCTTTGGCTATTTAAGTTTTTCTCACAATCCAATATTTGATTCTGAATACGTTTGTCTCATACACTGTCCATTTCGATTAAATCTATATCTTGTATTGGTTGTTAATTGAAAACATGCTATGAGAGATTTGTTTTGTGGGTATTTTAGATGATCCTTGGTACTAAGCTTGTGAGTCTGTGTTGTGTTCTCTGGAAGCAAGGGTGACTGCACTATCCTGCCAATGGCTCATGGGTACTTGTACAGTCAACAATGTTGACCTTCCCGATGGATCATCATTACCAAGTGGGGTAATAATTTGTTTTTCTTGATATTCCATCAGCAGCTACTACTATTTGCACATGTCATCTTGATCGTCCCTTTTGGGTTGCGTGTGGTTCGTGATTTAGGTGTTTGTTGAAAGGTGCAAGTATCTAGAGGAGAGTAAATGTGTGGGAATATGTGTGAATACATGTAAACTTCCTACTCAGGTCAGCATTGAGTTTTGACTTTTGAGAATCAGTTTATATAGAATTGATGTTATGTATGCTGGCTGGTTGATTATAATCAGACTTGGTTTACAGGAGTTCTTTATGGATCACATGGGAGTTCCTCTTCTTATGGAGCCAAACTTCAAAGATTATAGCTGTCAGGTAAAGAACTCTACGGCGTGTTAGTGCTCGTTATCTTGCTTTGGTGTTAACCTGACTAACAAGGAGCCAACATGCAGTTCAAATTTGGTGTTTCTCCACCAGAAGAGGATAGCACTTTAAAGGAACCTTGCCTAGAGATATGTCCCAATGCCACCCGTCGCAGAACAGCAGCGACCAGCATACTTGAAATGAAGTGCCCAAAGGCATAAAAGATTGATATTTGTAACAGACAACTTTGTTAAACGCGTTCTGATACAAAGATGTCATGTAAATTTGAAGGTTATCTCTAGCACAGATTCATCACTAATGTGATACAGATTTCAGTATAGATCTAAAATGGTTCTATACATCTACTTGATAAATGACAAGCTCAAAAATAGAAAAGATGGATAAAGTATTATTTTTTTAGATCTGTCAAAATCAATTTGGTGATGGTAAAAAAAGTGAAACCATACTATTCTAAAGTATATTGACAACTAACAAACCGTCACCCATAACTAATCCTGTCATAAATATGGCAAACTCCACTGTCAGATGAATATAAACTTAAAGCGGTAACTACGTATGTGAAATCAAACACTTGTAAACAAAACAATAATCGGCAAATAAGGTTTTGCGTAGCATACAAGCCTTTCGGGCCACTCATGGTTCATCGGTCCCATCCAGACGGTCGCCTCCTTTCTCTAGGATGGTCTTTTGATCTGCATAAAATACAGGTGGTTAATGAGACAGCTCTAAGCCTCAAGTAGCAATTTTGGCACGTTCGCTTATAATTGGTCAGTATTTTTATTAAAAGAAAAATAAAGTAAAGTCTTGAGCGTGGACTTGACCCGGCCCGTTTCCATTGCCCAACCCATGTAATACAACCCCAAAGAATTAGCTAACTTGACAGAAAGTTTGAATCAGGAAAATCACCTATCAGAGCTCCCTTGGCTTCCATGTCCTGTGTTCTGACTAGGAGTGTTGCCAGCTGGCATGTGAGTCAAACTTGGAGAACTGGTGGCGGTGGTAGAGGGAGGCCGTACATCTCCGCCTATGGAACCACCAGAAACAAAACCGGGTAAAGCCATTTTCTTGTTACTGTTGATTAAACCTTGATTTTGAGAATTGGATGAAGCTGCAACAAAGCTGCTTTTGAACTGAGCCATAACTCCCGATCTAAGTGAATTAACAGCTGAACTTCGACCAGTTGATGAGGCAGCTTTGGGTTCTGAACTGTATCCTATCCCCAAACCAAAGTCCACACCACGCACACCTCGATTGCCGCCTCCCCTTCCTTTTGCCCTTTTCCCACCTGCACGAATATGAAAGAGATCAAAATGATGATAATGACCAAAGCAGCAAAATGCTCACTTCAAGAATAAGCTTAAATGGCTTAATGAATATATACACACAAATACAGTCTGGGCATATGGTAAAAAGTCAAAGAGCATAAAAGAATATGAACACAAAATACCTCCTTTTCTAGCGTCTCTCTTGGATCTAAACCTCCCATCCTGAAAATTTAAAGTAAAAAACATTACTCGCAATGATTTGTATGAATTTTCAGGATGAAGTAATGTCACTGTTATGAGATGTAACGCATATCCAAATCATATTCAAGAATAAAGAAAAAACGCATAAATAGTTCTTGTATGATACATTGTGCAATATGTGCAAGTGAACAAACAAAAAGTATATCCGATTACAATTTGAGTAAAAAAATCCAGAATTTTCTCCTTATTTCAAAAGGTGGTAATTGTTAGGTTTAGACAGCCAACATTTTTTTTTTCTAAAAGTGGTAATTGCATTAGAGGAGAATAGATCTCTTAAGCACATATGACATAAGCAAATATACTTAAGAAAACAAAGTCAATAACAAGAAAAAAAAAATTACCTTCATAGCAAGGTCCATAAGTTCCATTGACACAATTTGACTAGCTGCAATCAAGCTGTTGACCAACTCTCCAGCAAAACGAGCCTCTTTATGTGTGATAAGAGTGTAAGCAGTCCCATCTTTATCACCAGCCCGACCTGTCCTCCCAATTCTATGCACATGCATGTCCATATCTCTAGCAATATCAAAATTAACCACCGACTTAATCGACTTAATGTCAAGACCACGCGCAGCAACATCAGTTGCAACAAGAACATGGTATATTCCACTTTTAAACTTCTGCAATGTCTCCATACGAGACGCCTGATCTTTATCACCATGAAGCGCAGCAACTTTAAACCCTTTTTGCAATAATTGACTTTCTATCTCATCAACTGTTGCCTTCTTTGACCCAAAAACCAATACATCACCATTATCAATCAGTTCTGGGAGCTTTTCAAGCAGCCAATTCAACTTCTCAAAATCAGAAACAAGTACTTGAACTTCTTGAGTTATATCCTCATTAGCCATCCCAATCTCACCAACGGTAACTCTCACAGGATCAGTAAGTATTTCCCTTGCAAGCTTCTCAATTTTTCTAGGCATTGTCGCTGAAAAAAGCAATGTTTGGCGATCAGGCCGTATTTGACCTACAATTGACCTTATTTGTGGTTCAAATCCAAGATCAAACATTCTATCAGCCTCATCAAGAACCAAATAAGTAGCTCTTAACATATTCAATGCCTTCATCTTCAACATGTCTATTAACCTCCCAGGTGTAGCAATAACAATTTCACACCCTGACTTCAATTCTTTAAACTGTTCAAGCTTCGACATCCCGCCATAAACCGCAGACACACGAATACCATACACTTTTGCAAATTTCTTCGCCTCTATATATATTTGGTGCGCTAATTCTCTAGTAGGCGCACAAACTACTCCAATCGGCCCCTCCTCTTTAGCCAATTCCGGTTGATCCATAATATGAACTATCATAGGAAGAACAAATGCAGCAGTCTTACCCGATCCAGTTTTCGCAATGCCAATTATATCTCTCCCGGATAACACAATTGGCAAAGATTGACATTGTATCGAAGTAGGCTTCTCATAAGCTTGTTTCGCAATTGCTTTCATTAACTCTGCAGAGAATCCCGCTTCTGCAAATGTCTTTATTGGCCTTGGAACATCAAAGCCTGCAACACGTATCGCCAAACTCTTTCGATACTCTGCAACCTCTTGCTCACTCATACCTAGTATAAAACATAATAATAAACAATGGTTATTTTGAAACTAATATAAACATCTAGGCGTGGGATCCATTACAAATAAAATTAACCTACTAAACATAGTGTAATTATGTTATATAAAATAATATAGTGTAATCATAATTACTCTAGTGTTAACATAATTTCGCACTAATTATATGTACACTTCTCACGATAAAAGTCATGTGTATATGATCCAAACCATATATATCTAATACCTGAAATGGATGACTTCTCTTCATAAAAATCTTTATTAAACGGTTCGTAATCAACCGAACTATGATCCAACGCGGCAATCGACTCAATCTTCCGCTTATCAACAACAACAGGATTATCATCCGAATCATACTCCAACATCCCCGCATCGACCGCCTTGGCCGCCGCATACACCTCCTCATCCGAATTATACCCAGCGTGCAGCGCATCAGACGCCAACGTCAACGCGACATCCTTCTTTGCCCTCAAATAACTCTCCATCGGATCATCCTCCTCGTCGTCTCTATACTTCCCCTCCGCCTTCGGTTTCGGAGGCGGTGGGGCCCTCACCTCCTGATGAATGCCTTCCATAAACGCATCGAGCGGGTCGATTTCGCCATCGTCTGGTCCGGGCGCAGCGGCTGGTTCGGTGCTGTTTTCGGCATCGTCGTATTCGATGTTGTCGAGGTCTGTGTCTTCGAAGTGGTCGTGGGCGGCGGAGCGAGAGGACGGAGGGACGTAGAGGCGTTGGGGTGGTTGAGGCTGGTCGAAGGAGTAGGTGGATTGTTTGTTGATGCCGAAGCCTTCGAATCCGAACTTACGCTTGGACATTGGAATCAAAATGAAACCCTAGGTTATGGTAATTGGATTTAGAAGATTGGGGATAAAGATAAAGATAAACCCTAGGTCTGTCTGGTGGTTTAACGAAGGGATTAATGTTTGGGGTGAAGGCGATGGTGTTATTTGTGACCGGGGTTGGTAGTCGGTAGGCAAGGGTTGAAGGTAGGGACGCCGGGGGCAACTTTGATTATTGTAGGCAATTTGGTACCCGTACGAATTCGTTACGACACAGGTATAGTTTTACCATAAATACCGGTAGAATCAAATACGAATTCGTTACCGCCGGTATCGCATCGGTGTTTTGAGTTTTCGGAACGGTATGATATCGGTACAGTTTTATCTTAAATACCGATAGAATCAAACATTTCGATACCGGTACTAAAAATTTGTCCTTAGTTGGAAGAGGTCAATAAAAATTTAAGAGTAGAGTGACAAAATCGTCCCCTAGGGTTTAATCAATAATGTGAATTTCGTCCAAAATTTGTACATGGACCATTGAGGTTTACTAACTTTTGTCAATTAAGTCTAAATCGTTAACTCTGTCTATTTTTCTCGTTAACTCAGGGGCATTTATGTTTTTTACCCGTTTATTTATTTTTACCTCTTTATTTCTTTTGTTAATTCTTAACCTCTTTTCACCCAAACACTAACACTCTGTTCCAGAGTTTTATTTAAAGAGAGAAAAGAAAGAAAAGGAATTAATGTTGTGTTCCAGAGTTGCAGTTAAAGAGAGAAGAGAAATGATTTGGAGCGAAAAGAAATTTTTTGATGTTTCTGAGATTTTTTTTTAGAGAGAAAGGAAGAGAGGAGAAGAGAAAAAGAGGGCTTTTTAGTGTTTATTTCTTTCTTCCCAATTGGAATGATTTAAAGAGAAAGAAAGTAATAAATAGCACGTTCAAACTGCAATTCCATGTTTACCCTCGTCAACTACCCGCCATATCTTCAACAACCACCTTCCATCATCTCTTCCAAATCAATTTCACCATTCTTCTGCATCTACACAATTTGCTGACGAGAAAAGTCAATCACATATTCATAGGTAACCAACCCATGTTGCTTTTTCCTTTCATAAATTATGAATCTCGTATAATTGCTACATGTTCTTCCTTTATTGTTATTCTTAAATCAATAGATACAGTGTTGCTAATTTTTGTCTAATCCTAACTATTATCTATGATTATATCCATCAGTATGTGTGTTAATTTTACCTAATTGGCCTTAATTAGAACCCTAAATTAGTAGGATTGTCAACAACAGCAAAAGGAAATCCGGTTACTATTCGATTATTACAAAAGAATAAGTAGATTAAATAATTATCATAACTTCAAAAAGAAAAGACACAATCACACAGTTATAGACACTATGGGTGTAAACGAGTCAAGCCGAGCCCAAGCTCAACTAGGTTCAAGTTTACATACGTGCTAACTGGTGGGAAGGTACAGCATCCGACTCTAAAATTATAAAGAATGCATTTACTAGAGATGATAAACTTATAATTCCAACTGGTAATTTCTTAAACCAAATTTAATTAATTATGTATATGTTTAATATAATACTAACTACGACATGTTTATAGGTAAATATTGTTTGGTAGACGCGGGTTTACCTCATACGAGTACCCTTCTGACGTCATATAGAGGTGTTAGATATCATTTGAAAGAGTACTCAACTCGTGCCCCTCAGAATGCAAAGGAGTTGTTTAACCTTCGTCATGCATCATTACGTAACGCAATTGAACGAGCATTTGGTGTCCTAAAAAAGAGGTTTCCTATCATTAGAAGTACAACAGAGCCAATTTACTCTTGTGAAACACAGTCTGTCATCTTTTTGGCATGTTGTATTTTACACAACTTTTTACTTGAGGAAGACTGTCACACCCCAACCTAAGGCAGAAATGCCCGGGGCGTGATCCGATTGCTCACAGTTCGAAGATACTATCATATATAAAATGTGACAATATATAATTAATTATTTACAAATATTACACACGTTATTCAAATATACAAAACAATTCAAATACACAAATATGAGTTCATATAACGATTATCTTGATTATATCCTAAGGTCTTGTCTACGTGTCCAACTTCAATCTTCAATACAAGCAACCTGCATATGCGTAGAAAATGAAGTTTTGTCAACAAACATGTTGAGTGAGTTTACCACCAAGTTTTGACACAAAAAATAATGTTAATATAATAAATAAGCAAACGTAATAAGTGCGGTAATGAAATCAAACCATAAGCAAGTAAGTTGTCGATTAAACCATTGCAAGCGAATCAGGCGCCGGTAAATCAACTATGAGCAAATAATGAGAATAAGACCGTTGCCAAGCGAATCGGGCAATGGTCAATGAGAATTAAAACCCTCTCCAAGGGGACATGTCAAGCGAATCAATACAATAACACATAATCACATAACAAGTAGATTTGATTAATCACACACAATTACACGTTTGCTATTTTGATATGTATGTATATATAGATATGTATATATAGTATTATATACGCATATGTCCCCAAAATGTTTATGAAAATCGAGTAAAATAGGGGAATGATAAAACTCACCTTAGACGGAAAGCAAGTGCTTAATAAATTCGACAAACGAACTAATGATTTAAGCGAGTCGTCCAATGAGATTAATGATCAGAATCTGAAACTTTGTGATATGAAACTATAAATAAAAACAAACTTAATGCCGCTGGAATCATTCCAAACGGATGAGTAGAACTCTAGTTATGTTGATTTTAATGTTTAAACGAGTCGAGTCTGACCAAAATCCGAACTTCGAGTCGGGAGTCGGGTTTTGGTCAGAACCCTTAAAATTTAATTACGAGAAGAAAGGTCCTCTGGACCGAACATTGAATCCGACCAGAAGTATGAGAAAACGAGAAGTCAAAGTTGTTGACTGTTTTACCCTTTATCGGGTTTTGAAGCAATTGACCAGTCAACACCCTTCAATCACCGAAATTGATTGAAGGTTATTGACTAGGGAATATGTATGAACGATTTTACAGTTTACAACTTACCCGGAAAGTGAAAAGATTGATGAGAAACGGAAGTCAAAGATCCTAAAGCAAGCAAAGTCAACGAACAAGTCTTGAATCTTTAACGATCATGCAAGAACCGAAGGGTTTACGAGCTAGGCAGAAGGTAGGACGGCTGGAGTATGATCTTTAGGGTTTGATTAAAGTTTACAGCAGATGGTTATGTCCTGTTTATACAGAAAAACATAAACGAACTAATTATGGGCTTTTGGCCCGTTTAGGTAAGTAAATCATACTTTTATGACTAAATCACTGAATATAATCAAAAGATTTGATCTTGGATGATAATAAACGAGATTATACTTATGTTTCAGTTATAAGATTGTTTCTTGGTCCTTAATTCTCTCTAATATGCCTAAAATAAACGATTTTATACCTTAAACGAGTTTAGGAAACGAGATATCGTAAACGATCTGACCAGTACCCCCATTGCGCCGCACGGCCGGCCCTAGGCCCGCCGTCGCGCAGCCCTCCGGCCACCGGAGAGTGGTATTTTCATTTTGTACACAATTAGTCCCTATAGTTTGCTAAATGATCATTAATTGAACTTGTTATGTTTATATATAGGAAATAAATGGTATATAAAACTTTAAGGGCTTAAAGTGAATTATTAGAAACCTAAATATTCATAATTACTTGATTTTTAATAATAATAAAGATCTAAAAATGTTTCGTTCATAAACGAATACGAGTTTGAAAAATCCGAAATGTTACAAAGACTGTGACAAAGAACTTGAAGATGAGGTCTTACACGAGGTATTAAATGGACCACAAGAGGAAGAACGCCAAAATAGAAGAGACAGCGTGAGGGAAATACCGAATACGAACAACTAAGGAACTTGATTGCAACTAACATGTGGACTAACTATATAATGTATCCGAACGATGAAATAGATATGTCAAAGTAGTTTTAGAATAGTAGATTATGGTATTTCAGTTGACTTTGTATTGACTATTATGGTTTCAATTAATTGGTGATTTGGTTCTTGTTTAATTACTTACGTGTGCATAAAGTAATTCTATTTAGCATAAGCAACTATTTACATATTTAAATATATGAATTTTATTTATGTTACCATGTAGAAAGTTATATTTTTAGTTATGGGGAAAAAAGGTGTTTACAAAGTCAATTTGGTTTAATTGTAGAAAACATAACGGGCCAAAATATTGCACCAGTGGTATGTTAGTAAACTGCCAAAAATTGCTAATATTACCACATAAACATATTGTGTGTTAGCTTGTTTGTTTTAATGGGTCGTGTTTTACCGTGTCTGGTAATTCACGATAGATTTGTTTTAAGTCGAAACGAGTCAAACTGTTAGTATCCACTGCTTCTTGCAGTGCTGGTTAGTATCCATCTTTCTTATATTGCTTGCATGCTGCCATAGGCTACAATGCTACAGCATGTGTCACGCGTTTAGTCGTCGATCATGTTTCAGGTATATTAGACAATAATTGTGATTGATTTACCAATGTTGACAAGGTCACGTGAGCATGTTCATATAATTCGGTTTAATGGTACTACGTACAAGAATAAGTGGAGATGTTGCATCTGCATCATTAAATCAAGTTGCTGTATTATGAACACAATTGGATTGGTACTTTTAAGCTTTATCTTTGTATTATGTTAATTTATAATTAATGATAAAATATGTAAAGATTGGTAGCTATTAGACTAAAGATGATCAATCACTTATGACCATAAGAGATGTGTTGACTTTATAATAGTCAAACTTGTGTTGAAATATTGATTCGGATACAAAAGTAATATGAACACTTTTGAGTTATGGACCATGGTTGGAAACGTATGCACATAATGTTATAACACATATCCATTTTTTTATAATTTAACTTAAAGGGTATAATAGTAAAATTGTAGGTTTCTTTTCTTTCTTTCCAAACTCGGGAACACATAAAATGTTTATTTTCCTTTCTTTTCTTTTTCTTTTCATTAAACTCAGGAACATGGAATAAAACCATATCTTTTCATTTCTTTTCTTCCTTAGTTCTCTTTCCTTTCTTTTCTCTCTTTAAATGAACTCGGGAACACAAGAGAGAAAAGAAAGGAAAAGAATTGACTTTATTTTGTGTTCCAAGTTTAATGAAAAAGGATTTTTACATATTTTCCCTTATTAGACAACACAATTACATATATCTCCAACCAAAAAAATTAATTACAAATTTTCCAATTAAAATCAAATTACCTTTTTACCCTTACCCTTGTTTAAAATACCCTTACCCACATCCATCTTCTCCAAGCCACTTCCAAGTTCCGAAAAACTCAATTATCCGGCGAGTTTCCAGCCACTACATCACCATCCATCTTCTCCTAGCCACTTCCAAGTTCCGGCAAACTCGATTATCCGGCGAGTTTCCGGCCACTACATCACCGTCGCAAACCACCACCCCTATCACACTTCAACCATCTCTCTCCACGACCTCTCCTCTTCAACCGTCTCTATCCACCTAACCCCTTCGGTGACTGTTGATTCCCCGGCCCAGAAGCTCTCAAACCGATAAAACAAGATCAGCCACGTATACATCTAACACCATAGCTTCGGATCTGAAAAATGTGGGTTTTGGTGGTGGTCGCCGGAGACGGGGTTGAGCAAGCCGGTAAAGATGGTGGTGGACTGTGTGAAATGGTGGGTTGCGTGTTATAGTTTGGCTAGAGAGAGAGAGAGATAGGAATTCACCGGAAAGGATGACGGTAGGTCAATAGGGTTGACACTTGAGGAAATAAGGAAGAGGGGGAAGATGGTGCATTCTTGTTTATATCTAATTTGTATATTTTTATTTTATTTTTTTAGATTTGGGGTATAATAGTTAACTAATAAAATAATTTTAACGGATTGGGTAAATATGTAATATATATGTTTAAGGGAGAGGAAATATGTAATTATTTTTTTAAGTTGGGGAAATATGTAATTGAGACACTTAACAAGGGGAAATATGTAAATGCCCCTATTGAAAAATGAAATGAAATGAACCCTTTTGTGTGTTCCCTAGTTGGAAAGAAAATAAAAAAAAAATTGTAGTTTTACCATTATGCCTTTAGGTTAAGTTAAAATTAAAAGTACATTAGTTTCCATTCTTCAATATTCGTTTCTATGATCTATTAAAAAAAAAAACTAATTCCTGCTTAGCAACATGGATTTAGGAATATAAATAATTAGGTAAAGTAGCATATTAAGAGAATGATAAGTTTGGTAGGATGCGTGAAAAGTTTCAAGCCCATGAAATTAAAAATCTAAACTAATCTAAACCAATATAATGCAATAAACCAATGTCTTCCCGTGTAAAATAACATAATTCATATAAACAGCATGTATGATATAACAACTAAATGAAAAAATAGATTAAAAACTAAACCAACATTCTCTCCATTTTCCGCACTACACCAACCCAAACAAAACAACAAAACCAAGAATCAACAAATGCAGAAAAGTAATCATTTCACCGTAACCAAAAGATAATTGTTTTCAACATCCATAACCTACAAGTACTAACAGTGTCATCTATGCCTAAATAACAAAAAAGCACATAGCATCTAAAGATGACAACTGATAACAGTATCAAAATACATATCCGGCAACTACTAACAATGTCATCTTTGCCTGAATTACCAAAAAACACATTGCATCGAAAGATGACTATTAAAGACAACATCAAATTCAGAACCTAAAACTACTAACAATGTCACCATTTTCTGAACTCGCTTACTTACCATCCCTCATCAAACCTTTCAGTATACACACACGTATCTGAAGATAACAACTAAGCAAAGTCCTTGCTTTAGCTTGATTATTAGCCAAATAAATTAAAGCGTCCAACATTTCATGGGGTTCCAAACCCATTGGATCCAATTCTTTACAAATTTCCTCACCAGTAAGCTCGCGATGATAAGCTCGACCAAATATCTTGTTCGTTTATGCCAGTATTTTATTGCCTTCTGAAATAGCATTAGCCACATTGTCAAGGCAATTCACAAGCTTCGAGTTAAAACGCTTCATCTTCTTGTTCGAGTTTTCTTTTTTTACTTTCACATTTTTTTGCATTTGAAGACGGCTCAGGTGAAGAAACCAAAGAATCCAAAGCTTAAACATCATCATCAAAGTTGTGTTGGTTCTCTAGAGTCACTTCTTCAGATGCTAGTAAGCCATCCAATTCGGAAATTGTTTCTACTTTAATGTTGTCATTCTTCTGTAGTCAAGCATTTCTTTCTTTAGCGGTTTCAGTATGTGCACCGGATGCCCAGTCCCTTGCAAATAGTTCTAGCATTTCATTATAGTTTGATACCATTTTTGTCTTCAACTCAACAGCATCGGGCTTTAACTGTTTAATGCAATAAAGATAGTAGTATTATAACTGACTTTTTAGTCGTGAGATTCGTCACTTGAATTCGTATTTGTATTCGTTAAACCGACCCGGTTTGTCGTTTCGATGTATTGTATTTATCATTTCATCATTAATAAAATATTCCCAATAATTTAAGTCTTCCGTTCGTTCATTTCTATTATTTTCGATCAATTAATAAAACTCCGGAAATTTATGTTTAAACAGTATGCAAACTATACAGGTTTAATATGTAAATATCCAAGTAATATAGCTTTATTACATTATTATAACTTTCTCAAAATTCAAGGTTTAAAAGGTAATATTAATTCATTTTCTTTTTTTTAATATAATATCAAAGTACAGAGGCCTAAGTGTTATATAATTTAAATTATATTAATAAAATATTATTACCTAACCCCTAGCCCTTTTACCCGTCGTTTTTCTAGCGCCCCTGACGAAGCCGTAAAATCCGGCAACCCTTTAAAATCCCGTTAATCATGCATATTAACTCAATTAAAATCCCGTAACATCTTTTGCCTCTAACAACGGACCATAATCATCGATTATAACTCGTATTAACACCCTTTAATGTGCGATTGTAATCCAGAACCGTCGGATTTTTAGTCGAATTGCAATAACACTCATTAAACGCCACGCGTTCCAATTGGTATTTGATGTGCTAAAAGTAGTTATTAATTTATTAACTAAATAAATGCTAATCTAGACACTAAGTAATAATTCTAGACTCTTAACTTAACTAAAACTACTAACCGGCAAGTGAACCGATCGACTCTAGTATAGCTAAGTAAGTCCTGATATCGAACCCACATGACTCTTTAAATTACGTTAACTAGCTAAACTAGACTTAAGTACATACACGACTATTTATTTATGTTATTAGGGGGTTTTACTAAAAACTAATGTTAAATTAATCATTAAGACCTAAAGACGAATTAAACCTAGACTTAATTCAAATGATGACAAGCTACCACATAGGCTAGAATCCCTAATGCATCAATTATCAAATAGTAGGAAAATACTAAGTTATGGAACTAGGATCTTAAAATAGTCACTTAAAGAAAACCCGAACAGAACCCCTGACCCTTCTTAAGAAGACACCTATGGATCTCTATTAAGTTCTTAAAAACGCCAGTTTAATTAGACTCGCTTACGGTCGCTAACTATTTTATGACAAGTACCTCTATAAGAAATCCTACCTTACAGTGCGAAAATCAAAGGTAGTTTAAAGTATTCACTCGCCTAAATAAACAAGGCTGAAAAATCAAACCTAGATGGACTCCTTACGAAGAACTAAATCTAGCAATCTTAAACAACCAAGACTTGTCATATAATCTATCACCTTTCAGCTATTTAGATTAGCAGCACACTTAGGTTTATTTGATTTATTAATATTGTTCCTATGGCTTTATTGTAAATCAACCATAAACTAGTCAAAAACACACAGTAGATGACCTAACAGAATCCTATTATATAACAGACAATCACCAAGGAAACTGTGAAACAATAAAATTCACCAAACAATCCTAAGCACACATATGCATCGAATAAATAACAAGAAACCTCTTACTTAATCATAAACCATAACAAAAGCAAAGTCCAAACTAAATCCAATCTCAACAAAAGTTCATCACCTAGGTGGTCTAGGGGTTTAGCCAACAACCATACTCAAGAACAAGCCAAATAAATAAAATTCAAAAACTGAATTCATAAAGAAAACAATAAATTCGAACCGAATAATAATGATGTTTGGTTGAGTAGGTGTTAAACCCAAACGCTCTCCACTCAAACCGATGGCCTTTTCTCTCCTCTCCTTCTCTCTTTCGGTTGGCTGCTCTTTTCTGTCGTTTTTCTCTCTGTTCATCTCTATTAATTCTTGGCCGTCTGACTTTAACTCCTGGCCGTAGGGCCCCCTCTTCCCTTCCTATCTAGCTTTTTTTCTTTCTTTTGTTTTAACCCAACAACAGTCGGTTACCCAGTTCACGTGGGCTACTAATTCCATTCAAAAGCCCTTCACAATTCTTTAGCCCAACTCCAAATCCTTGATTGCGTCATAGTTGTTGACTTATGTTTGCTTCCTGCAATAATAAAAGAAAATTTTGTGTTAATTAAATTCCGAAAAATACACATTAATGAATCTGATTCATTTTATATATTCCAATTGCTAAATAATAATTAAAATTAATATATTTTATAATCATATTGTTATATAAATTAATGTGAAAGCAAGAACAGAAAATTCATTTATTTATTTTAGCTCGTTATTTCTTGTAATCATTAAAGACCCCACATATCCATATATGAACCATTTAGAATTAATAATGAATAAAATTTAGCTTAGAAGTACTTAAGAGTGTAGAAAATATTTATATAATAATTTGTATATTTTAGACCGCATCAGTATTACAAATAGGACCTAGGGATCAACCAAACTTGCTACAATCATCAAAATAATCTAATATACTCTCTGTAATCCCTAATTTGTTTGTCAAAGTTCGACTCCGACAAAGCTCCATTCACCATCAACCCTTAACTATTCTAGGTAATTAATACACGATTTTTGTTCGTTTTTAACCATTAAACAAAACCCCCAAACTAATTTCTTCGTGCATGGAATCAAAAAACTGAATTGAAATCTAGGGTTTATTTGTAGAAGATAATGAAGTTGTATGTTAACTTATACTTTTTCTATTCTATTCCTAAACAAACAAACTAGTCTGGTTTGATGGTTATGCCTGTGAGGTTTGGTACATCAGATTATTTTTATTTCTTAAAACCCCGTTTTCTTATATATTATTAACAAAATTCAATTATTAAAAATTATTTTAAATCAAATAAAATTATTTTAAACTAAATAAAATTAATTATAAATTATATTTATCAATTTTTCCCTAAAAACTAACATTTGCATTCGTTAAACCCGTTAATATTAGTTTTTGTTTCGTTAACTTTAATTTGTTAGCTTTATAAATCGTTAATTTTAATTTGCTAGCCTTATACTTCGTTAACATAGCTATATTTTTTCGAGATAAAATCACCATTTAAAATCCATGCTTTGTAAATACCATAACTCTCATATTAGCGTTAAGTTATATTATTAAAATAATCTACATCGTCAAAATTTCCGTTAAGACTTAAAAATAATATTAAAATAAATCAAATGCTATAAAATACATTAAAATAATACAAAATCCCTTTAACAAATTATTTAATATTTTTATCTCGTTAGTTAGATTTTATTTTGTTTTTAATTATAGTTCGTGAGGATCGTTCATTTCGGTTTCTTTGACGCGCTTTCGGATTTCAATATAGTTTTGATACAAAGGTTATAGTCATCTCTTGATATGGCTACAGACTTTCAATATAGTTTTGATAGCTTTAAACATTGATAGATCATTTGTTTGAGTAAATATTTAGACCTGTAGTATTTCTGTTTATTTACCAATCATGTGCCAAGTTACTTCTTCATGAAGAAACATCTATGAAAGGTTTATTCTTCAAGAAGAAACATCAATTGACTATAACCTTCGCATGTAAAGTCTTATGTTTCTTAGTTATGAAAAATCATTAATTTTAACTATAACCTTTATTGTTATTATTATTATATTAGGTTTACTACGTTAGATCCTGTGTTACACACGGACAGAATATATGTAAAACTTCATATATATATATAAGTGTGTGCGCGCGCTTGTGTGTTATATACATTTTAATGAATTGTAAACGTAAGATAATATAACATTATTATTATAAGGTGTCATATTGTTATTTTAATTAAAAGAATCCATCATACAAAGATAGATAGAGAAAAATAACAATTTAAAACATAATTTTAAATTATGTTACGTATTTCTAACTTGTACCATGAAACAAAAAAAACATATTATTTAAAACTTAATCATATACTAAAGTCATATGTTGTAAACTATGAAGCGTAAACATGTAGTTGTTGTAACATAAATTGTGTGTTATAAAAACTATTTTTATTGAAATTGTAAAACATTTAAGTACACAGCATAAAAAATGCTAAAAATATGAATATAACAAGGACATGTAATTATAATTTTCATTAAACCGCGCGTTTAATAAAGCAACAATATAATCCAAACCTTGTGACTTAAACCACCATTTCAATTCAAACATCCATACATCCAGTCCAAACGTTCATAAATAATTTCTCAAAATCCAAAAAATAAAATAAAATAACAAAGTCTCAAAATTTTTAAAAATAACACTAAAAACAATTAATTGTCTTTATTACTTAATAAATGATAATTATAACAATTTATTTTGAAACTTTTTCAACTTATGAGTTAATGTTTAAAATTAATGTTCGAATTAACATGTGGAAATTATATAAATGGACAATTGATGAGTTGGAAGCCTATGTGAACATGCTAGTTGAATACCATATGAAAACCTTGTATTACTTTAATAGTATAGTAAGATGTAAAAGGATGACTTTGCCCCTGGATTTAACAGATTCAGTGGATGTTAACTAACGAGTGGACCCAATTACAAAAAAATGATCATCACAGGGCCTTATTTGCGAAATGGCCATCACAGGGGTTGAAAACTGCATTTTGGGTTTCACCATATGGACGATAACTACAATTAACTCCTTTCTTTTTCTAACATATTAATACATCTAGTACATGTGCCTATCTTTCTTTCTTATTTACCTAAAACAACATACCAACACAACCCCTAACCGCCACCTAACATGTACACCTCAGTGACCCCTATCGCCATACACCAACTGCAAACCCCCACCGTCCAACGCCACCGACTGCAACCCTTGCCCTCTTTTCCCCCATCGTTGATTTCACGATTAAACCGGATCCGGAACCATCTCTCAACAACTGTCAAATCGTTGGCTATCATGACTAGAAACCGACAACCCGTTGTTGTGCGACCAAAAAATGTAGGGTTTCTTGACGGTGTTCAAGGGATCCTTATAAACATATAACTTCAAATTCCTATAATAAAAACAGTTAAACAATAAAAATTAGACGACCATATATAATTGCATTGTAGCGGGTATAGTTTAGTGGAAAAAAAACATGATTCAGACTATCAACTCCATAATAGTTAAGAGATCTTTCGACTCGATTTATATTCCGTTAAAAAAAACTTTATTTCCTTTACAGGATTAAATCATTAACATTTCAACGTCCATTTAAAGAAAATAGAACTATTCGATACTTTTATCTAAGGTCAACTAAAAACTGAATACATATTTTATGAACCTGCGAAACAAAACTAAAAAATCGGATCAATAACTTCAATTGAATGAAAGTTCACACTTCACTTTACTATGCTAAAACCAAACCGTAAATCGAATCATACGTATTCATATTCAGTCCTGTCAAACCAACCGATTTTCTCAGGACAGACAATTCAGTTGGTTTCAACGGTTCAGGCATAATATAAAAAAGTTACAAAGGCATAATATAAAAAAGTTACAAGTAATTGCTGTAAGGGATAAACTTTCGTTTTCATTAGAAAAAGATAAGCAAGCAAAGCAAATAAAGGCAGACACGTGAGACGATGCTAGCATGAGCATGACGTGCGTAGGTCCTTATCGTACGCACACCCACTTTCTTCAGAAAAAGAAACAAACGGTGTTTACATTACATTACATTACATTACATTACACTACACTTTAGGTTTGAAGAGATGAAGGCAAGAGAGATAAATACGGGCGGGTGGGTGGGTCATGGATCCGGGTGAAACCCATTAAACAAAATCAGTGAGTCAGTCGCAGGGGTTGTGTGTGTGCGTGATAAGAATATGGAGAACAAGATTACAATTACGAGTGGTCTTCACCCCCATATCTTTACTTCTATACCATTACCATTACCATTACTACTCACCCCAAATACCCAAACCCTAATTTCATAAATCCCCAATTATTCACTTTCTCTTTCTCTCTACCTTCTTCATCTCACGCCACCTCTCTCGTCATCTCACAGCTTTGCTCCCTCACATCCATCAATTTCGGCCCTTGTTATCCGGTAATTACTTGATTCCAGCTTTCGATTGTTGTTGTGTGTTCTCCGATCGGGTTAATGCGTGCATCCGTCACTTGGGTTCGCTTCAATTTGGGGATTTTGTTGTGTTTGTTGATTGATGTTCTGATTGTTTTAGCGGGAATTGTTTATTTGATATCATTTGGTTGTAATTTGCTAAACCCGGGAGAGGCTTTTGTATCCCGAGTGACTCGAATAGCTCTGTTATGAGTGGGATTATAAAGGGGTTTTGTTTGTTAAAGTTTATATCAAGTATAAAGTTTTGGAATGCGTGTCAGCGTGTCACGGGTGAATGGTTGTGTTTTTTAAATGCGGGTAGATTTTCTTTATATGATTTGGGTGGTGTGGGAATAATGTGCTTGTGGGTTTAGCGGGAATTGTTTATTTGATTATATTTATTATTATACGGTTGATATCATTTGATTATAATTTGCTAAACCCAGGAGGGGTTTGTTTCTTTGTTTGTTAAAGTTTATATCAAGTGTGACATATAGCTCAAGGTTTTGTCTAACGTGTAATTGTTTTTTTTTCTGTGTTATAAAGTTTTTGGAATTGATTTTCACTGTGTGCCACGGGTGTGAACGGTTGTGTTTTTTAATGTGGCTAGATTTGATTATAATGCTGTTGGTTGATGCTCTGATTGTTTTAGCGGGAATTGGTTATTTGTTTATAGTTTACTAAATCCAGGAGCAGCCTCTCTATCCCGTGTGATAGTAAAGGTTTGCCCCACTGAATAGCTTTGTTATGAGTGAGATTATAAGGTGATATGTTTGATTGTTTGTTTGTTAAAGTTTATATCAAGTGTGACATATAGTTCAAGGTTTTATCTAATGTGTAATTGCTTTTTTTTTTTGTGTATAAATTATTGGAATTGATTTTCACTGTGCGTTACGGGTGAACGGTGGTGCTTTTAAATGTGGCTAGATTTTCTTTATATGATTTGGGTACTGTGGTAATAATGTCTTATAACTAATTGGTTGATGTTTGATATTGTTATGCACGAATGCTTGCTTTTGTGACGGGGTACCCACTCTATGTGGCTTAATGGTGTTCTTTGTTTTTAAAGGTTTGTTGAGTTTTGTTTGAATGATGACTCTATTGAGTAAGTTACTTAATGATCTGTATGCTGTGATTGTTGTTAGAATTTTGGTTAATGCGGGTTACTTTCTGATAAATAGTTTGATCTTAATTTTTTTATTCTTTTGTGGTAGATGGCCAATGGGTATAAATTTATGGTAATTTACATTAAATTTTCTATTTTAACGGTTAACTTGGATAGAAATAATAACTCGCATAGACACGAGGCTCGTGCGTGGGTCCAGGGTTGTTGGGCCGACTTGGGTCTGATGTACTCATCTTTATTCATTCCGGATCTTCACTACTCACAAATACAAATTATAGCAGATATAAACGCTTACTTTATAGCTTACTTTATATAATGAAATGAATACTTTATAATCAACTAATTGGATACTTTGTCTATCTATGAAAAAGATTGTTTACTTGGTTTTGTCTATTGTTGATTTGTGCAACGCATGTATCCGATTTTCGTTCTTTTAAAGAAATTAGTATTGAATGAGTATGATGCATTGATGCTTATTGTTCAATATTTTATTCAGGGGTATTTCACAATCCAACTTGCTGCATTATTAGGCTTCCATGTGGTGATTTCTGCCGGTTCTAATTGTTGGCTGAAACGGGAGCAAAATGGATGAGCTTGGAGGTGCCCAGATTGATAACATTGGGAATACCTTCAGAAAAAAGAGGACACAAACTTGCAGAAGGCCTAAACCCGAGGTTCAAGCGTTACCTGAAAATCATGATCATGTATCTCAATCATCAACACCACCTTCAGATGATGCTGGGAAGATATCAAGCGACGAGAATGCGGTTGATGCTAATCCTAAAAGGAAAGTATTTAATCTTAATCAATGTGCTACTAAAACAGAAGGTGAAATCTCGCGTAAGAGCAATGGAGGCTTGATGGATGCAAATGAAGGTGGAAATGATAAAAAGTTAAATAAAGTCAAACTTAAGGTTGGTGGCGTGACTCGGACTATTCAACCCAAGACCAGTTCTGGAACTTCAAAGAATTCGGGATCATTCGATTCCTCTCGTTCTCGGCCAAAGTTAGTAAATGTATGTTTTACTCTCTCTATTTGTTAACTAGAAATTACTTTTGCTTAAACATAACATTTTCTCAATTGTTTATCTTTAGGTAATCATGATTGCGTTATTATACTTTGAGTTGACCCTTTTGTTTACTGCGGTTAGAGGTGCACAAATCGGGTTGTGCGCCCAAACTGGGCCAGGTTGGGTCAATGAAAGTCAAAACCAGGTTTTTTTTGCCAAACCGGTTTCAATAACGGTTCAGATTCACGAACTGTTTTTTTGTGCACCTCTTAATTGCTTTGAAGATATTATTCATGATTAGGACGATATTACACAAAAAAAGATTATGTTTTGTGGATCACTTAATGGCATCAACACTCAGAATGAACTTTAGGGACATACATTATTGATTATTTATATTTCCTCAAAATTTAATTACTGTCATTAATGCTCTCTACTTTTTTAATTTATTTCCGCATTAATTAAATTTGATAATGTAATTTAGGACAATTCCGATGAAGACAATTCTCCCGCCCTAGGTAAAAAGATTGGGTTACAAGGCATTCCGTGGAAGGCTTTCTCAGGGGGCGGGATTATTCTCGGGAGAGAAAACGCTTCAATGGGCAAGAATTCAGCAGGAAAGCAAGGTGAGAAATCAGATCGGGCCCGGAAGAGCAAACGAGTACCTAAAAAACATGTCTTGGATGGTGATTTCATTGAAGAAGAAGATGATGAGATCCGATATCTTGAAAAACTGAAAACCGTAAGGGTGGCTGCTGCTGCAAGTAGAGATTACGATGATGAGTCAGGTAAGAAACACAGGAGTCTCTCTTGGGTTTCTAGGGAAGTTCTGGGTCTGTTAAAATCGGGTAGGGATAGTGCATCTGGTGACGCGGATTATGAGGAGGAAGATTTGGGTTCCGATCATGAAACCGACGGAAATAAAGGAAAGAAACCGTGGAAGGAATATCCCGATTCTCCAAATGAAACCAGAAGGGAAACAACTCTTACTTCACGCCAACGGGCCCTACTTTCTGGTAGGGATTCTGCATCTGCCGGTACTCAAATTGAGTTTCCAAATGGATTGCCACCTGCCCCCCCTCGAAGTAAGTTTTTTCCCGAAATCATCTAGATTGTTTTAAAAAATGTCTACTATTCACAATGTGGCTGTGGTGTTTGCCCTAAAATTGATGATCAAATATGTACAGAGCAAAAAGAGAAGCTTACAGAAGTGGAGCAGCAACTGAAGAAAGCTGAGGCTGCTGAAAAGCGCAGGATTCAGAATGAGAAAGCAGCTCGGGAATCAGAGGTTTGGCTTGCTTTGACCAACTTCTTAAAAATTTAAAGGTTCTTGCGTTTTATAACGGTGCATATCAAAAACTGTTTAGGCTGAAGCAATCAGGAAGATACTTGGTCAAGATTCAAGCAGGAAGAAACGAGAAGACAAGCTCAAGAAGCGCCAAGAAGAGTTGGCACAGGTACGCGTCACCCTCTGATTCTTGATAGTTTTTTTAGGGCGCTACTATACGTACACGATCTAACTTATGATGAAAAATGATCATACGGGGGCCTTGTGAGACGAAAAGTGGTCATATGGGCCATATGACTATGTAGTGGTGTGACTTATGTGTCACTAAGACACATCATACAGCCCGTATGATATTTGAACGGACAACAACTCATACGGGCTACTATCCATATAAACATTATGGGCTGTATGATGTGTTGTATATCACGTCATACGACCCTGTATGGCAAATTTTCGCATGTCATATGGCTTGTATGAAATGCCAGTGGCGTGCAGTTGGTACAATAGTTTTTAGAACCGGATCGGACAATGAAGCCGTCTTACAGGTTCACTGGTTGGATCGGATTCAATGGCCGGTGACGTCATAAATAATATATTAATTAAAACAATATTTGATACAAAACAAAATATTAAAATACTTTATGTATTGGTGTGAATTTGCAATTTTTTATAAAATATTAGGACTTAAAATTAAAATGTGATTCACAAAGTGAGATTTTGAAGGGAAGAAGTGAAATTACCGAACAAAAAGTTGAAATGCGGTCCAACCACCCGGTCCAGTTCAACCAATTCACCGATTTGATGCTTGACCGGCTGGTTCAAATGGGAAATGGTTAAATATGCTTAACCGGGACGGTTTCATGCCTATTTCCCGGTTCAACCAGTCCGATCGGACAGTCGGATCCATTACGGTCTGGAAAACAATGGGTTAGTATGCTGTACACCAGTGGTGTTTCTCTAGCTCGTCTCTTTTTTTTTAAAAGAAAATTGTATTGTTTTAAATTTAAAATAGATTTGTGAAATTACACTCTGGTTCTTGCTATTTATGTGGGAATCAAAACTAATGCTGTGTTTTTCATTTTATCAGGAAAAGGCTGCCAATGCAAAAGTGCTAGCACCCAGCACTATTCGAACTGTTATCGGGCCAACTGGAACTACTGTTGCATTTGCTGAAGACATCGGCCTGCCTAAGATTTTTGAGCCGAAACCTACCGGGTAAGGATAACACTGCTATTATTAAAGTGCTTAAAACAAACTGTTCACTCGTTTCCTTACTGTTATATGGATTTAATGCAGCTACCCCCCTCCAAGGGAGAAGTGTGCTGGGCCGTCTTGTACGAACCTGTACAAGTACAGGGACTCGAAAACGAAGTTACCTCTTTGTAGCCTTCAATGCTACAAAGCAATTCATGCTAGTATGCAGCCTTGAAGGTATATTTGATGCCGCCAGTGTTGGTAGCTAGGAGAGAACCATAGTTAGTTTTGTCTTTTGAGATCATCAAATTAAATGGAATTTGCATTGTTACTGTATTGAAAGGCGGTGGCTTTTTTGGATTTTGGATTTTGATTGGTGTTTGATTCGTGGTCTCTGTGGGTTTGATTGCACAATCAATCACTGTGTCGGGTTGGTGAGTTGATGGGCTAGGCAGTTAGCTGGTTGAATTGTGCAACCCGAATACGACTCATATCTTATTTGTGTTGGGTCATGCTGGACCTACTTGTAATTGCGTCGTGTTCGGGTTGGCATGTTTAATATTTACTTACAAATAATGAGTAATATTTAATGAATTAGTAATAAGCAGTGAGTTACTTCAACCCAAATGAAACGTTTTAGTAACTTGTGTTCTTTTAGTTGTTTAATGAAATTGGTTTCTATATTTAGCTTGAGATTAGGTGAGGCAAATAGAAATGATTAAGGGATTACTACTTTAGATAGTTAATGATAAAGGCTTTTTTTAGGAGAATGACAATTTAGAACTTAGGAATGATGAATAAACTTTTTGACAATAAGGGTTGATATACGTTAAAGCCGATACCGAGGATTACTGAGTCTTCTATTAGAGTCTAGCTGAGGATTTTTGAGTCTTCTACTAGAGTCTAGCCGAGTCTTTTCGCTTGGATTAAGACAAGATAACAATCACCACCTTTGAAAACTAATAATAATCATTGGTAGATAAAACTCTCAACTAACAATTTGTCTTCTAGCACTCCCAATTTGTAACTTGTTTTTTTCTATCACTTTCTAATTTGACGGACCCTAACTCCATTAACATTTTTTTTTTGTTGTCGTGGCATGTTTTACTGATGTGGCATTCATATGTGACATTCTGACATGACATGGCATTTAAAAAAAAGATCTAAATAAATAAATTAGGTCCAACAATAAACCATCATCTTCATCTCACTTCAATCACAAAACCCTAACCTCCATCAACACTCATCTCCACCACCACCCACTCCGATTGATGAAATCATCGACCTCGTTGACTCACAAACACCTCGTGGATTAAATCCCCAAATTGAAGTGAGTTCATAGGCGAGGAAAACCCCCCAAATTGAACTGAGTTTAACGGGAAAATGGTTGTGGTATGAGGAAATCGAGGAGTTGCCCTGGACATCGTGGTCACGGGCAGTGCAGAGCAAGAGGTTTTCGCAGTTGAGTTGTCAAGGAAATCGAGGTCGCAACCGTGGAAAACGATGAATCACCCTGGAAGTCGTGGTCGCATCCATAGAAACTGATTGATTGTTGGTGATAGAGGTGGGTGGGTGGTGGTGGTGGTAGTAATGTAGGTGGCTGCAGGTTTGGTGGTGATGGTAGGAGGTTAGGGTTTTATATGGAAGGAGGAAGTGGGTGAAGGTGGTGGTGATCAGAGGTTATGGTTTTATGGAGAAGATAGTGAAGGCATTGGTTCGTTAGCAAAAAAAAAAAAATAATCTTACCCATAACTTTCTACATACATGTCACGCTAGCAAAAAAAAAAAAAAAAATACTAACGGAGTTGGTTCGTTAAGTATGGAAATGCCAGAAGAAAATAAGTTACAAGTTAAGGGTGGTAGGAGACAATTATTAGTTGGAAATGTAATCTACCGATGAATAAAGTTAAGAGTATTAAAAACCAATACCCTTAAAGAAAGGGGAAAGCTAAAATATCAAAACTAAATTTTGAACTTAAAGATTCTAGGTGGTAGCTTTTTAAGATCCTTTAAATGGGTTAATAAATAAACTTGTTTATTAAGCGGCTTGTAATAGAGTTTGTTTTATTAAATGTGTATTTGTTTTATTAATCTCAACTATTATTTTTGGTCGTTGCTGATCTCAAGTAATAAATTGACTGATAACGATACCACATTTGATCATATTTGTTCCTAACGGTCCATGATTAATAAAATTTTAATGCCGCTAACTGTTGGTAGCCCAAAAAACACATTTTTTTTTCTGGAAAACTCAACATTTTCGTCCATAACATGTTTGTAACCTTAGATCGGATCTTTAAGAACTTTTTTCTTTTAAAACCCTCCAATTATTGAGGTTGCAATAACCCTAGAACCATTGTCGGATTCGGTTGGCGGTACTCAAGTGATGGTGGTGGTGTTCAGGTTGAGTTTTCTGACAAAAAATGCGTCTTTTCCGGCCAAATGCATTTTTCCGGCGACCTGCAAGTAACGAGGTTAAGATTATGTTAGTCATCGACCGTTGGAAACAAATACGTTAAAATATGGGACCGTCAGCAGTCAGCTCGTTAGTTGGGACCCCCAACGATCAAAAGATGATATTTGGGATTAAAGGGACTTAACACATGCACATTGGCCAAAACTTATTAAAGTGTCAGATTACCAAAATATGCTTGGAATGCCTTAGGGGCCTTTTTTTTTTTTCACAATATGTAGTTAATAATATTCTATACTGCAAACTAATTCAAAATTAAAGAAAGCAACTCACTTTAATAGTCTAACCCCATTTGTAATTTCTTTCACAAAACCGAAGGATTAAACCCCAATAACCAGAAATAACCCACATCCCATACCAATATCCCACGCAGGCATTTTTCAACAGGACAGAGGGGGACTAACAAAGCTTAGCTGGCGGCTGACGGTGGAGAAGGACCGATAGCTTTGGCTGGATGTCATAGAATGAATCCCATAACAAGGGCCACTACTTGTATCATGAATCCGGCCGATATGCCTAGCCCAAGATACCTTAATTGTATATAGTTTGTTTTTGAAAAAAAGGCAAGTATGAACACGAAGCTCCCCCGAAATGTCATGATCACCACTGTAAGCACTGCATTACTTTGGTGTAAAATTTTGGGTTCATTACTCCTAAAGTAATGCAGGGTTTACGAAGGTGATCATGGCGTTTTTGGGGAGATTCATGTTCATACTCATCAAAAAGAGAAAATATGCACTAAAGGTATATCTTGTGCTAAGTATTTCCACCGATTCATGATACTAGTAGTGGCCGTTAAGGGATTCTTCTAGGATATACTACAAAAGTTCCCTGTCCTCCTCCACCACCAATCGCCAGCTGAGCTCTGTGAGTCACCCTGCTGTCCTTTTGAAAATGCATGCGTGGGAAATTGGGATGGGATGTGGGGCATTTCTGGTTATTGGAGTTTCGTCCTTCGGTTTTGTGAAAGAAATTGCAAAATAGGGTAAGATTATTAAAGTGAGTCGCTTGTTAAATTTTGAATTAGTATGTAGTTTAGAATATTATTAACTACATATTGTGAAAAAAAAAAGCCCCTAGTCTCTTGACCTGGTAAATAAGGAAGAACAACAAACAATCCGTTAATCATACAATATATATAGAATATAATATATATAGGATACCTGTTATCTTAAAAAATACCATATTCTGGAATTATCCTGACTATATTGCTTGTTAAAAATACTGAAAATCCAAGGAAAACAAAGTTCATAGACACCTTAGTCTTCACTATTGCTCATTTTGTTTTATGATTATATATTAAAATTCTATCTGCTTTGAAAAGAAAAACTACGTGTCACATATACACGTGCATTTGAGTCAAGTGCACATGTGCTAGCTTGTTTTTTTATTCGTTTTGTTTTGCTTTGGTTCTTTTTTTTTTTTAATATTGCACATGCATGATGCATCACTTTAAAATTAATGAAAACAATCAATCAATCAATCAATCATACTCAGTAAAATTCCACCGACAGCAGAGCTATAGGTAGGGTCTGGGGAGGGTGGGATGTAGGCACACCGTACCTCTATCCAAAGGAATAAAGAGGTGGCTTCCAGAGAGACCCTCGGCTCTAAGAACATGTGTATGAAGCAAAAAAAGGAAATCAAAGTTTAACAGTTATATAAAAAACTACTACTAATTATAATAATATTAATAAAAAGGTCACAGTTTAACCGCAATATAAAAGCTAATAATAATAATAATAAAATATGTAAGGGAAATACCATTATGGTATGTGAACTAAATAAGTTAAGTCTAAGCCCTAAGGTATTCAATTCTCTCTAAAAATCCTTAACTTTAATTCTACTTCTCCACGAATTCCTATCCTCAACCATGTCCTCGGAGAGGTTTAGGTCTATCAAATCATGTCTAATCCTCTCATCCCAAGTCAATTTCGGTCGTCCTCTACCCCTCCTCCCCTCTATAGTAATGTTTTCTACGGATCTAACAGGATTCGTCGTCTGTTTTCATTAAAATTAATGAAAACAACATATCTAAATAGGAATACTATGGTTGAAAAAACAATTTTGCATAGTACAAGATCAGAGTATGAGCAAAGATTCATCAATGTGGTTTCAAATTTCAAATTTCAAATTTAACCCTATTGAACTACAAAACAGCTTGTTGGCATCTGGTAACATATTACACTAACAAATTACAAAATATCCCTATAAACCAAGTCGATTGATATTAGAAAGGAATTGGTAATTTAGGTTCGGGTTTTAGGTCTTAATGGAGAATACCCATTTTTTTGCTCATCCTACAACGTTGTACTAATTAAATCATTAATTATTTTGTTTAAATCTAACGTCTCATTGCATAATGCCATAATGTGGATGCAAATGGATATTTGATGGGAAGCTTACATAATAAAACAAAGGCTGCCATAAAACATTTGTTGGGTATCTTGTGACTGATGTTTACCAAAACTACTAAATAAAGTTTTGTTGCCGAACTAACTACTTCCAAAGATCAATTTGGAGCTGACACTCTATTGAAGTACTACTAAAATAATGTTGTTTGTTTTATTCAAGTCATATAGAGATAATTTTGCAATTATTATATTAAACCGCCGCAATCGGATGAGTATAAAAAATATGTCAATTGATGCATACACACATACACTAATTTCAACCAACTATATTTTGGCTAGAACCTTTTTTTACCCGAAAATAATTGATGTTTTTTTATAAGGATCCGTTTTGACACGAACTCATTTTGCTTAGAATTTACGTTGACTCGATTCAATATAATTTTTTTTAAATGGACTATTTTGACCTCGATTCATTTTGTTAGAATCTGTTTTCTCCCAAAGCTCACTAGTACCAAGCAAATTTGCGTTGCTTTGATCATGAGCTGTATATGTTTTTAAATATGTTAATTCTTTTATATTGCATGCAATACGACTATCACAGCTGTATTCCACCTTGACGAGTTAATGTCTTCAATTCAGTTTCGGTATCGTAACGAAACTCGTAACTCATACCAATCAACTTTCCTTTTCAAGATATGATATTTACTTTATGCAGGAAACATTTGGATTAGAGGTGCATAAAAAACCCCAACTCTGGAACCAGACCCCAAAAAAACCCGAAACTGGGTTTTTTACTATTCGAACCCGTATCCGACTCTACTCGTAAGGTAATTGATAGGTATGCATTTCAATACGAAAACCCGTATCCGAAACCGGGCCCGATTTATACCAGTTAATACCTAAAAATCAGAACCGGTTCCATACCCGGAGCCACGCTTTCCAATACATGAAACCGGTTTTTTTTCGAGTGTAGATCGGGTTTTCCATACCCTGAAAATACCTAAAAAATACCCAAAATTAGCCAAAAAGTACCTAAAAAAAGTGCAGCCCTTTAAAAACCTAAAAAATACCCGAAAATAAGGTTTTATCAATACCTGGAAATAGGTATTCAAATACTCGGTTTTAGAATACTCGCTTCTATACCCAACCCAGGCTGAACCTAACGCATAGTATATAGTTTTTAAGGACAATACTTGGACCCGAACCCGCCCCGGGTATGACCAAATAGCCAATACCTGGTCATACCCGTACCCGGAACAAGGTATTAGAAAAGGGTCATACTAGGGACACCCACCACACCCATTAACATGTCGCGTATAGAGCTATACAAACCCAACCAAATTTGTCTTATTATGTTTTTTTTTTCTTTTTTTCTTTGTTTTCTTTTCTTTTGTTATTATTATTGTTATTTATCATTATTATTAATATTATTTATTTATTATTCGAAATTTGGCAAAAGGCGTTCGTTCTAGGCTTCTATACTTCGACACGGTTAGACTGGCGCCGCCGAATCGTTGGTTAAGCGTACTCGCTCACGAGCACCTGGTTGCAGAAACATACGGATGTGTGTTAGTCAACCTACACGGCAGTGACATCAAATCTTATTTCCCGTTGAGAGTCGGTCCTGACTTGATTCCGAAGCCAATGGTTATAGGCATCGCTAATTGGGGAGGTATATATCAAACTGGAAGGGGATTTCCCAATACCGACGCCGGACCGTAATTGGGAAAGAAACGCGGAACCAACAACGTTTGAACGAGTACAAACAGATAAGCCAGTCCTGGTTCAGGACAGCCCCTACGATACATCTAGATACCTCGTCGTAATAGCATTTGTATCAACGTATATGTATACACACACACACATATTTATATAAGACAATATATCAATGTATATATATAGATGATGCACACACAGATACATTGAAATTTGTTTGACAATGTTGGTTTGACAATAATACAAATAACAATGCTTTTCTCCTCCCATGCTATTAATTTTTCCAAATAATAATAATAATAATTAGTAATAATAATAAATAATAAATAATGATAATAACTAATAACAATGATAAATAAATAATAATAATATATTAGGCCCCTAAGGGGCAGACGCCTCCTTATAAGGGGCCTAATACGCCGCATATAGAGCTATACGCGGCGTATTATGCCCCTTACAAGGACCCTCATTATTGTTATTATTTTTAAATTTCAAACACCCCTTCCGAGCATCGACCCTATCGATGAATATTTATGCTTGTCGGATTGTTGGGATGATGGTCACTTACCATTTGCCTTCACTTTCATCTTCCACACGCCACTAATAATCAGAAAACAAAACGCCGCCGTTTTACCGGATCCAGTCTGCGCACACGCCATCAAGTCACGTCCAGCCAACACCACCGGAATCGCGTACGTGTCAAAGAAATTGAATGTTGGTTTGACAATGTTTATAAAAAGATGTAGGGAGCTTAACATAAAGAGATGACTTCATAGAAAGCTTAAGAGCATTAAGTTACTAATTTAAAATGTTGAGGCAAGTTGCTATAATAGTATTATACATATATTGAAAGTTTGTTTAATAATATCAATTTTCCTAAATAAGCCCTGCAACTGAACGCTACCGTTAGCGGAAACCACAGATCCAAGATATTCAAACTAACCAAACTAATATCTCAATCTGGTGCTAGTTATGTTGGAGCAATGACCGAAATTATATCTTATGCCTAAATGCATATATTATCAAAAAGATATTGATTTGACCTTTTGTGTTCTAGTTACTTATTTACATTTGTGTTGCTATAGTTCCCTGCATGCTCTACTTTTACTAGCCACCACTAAAAAACTTCTCGTTTGAATCTTCCTCAAGAAGCTTTCATTCCTTAACCAGCCATCACAAAACAAAAAAATAAACAGACGGTCGTGATATTGTGTCATATTGTTCAATATGAAGCATATTAGCATCTTCTAAAATTTTCAACTTACTCGATATGAAGCGAGTGTACACACCACTTAAACAAGACAAAACTTTCAGGTTTCCATGTACTTACACCGGTTCTTAATATTATCTTTCAACACCGAACCTACAAAACCCCCCATGCTAAACATAAAAACAATACTAAACTTAAGTTTAAGCTTAGTGACAACAAATATGTGTTAAAGTGAAGACAACTATGGTTGGTGGTGGTGGCCGACGGTCAAGACAGTTGGAGTTTGAAGAAATCGAGAGGAGTTTCGAGATGCCGATAACGAAAGCAGCCAAAAAATTGAAAGTTCGTTTTGGCAAAGTCAATTTTCCCAAATAAGCCCTGCAACTGATTCAAGATGCCGATATCGAAAGCAGCCAAGAAATTGAAAGTTCGTTTGGAAATGTCAATTTTCCCAAATAAGCCCTGCAACCGAACGTCCTTTGCCAAATTTCAAATAATAATAATAAATAAATAAATAATATTAATAATAATAATAATGATAAATAACAATAATAATAACAAAAGAAAAGAAAAAAAGAAAAAAAAAACATAATAAGACAAACGATTTGTGCAACTCTACTTTGGATCGTTGAGCAAGAGCCAGCCCAAGTTTTAGGGTCCGTATGGGCCCAATTCTAATTTCTAAACACGAGCGTACGGAGTGTGTCAATGAAGATATCGTTAACTCGTAATTGAACTCAGATCGCATGTCTGTTTTCTGTTAGAAACCTAACCACACACATCCAAATCGCTATTTTCAAACCCTCCGATCGATCTCTAATAATCTCTTCGCTACAGCACGATTTCATCCAGGTAATAATAATATCTAGGGTTTCATATTTTAATTTTTCAAATTAGGCTTGCGAATCTGTCAACTGTTTGAAATTGAGAACATAATTTCACCTGATTACGTAACGGACCGGCCTAGCTTCGTAGTTCGTACTGTATGCTGCTTACTTTGTAAATTAACCTGACGTATATCCTTTGCTTTGATTGCTAAAGATCTGTTATGTTACAGTTTGGGCAAAATATGGAGATCTCGTAATTTAGATATTAGAATCTTGGTTTGATTATTTGTTATGGTGATTATCGACTTATATATTGTGTAAACAACACCTGGCTTGCTCGACTAAGCTTGTTCTGACTTACGAGAGATTCAGCTCGAGCTCAGCTTGTTTCGAGCTCTTTTTCTAAAGCTCGAGCTCGGCTCGTTTATTATTTATTAATTAATATATATAAGTTTTTAATTATTTTTGTATATTTTGAGAAATACCTTAACAAGCCTAAGCGCACTGTCTTTATTAATTTATTTATATAAGTTTTTGATTATTTTTGTATATTTTTGAGAAATACCTTAACAAGCCTAAGCGCACTGCTCGAGCTCGTGTGCAGTACCTTAAACGAGCCAAGACTCAGCTTGAGCTCGTTAAAACAGAGTTAAAATTTATCAATACACTAGGCTCGATGAGTCTAAACGACCTTCACTTCTGGCTCGATAACTAAACTAGCTTTATGTAAGGCTTGGCTCGTTTCAAGCTTTTTATCGATTAAATTCGAGTAGCTTGGCTTGTTTGCAACCCTATTATTGGGGATTTTGTTAACTTATGCTTAGGTGTTGATTGAGATCTTCATTTTGTGCAGGTGTGTGTTGAATAACTGTGATAGTTTGCGTGAGGTTGAATTTATAAAGGTTTGATGGCGCGTATTAAACCGCAAGCTTTGTTACAGCAAAGCAAAAAGAAGAAAGCACCTAGAAGTATCAGTGTCTCCACAATTGCATTGTACAGTGTAGTTGCTGTTGTTATGGTGTTTTTCCTCTTTGCTACATACAGGCACTGGTCTCAAAGGTTTGTTGATACGGTTTGCTTATAAATATTGCAAAAAACCAGGTCTTTGTCGTATGTATAGTTGTATACAATAAGTGCTTAACTAACGAGTGACATGTATGTTACCTATAGGTCGATAATTCCGACAGAGGAAGGAACATCAAACTTTCAGGTACACGTGTCAGCTCATTCTGTTGTTTTCGTTTGTTTAATGACATTTATTTCGTGTTAATTGTTAAATATGGGAAAGTAGCGTTGTAAGTTTATAACATCTTTATGAGTAATGCAATTCGTTGATATGCTGTTCTACTAATTATATAAGCCAAAATTCGTTTCGTTTATCTGCCACAGGTTGAAGAGGAATTTCAAGAATCAAAGAAATCTGACGTTCCTAGATACGCGGTAAGTTTTAGTATTTTTTTTCAAGTGTTACAGATATTTGGCTTTTATTCATCTTAATTGTTGTGGTTTTGATAGTTTAGTATCTTGTTGTCTATCGTTGTTTGTTTTGACATACTTTTGTATCCAGATTTTTAATACCTCTATTGGTTTGATTACCGTGGAGCTTCACAAGGAAGGTTCACCTGAAATTGTGGATGAATTTATTGAAGCCTGGTGAGTGTTGTTATTACCTTAATACCTTATATTGCTTATTATAGACACTAGTGAGTACTTTAAAGTTTAAATCTTTGCATTGAAATGCTTGTGTTTGTGCTCTAAAAATGAATTTTTGATAAATGTTATGAATGAATATTTTAAACTAGTGTTTTACTTGGCGCGTTGCGCCGGGCAGGTCAGTAAAACTCGGACGGTGATAAATCCAAGTGTTGAGGCGTTAATTTAACGCGAATTCGGTCGGTTTCGGTTACGTGCCTTATGATACTGAAACTAAAAGCAAAAATAAAACAAAACAAAAAAATGAAAATTGAGGTGGACCAATGAGGTGGTGTCGGTAGGTAAAACTCGGGCATTGGTAAAACCGAGTGCTGTCAATCCCGGACGTTAGGTGGGTGAGTCTACTCAAATTCAGTTGGTTTCCGTCACGTTCGTTACAGTACCAAAACTACATAAAAAAACAAACACAAAATTGTCATTCGGTCGGTTTCTGTTATGTTCATTACGGTACTAGAACTAAAATAAAACGTGGTGAATCTGCGCGAATTCGGTCGGTTCTGTCATGTTTGTTACAGTACCGGAACTAAAACAGAAAAAAATGGCATCCGGTATGTTTTCATTACGTTCATTACGTTACCGGAAGTAAAACGAAAACAAAAAAAAACACAATTCAAAATGTCTTGACCAATATGGTGCCGCTAAGTGGCCCAATTGAGACTTAGGTGGTGTTTGTTTTTTTACAAAAGATCTTCCTGGCCTCTTTTGTCTGCAGCGCGCAGACCACGCGCAGATATTGCCCTCTGCAGACTGTTTGTTTTTTCGAAGACGTTTCATTAAAAAACGTCTGCGCGCCCTCTTCTTGGTGCAGATTTGGACCATAGTCTTCCAACCTCTTCTAAACTCGTTATTTCCATCAGATATCAATTAAGTTATTAAGTTTTTGTTAATTGATTTGTTCAATCGAGTTGTTAATTGATTAGTTTTTTTCTTTTTTGTTCAATTATAATTTTGCATAATTGTTCAAGTATTATTAGTTTTTAATTGAAAAAAGTTTGTAGAAAGTTAAGGATTATAAAAAGTCTATAGAAAGTTTTTGTTGAAAAAGGTTTGTTGAAAGTTTAGGTTTATGTCATCGGCTTGTGAGTTGTTTTAAGCTCGAGTTTTGGCTCGTTTCATTCGTTTGTATGAACTATCTACTTTCGAAAACAATTGAAGAAACTTTTGGAGGAAAAAACATTCATGTGGAAAATTGTTTATGTAAGTTTTATAATTTGCTAGTTCAGAGGTATAAAATTTGGATTTATATTTTTAATTGTTGCCGAATAATTTGCGTTTTTGGTATAGAAGCTTATATTGAAAGTTTTAGTAGTCTGCAGACGTTAAAAAACAAACAGTCTTCTTCTTGCAGAGTGCAAAGGTTTGGTCCACCTCTTATGCTACAGATGTCTGCAGATGTGGTCCGCAGACTGCAGACATTTTACCTCTGAAAAAACAAACAGCACCTTAGCGAGTTAGCGGTTCCAAAGTTCCCAATTGTATTATATAATAATTACAAAATTTCAGTTTATGTGTTTTTAAGTAAAAAATATTTGACGTAACTTGTAATAAATATTCATTGATATAATTTAAACATCCTAAGAACTTAGTTTTAAACACTGCGCCTAAGGTCCGAGGCGATTGGAAGAACACCTCAGGCTCTTGAGGCAACACTTGATGCACTCGTGGTTCAAAGGTGGTCAAGTTTAGCGTCTCAAGGAGTATGATATGTAAAAATAACCGAAAGGATGAATTGCTTGATTAAAAGGTTAATATGTAAAAGAGATGAGAGAGATGCAACTTTTGGTTGTACATAGAGCAACGCCTCGCATACGTTAGGCTCTCGCCTCGGCTTTGGGTTTAAAACCAAGATAACCGCAAGACTTGCTATAACATTATTACATACAACGATAATTTAAAATTATTAACTACTTTAAATATCATTATATAAGTCAATTGATTACTGAATATTAGCCGATACGATACAATATTACAATTCTTGCTTTTTTATTGGGATGCTTTTAAGAAGGCCAGAAGGAATGCAATTAAAGCCTAATTGACCCTTGCATATTTAATTTAACAAATAAAGAAACCGCTCTTAAAGTAACCTTGTCATTTATGTAGACATTCAATTCTCAATGCTATGCAACCATATTGTACTTCTAAAGGTGCTGAATTGAAATTTCAGAATTGTATCCGGGCTGTTACGTGTTCAGTATACAAAAGATGTTTGCTATTATATTTCTAGTTGTTAATGATGTAACAGTATATCATATATTCGTTGATATGATTTAAACATCACTAACAACTTATGATATGCAAAACCTCTATCATTGAGACACTTGATATATGAGTATAACACATGTCAGGTTGATGAACCTGGCATTTGATCAAACTTGTGGTAGGCAAAGAAAATCGACGGTTATTTTTCCAGATAAAATTTTGAAGTTATGAAATTTGTTTTGCAGCCAGAAGGGGCACTTTAAAGGGATGCTATTTCAACGTGTAGTGAAACATTTTGTAATCCAAGGAGGTGACTCTGAAAATCAAGCAGTTATAGAGGACTGGACTTCTAGAGAGAAGCACTACAATCAGCTTGACAAAAGGTTTATTTTCAAAAATATAATTTAGTCAGTAGCATTTTTTATTATTTGTATGTTTATCTGTTTAATTTTCCATCCAGACTAAAGCATGAAGCGTTTATGCTTGGTACATCAAATACGAAACATGAAAAAGAAGGATTTGATATTTTCATTACAACAGCACCAATTCCAGATCTAAATGCGAAGCTTAATGTATTTGGACACGTTATTAAGGGGGAAGATATTGTTCAGGTAAATTTAATATTTTGGTTTATCATGTTTATTCATTTTATAAGTTAAAATGCAAATAAGCAATTCCCTTATCTAGGAAATCGAGGAGGTGGACACAGATGAACATTACAGACCTAAATCTCGAATTGGGATAATTGACGTCACACTGAAACAGAAGATTTAAGGCTTTTGGTTTATTTGCATGTCGCATACCTGAAAAGTGTTTTTTGAATTTGTTTTTGTGTGGGAGACAGAGCTGAGAGTTAACCGGTTGTTGTTTTGGTTGTGCAACCAATGGACATAATGTTTGTGTATGTGTTTGTTCTGCACACAGTGCAGAACTTATGATAGTAAGTTGGTTTAATTAGAGTTTTTAGGTCAATACAATTGTCTTGGTATTTGTCATTAGTTTCATATGTTTTTTTGTTGTTTTGGTCCTTTTGGATGATGATACTAACTTGGTGGCTGCTTTCTATTGTTTTGAGCTTTTCTAGCACTAAGTTTTAGAACAGAAACCCATTCTTGATGTTTCATAGGATCAAATCCATGCTTGTATTCTTTTGTTTTCTATAAAATGACAGCAGGCGCATATTTCAATCATTTGTGTTAATCTGTAATTCGAGTTTCAGTGGAAGCGGCATCCCTATCTTCCGGGATAGAGGAAATGTTTGGCCCCATCTCACCCTCTTTGGATCCTGCGCAGTTTACGGTTTTAACAGTCAGTAATTAGACTAGTAGTGGTGGGTCTAAAAAAATTCTTACAGGTGTCATGTGGCACGTGTCCAGCATTGCTCCTTCCCTTCTAATGTTACAAAAACTTTTACATCAGAAACATAGCTGCCAAGTGCTGACAATTAGGAGATTCAAACAATGCTCACATCAACTATGCTTCCATCTCTGTTCCTATCCTTCATCCTTTTGCAAATAGATGTTGTCAAAGGGCTTTAGGCAAAATATATATTCATCTCATTATGTGCTCATTATATATATTATATACTTTACACGCCCAGGATGGTTACATTTGTGAAGACAATAGGTGTGTTCCGGATCAGAATGTTGTTTTTTTGTTGCAATGACAGTTGGAAAGGAACACCCCGATATCCCTTGTGATGGTGACTGGTGAGTACACTTCTTGCTAGGGGTGTTCACGGTCTGGTTTGAACGGTTTTTGAGTTAAACCGTGACCAAACCGTTAGTACCGGTTTTTGGAAATTGAAAACCGAAACCGAACCGTCAACAATCAAAACCGAACCGTTACTAATGGTTTGGTCCGGTTCGGTTTCACGGTTTAAAGTTTTAAACCTGTTATGTCTTTATAATAAAAACCCACAAAAGATAAAATAAAATATTATCCAAAATGCATAGAAGAATCTTGTTATAAAAGCATACTACCCGTTTATAATTATATGAATCTCATCATTCAAATAAAAGAAATAAAGTATAAAAACAACTATCTTATGAAATAAATTAAAAACACAAGTCTTAAGTTAATATTTAATAACTACAGATTGTGGTATGCTACTACACTTTGAAGCTAAAAATAGATTTAGCCTATATTCATATTAATTAATCGAATCAAATATTAAATATAGATAACTAAATATTGTTGGACTCGGTATGCCCAAGACACATACTATAATTGATGTGGCTAGTATGTCATGATCCAAGTCGGGTCATACCCAATAACAAACTAGAAAAACGCCAATAATATTTGTTTATATATGATATGATTATGATAAATAAATATTAACACTTGAGTTATTTGGAAATGGTTTTTAAATATAATGTACTTGTGTAATAAATAAATCATATGGATGATTTATATTTTATAAGAGAACATTACATAGTATTATTTAAGTTGGTTAAATAACAATATGTAAACCTAATTAACCTTGCATGTTTCTTAAGTTGTGTAACTTTTAAATATTGAAAGTTAACATAACTATTTATAACAAGTTTTATGTTATAAAATAATTTTTTGAATTTGGACAAGGTGGAGAGAGGGTGCCCCCCCCCCCCCACCTCCCTTCTCTTTCTCCTTATTATAAACTTGTTAGTGGAGACATGCAAATGATTTTATTGGTTCCATGGATGGTGTTATATTTGAAAGACTATTTGTTTCTTTCTTTCATTTTTTCTCTTAACATAACACAAATATACAACACAAGAACACTAGAGGAAAAATCCTCTGCACACTCTCCATCTCTTTTCTCTTTTGGACGGCCAAGAATAAGAACAAGAACAAGGAAGAGTTGTCAAGTGTTACCAAATCCTAGCTACAAGTGGTGTTTGTTGGAAAGCTTGGGGTATGCTAGCTTGAGGAGCTTCATATTCAAGTTCTTGCCTTCTTCATCATCATCTCCTTCCTCTTCCTTGGATTTGAAAGGTAGCTTTAACATGCATGGACTTATAGTGACGTGCATGTGTTTAATAGTATGTATTTCGTATATGGATCCGGGCTGGGTTTTGCATGTGTAAAATATGTTTTACACATATGAAATTAACAAGATTTAAAACTAATTTCCGCTGCGTTTTTCATAAAATTGAGATTTTATGACTTTGATAATCTTGTTAAAACCCAACAAATATATGCATTATAAAATATATAACAAAAACTAAAATATATCATCCAATCCTACGGTCCGGTCCGGTTTTATTCGAACGGTTTTTTGTATAAACCGTAAACCAAACCGTTCATTACGGTTTGAAAATTTTCAAACCGACCGACCGAAAGTTAAAAACAAAAACCAACCACGAAACCAAACCGACGACCGGTTTGGGCGGTTTCACGGTTTAAAACCGAACCATGAACACCCCTACTTCTTGCTGCAAATCTGGTGATGTTGCCAACATTACTACTTTTGCAGAGGTCGTTGGTAAGCAACATCCCAACATCCCTTGTTTGTGACGGGGAGTACACTTCCAGCTGCAAAACAGGGGATGTTGCAGTTGCCAACATAACTACTTATGCATCGGTTGTTGGTCCGTAACTCAGTAAGGGTGCTGTGAAAAAAAAGGCGCCTCGTGTTGTTTCAGTGATTAACTAGTCCTTGATCACGTGATCAAAAAGTTGGTTTTGAGTATAACTAACTAAGAACAGTCAAAAACCCCTTATTGAAAAACGAGTACTAGGTGACAGAGACAACAAATACATATTTTTTTCGAAACGTAAAAAGGAGCTAACCTATTAGATTGGCGGTGTAGTCAAAGATCAAATTGTGTTAAAATACCATTTTTGTATCTGGTGATACTCGTTTTAACAGCATGACTTACGTGGGTTTATAGTTATGCTTTTTTTTTTCTTTTAATGGCACTAATCTAGTTCCACTCTACTCCAAGCTAAATCAACTTCACACGTTAATTGAGGCACGAACCCAACACCTCTTGGTTGAGAAGCATACACCTCTGCCATTAGGCTACTGTAATAGTGGTTGTAGTTGATAGCTACTTTTTTTTTTTGAAACATAAAAAAAAAGGTGATGATTCTCTCTTGATTTAACACCCCAATTTGATTTGTACCGATTTATGCTTACTATTTAATGAAATTAATACTTAAAATAAAATTGTTTATTAGGTGGATAATTTATTTATAGAAATTGTATACTTGACATCCTATGTGAATAACCTAGTTAAATGATATGTGGAAAAAATATGTTGCTTTAATAGTATAGTAAGATATGAGAAATATAAGTATTAAAAGGTCATAAATGTTGAAGTTAACGAGTCAAAACTCTAAATAGTCAAAGTGGCATACAAGGGTTATTGAAAATTCATAGAATGAGTGATAGGGGAACATATATTTGTGTGGTAACCGGTAAGGAGTAGTTTCATATTAAAACGGTGAGAGCTCAAATCCTATAACATGTAGGTTAGATGATTTTAGTTAATAGGATAGATTAGTTGCCGATAAAAAATAAGATGAAGCTAAACAGTCACCTTCATGCCGATTTGATGTTTATGTAAATTGATCTTTTAAATTCTATTTAATTTATTTTCAATAAAAATGTTTTATGCTATAGTACCATTTCTGTATTTTGTGTTAAAATTTAAAAGATAACAAAAAATAAGAATTATATTTAAAAATTTTAAATGTTAATAATTTATTAAAAAAACAGTTTTTCTTATCATAAGTTCATAAGAGTATTAATGTGTAAAAATATAAAAAACTTATGTCGTGTTAATTCGGGTAATTTTATATTTATCCTGTAATTCTATCATTAAATATAATGAGATGAACCTTCATTTTTTTAAATTTACCTTACGTTGTCTTCATTTACATAAAGTAATATATATGATCCCAAGTTGAAAATTTCTGGCTGTTTTAGTTATTACTAAGAGTAAAGCGCTATTTTCGTTCTTATGGTTTGGCAAATAATGCAAATTTAGTCTAAAAAGTTTATTTTTCGCATATGGACCATCCACGTTTCTCAATTATTGCCAAATCACTAACGCTGTTAAATTCAATCGTTAAGTCGGTAGACATGTCTTTTCACTTTTTCTTTATTATATGAGTAAAGTGCCAAAATCGTCCCTAAGGTTTGGTCACATTTGCAAATTTCATACAAACATATTTTTTTCCCAATTAAACTCTCGATGTTTCCCAAATCGTTGTCAATTTCGTTCAAATTGTTAGCTCGGTCTAAATTTAATAAAAATAACACTTTATTATTACTAATGATGTGATAAGCTCGATTGACTATAATCCTAGGCTCCTAGTACGAGGAGAGTAAAAAGATATTTGGTAGTTACAACTTACAATAATATAATCCTAGGTAGGCTAAAGATGCCTTCTACGTAGCATGCATGTCTTTTATCTTATCCAAATTCATTTACATAAATTAAGAAAGCATAACCATAACCATAACCATAACCATAACCATAACCATAACCATAACCATAACCATAACCATGTTTCATGTTTAAGTTGGAGTTGAGTTGGTAGCTAGCCTACCCAATAATCACGGAATTAACAAAATACCTACCCCATGTGACAACTTATTTTAGTACTAGGTTAGAGCCCGTATTTTATACGATTGAAAATATAATAAAAATAAAAAATTATTATATGTAATATTTAAATTTAGTTATTTCATATATTAATTTTTATTTATGACTTTTTTAATAAGCTTTTGATATAAAACAAAATGTTGGTGTTAGATTTATTTTAAAATAAAATATTCATATCGATATTGTTATATTAAGTATTGTGTGTATAAAGATGATATTTATGACAAAATGTTGTTCAGATTTAAAAGCTAAATTTACAAAGACTAAGATTTCGTTGTAAAAGAAAATACATAAAAATATATTATATTTTAAAGTGAAAAGAGAAATGATGAACAATCTTAAATGATTGTGTTTAAGAGATATTAGAAGACAACATGTTAAGTAAAAAATTTTAACACAATTACCACTTTAGTAGGGTTGGTAAGCACATTTTGTTTGAAGCAGAGGTCATGAGTTCAAAACCCATATCACACAATAATTTATTTTTTAAAATTTTATAAAGCATTAGGGGTCATATGCTATGATATAATAGGAGATGGTGCCATGACATCTACTTGGCATCCTATATGGAATGTTTGGTTGGATGATATGTGTACAACTTGTTTTGCTTTAATAGTATAGTAGTTAGATTTGATTAATTTATGTATTTGTAACCTAATTATTCAAAAGTTATCACTGAAAGCATTTGATTTTTCTAACAGCGTTTGGAATCATTCCTAATACTTGTATGAGCCATTTCAGAGACGGAATGTCAACCGTTCATACTGATTTTGAAGCTTTAGGCCTGACTCACATAAGCACTCGATCAAGGAGGAAATCCACCAATGCGAGTTTTACCCCCTATTGAGCCATGTTTTGAACCTGAAACATTAAGATCTCAAGCCTTAACTATCAATGTAACTAAATTTAACTCGGTTAGTTTTATGTTGATTGACGGGGAAGAAATAGTAGAAAATTTAAAACGACAAAATACTACTAATCTAAAGCTCTAGCTAAAACTATCAATTTAATTGTGAAAACACGCTTAAACATATTTAAAGCTAGTGTTGTTATTTTATAGTTCTAGAGGTGTCAAAACTTTAATCCAAGAAAATATATATGTTACTATATAGTTTTCTACCAAACGTTGATTAACTTGATACTTTCGTTAACTTGATACAAACAAATTATATTTGATACTTTGACAGTTTGGTTAACTCGTAACGTTATTTGAGAATTTGAATAACATATTATTCAAAACTCTAACAAAGTAGGATTTAGGATACTAAGATTCTTTTTTAACGAACAACGAATAAAGTCTGGCTATTGGGGGTAATCCAAAGATAAAAGATGACCCCATATGCCTGCGATCGCAGGCAACACTGGATAGCCAAGCCCCCATCTCTTTTTCTAGAGATACCCGCTGCCTGAAGGATCACAGTGATAAAACCGAGTTGAAATCGGATTAAATTTGAGATCTTACGGTTTCCAGCCCAAATCTTTACCTCCCTCTGCCTGGTCATCCTCAACAATTTTTACCCCCTCTTATTGTATATGTTTTTTTTAAAAGAGTTACATATTTAATTATTTTTTTAATGGCTTTAAAACTCGTTTTGAATTAAATCATTTTAAATAGTTTTCTACTTTTCTTAACATATCAAATTGTAATTTATTTGCTAATTTTCATATCCTAATTTTTGGATTTTAGTAACTTAGTTATTCAAATCTTAAAAGTTTTGAATTTTGTTATATTAGCTAAATCTTTAATTTTTAAATTTTAAAAAATTTAAAGCATATTATTCAACCGATGAGATATAGAGTTCTAATCTAGTTTTTTTAATATTGAAGAAACACTAACCGGACCCCGGACAGATTACTGGTAACCTGGGGGTTGGATAGCTGTTTCCCACGAGGGGTTAGACCCTTGGAAGATGGTTCTTCTGATAACCTGCAAAACAGACACCGTGAGCTCGTCACTGAGAAGGGGGGGGTTCCTCCTTGTGACCACCCTTCGGCGTGAGAATCAGACTAGATTGCTCTTTAAATATAAAAGTATATTAAGAGATTGCTAGAGCAGATATCAGGTATAATATGATGATAATGTGATAAGATATGATAAGATCAGATGGTCATACCATTTGGGGTATTTATAGCCGAAGGTAGGTTTCCAAGGAAGTATGGCCGGCTGCTACAGTGTTCCTGTTCATCAACAGTAGCCTACGCACGTGCCCTGCTGGTAGTTGGTGGGTAGGCAGCGGCTGATAGTGACCAGGCCTGCTGTGTACTATTCCCTTTCCACCAACTGCCGGCTACGCACGTGGTATGACAGTAGTTGGTGAGTAGGCAGCGGCTAATAGTGATACAGTACAGGAGCATGCTGCTCGCCATACTGTACCAGTGAGCTGTCGTATCTCTGATCAGATCTTTCGCCCATACCTCGTCAGGTACAGTAAAAGATCCTTCAGTATACGGACTGGCTTATTTGGGCGGGAGTATTCCCCCTCCCGCCTCTGTGCGGGATTGCTCCCGGCTTGGCTCATTCCTTCAGGTGACACTGAATGATCGAGAGCTAAGTGCCTGGTGCGTGTAGCCATGCTGCGCGGGTGGCCTTCCCTAATGGCTTGTATCCGAGGCTGCGGGGACAGGCGGAGTCCTTCACCATTGGGAGGCATTTCCTGCGGGACCAGCTTGCGTACTGAGCGTAAGGACGTCACGTCTCTGAGCATGGTTGGTCATGCGGATCCAGTTGGTCTCTGCGCAGACGTCCCTGTTTAAGGTGAGTCTTGCGGGTCCAACTGGGCTCTGCTGGGACCTACCTCTTCAAGTCCCCCCAGTCCAATGTTCTTCTCATGCGTGTTTAATAAAGTGAGGTGAACTTTTGGACTTAAGCAAAGGGTTTTGAAAAGGGTTTTGTAAGGTTTTCCATGGGGATTCTTTCCGCGGAAGTCCTTGTCACTTGCAGAAATGCCCGAGTTTCCTGCTTGGTCTTTGGGTATGATGCGGGTAGGTCTGTAACCTCCTCGCAAGTCAGGAGCATTGAGTCCCAGTTGTATGTATTTTCCATGAGGTTTTGGTAGTTTTGAACATAGTGATCAATTATGTTAAAACCACCAATTCCATTCTGGAGCTTCAAACAACGTAGTTCTCGACGTTCCTGCTATGCGGGGATGTTATTTCCGTTTCCGCAAGCATTGCCCAGAAGATCCTTCCTGGTTTCAATTCCCAGCGGAGCGCTAGGTATGTGAAGGGTTTTGCCTTAACACTGTACCAGCGCTCGTCTTACGGTTACTTTACTTCCAAGGTATTCCTGGCGTCAATTCCCTGCGGGTGCTAGGTATGTGAAGGGTTTTGCCTTAACACTGTACCCGCAGCCGTCTTATAGTTACTTGGTTGCCGAGGTACTTGGCTTCAATTCCCTGCGGGTGCTAGGTATGTGAAGGGTTTTGCCTTAACACTGTACCCGCATCCGTCTTTCGGTTACTTGTTCACCAAGGTTTACTTGGCGTCAATTCCCTGCGGGTGCTAGGTATGTGAAGGGTTTTGCCTTTACACTGTACCCGCATCCGTCTTACGGTTACTTATTTGCCAAGGTTCTTGACTTCAATTCCCTGCGGGTGCTAGGTATGTGAAGGGTTTTGCCTTTACACTGTACCCGCATCCGTCTTACGGTTACTTGTTTGCCAAGGGGTAAGGGGTATTTTCCCGCTTACTTTTTAATATTTTCGAATTTTTGAATTTTAAAATTCGAAGAGTTGGTGAAAAGATAAGAACAGTCCAAACCTCTGAAACGTCGTGCGACGGTTTCTTCTGACTGTGTCAGGACGTGCAGGAAGTTATGGTGACGTGACAGAACATGGTCATTCCAGTCGCTTTTTCAGGCGCGTGGGCGCGATTTTTCGGGCGCGTGGCCGCGAAATTACTGGCATACGTCCTTTCAACAGCTGTTGCCAGCTTGCTTTTTGCCACGTGTCATAGTTTCATTGCACATTCGATTTCTCTCTCCTCCGCATTAAATTCACCGCATTAATTGCGATTACTATATAAAGGGGGAGAGGGTTATTTTGCAATTCACACTTTTCACTCTTCTCTTCATCTTTAAGGCGATTTCCGGCGAATACTCCTTTATTCAATCGAGCATTCTCTCGAAATCGTTCTCTTCTTTCTCTGCAAGATGTCTTCTCGTGATGCTGAAGCTATAGCTGACGACAGGGGTACTGCTGGCGAGTGCCAGTGTGCTCTGCCCGGCGATCAGTACCGGTATGTTGTCAGGAAGTTCATGCTCGATCATCTCGAGCATGAGTTTCCTGAATCCCACCAGACCGTGTACGATGCCCCCAGAGGCAAGATCGGGGTTTATGCTGCATTTTTTGTCTATGGGAATCTTAGATTCCCATTGACAAAATTTGTTTACCGTGTCCTTGAGAGGCACGGTGTTCATTTGACCGAGCTGCACCCCATGGCGATCGCCAAGATTCGCCATTTTGAGTGGGTGTGCCGGATTTTGGGCATCGAGCCCCATGTGGACCGCCTGATGACCTTCTATACCTGGAGGTGCATCCAGGGGTGGTACACCTTGACGACCCGTATTAAGGGTCTGAAGATTTGCGACACCGAGCGCAGTCTTCGCGCGTGGAAGCAGGAATTCTTCTACATTTCTGCCCGCGCCATCCCCCTTGCCATGAAGTTTAAAAATGGCCAAGCGATACCGAGCCTTCACGCCCCCAACTACCAGGAGGCGGAATGGTTTTCGAAGATATCCCGGATCCAATCTCCGGTTTACCGGTTTGCGGAGTCCGGGATGGTCATGTTAGGGATGAGCCGGGTGTGGAAGGATGCGTCTCAGGTTCCCATCCTTCTCGAATACGGTTTGAACTCTATTCCCTATGGTATGTCTTGTCTTTCTTTTTGATACGCGTTTGTCTTCTAACTGTTTATTCTTTCAGAAGGAAATGATTTGGAGTCGCTTCTGTACCCTCGGGAAACCGACGGTCCTGCGCGGATGGGTACTCGTGCTCTGGACGAGGGCGAGTTGCCCATCCTGGAGCAAACGGCGGATCGGTTTGTGGAGGTCTATCCGCTGGGCCACGAGATCCTGAGCCACCGGCGGCCAGGTAAGGCGATATTCTTTCCTCAATCCCTCAATGCTGTACCCGCTGCTGGAATTCCTGACCCGTCTTCTTCTGAGGAATCCTCAGATGCTCCTCCGTTGGTGCGGAAGAAGAAGGCTGCTGCCGGCGTGAAGGGGAAGGAGAAGGCCTCCACAGCTGATCCAGTGGTTCTATCTGACTCGGAGTCAGATAGTGAAGAAGTGGCGGGGAAGCCCGGTGGTGAGAAGACCACTGCTCCGGAGGCTACGACCGTTACCTCCGGAGAACCAACGAAGACGACGGTGACCGGTACCAAGAGGCCGGCTCCATCGGGTTCCTCCCCGCCCGTCCGTACGTTCAGGGTCAAGAAAACCCGTAAGTACAATCATAATGTCTGTAGATTTATCACTTCATAAATTTATCCAACACTCTCCTCTTTGTGCAGGCGTGGATGTTGACGCATTCCGGGGTGAAGCGCAGAGGAGTACCCTTCCGCCAATGACGGTAGGCTTGGTCAGCCTACCTGAGGCGTCGACCCAGGTGACCGCGCCTGCTTCCGCTGGTTCAGTTGCTCCTGAGCCGACTGTTCCAGCTGAGATGACGTCCCCGCCGGCCGTGAGTGCGATTTTTACAGCATCCTTCACAGAGCCGGCGGTTACTGCTGCTGCTGACTACGAGGCGGCGACCACGGCGGCGACCACAACGGCGACCACGGCGGCTGCCACCATGCCCGCGCCACCGGCACCGATGGCCGGATCATCAGGTACGCGCAGGGCTTCCCGCCGATCTTTGCCACCTTCCCGTCTGCCTGACCTGTTGGATGGATTTCCTTTAGGTTCAGGTGATGGGTTTGGCGGCTATCGGCCTGTCATTGACCCTACAGGTGCGTGGGGTTCCTTTCTTTTTCCCTTGTTTTTTATCATCTTTTCCTTACTGCCTTTGTTTCTTTTGCAGTGTCGGATTCCAATGAAGTGTATGTTCCGCGATGGAACATACGCCGAGGAACAACCCTTCGTACCCCTGTGGAGTGCGTGGACTGGGCTCGCCACGCTGCTCCTCATGGTGCGTTGGGGGAAGCCATGGCTAGCTACCAGGAGGGTAGGCTAACCAATGAGCTTCGGGTTCTCCAAGCCCGGATGCAGCCGCGCGTCGAGCTGCTTTGTCGTGAAAACGACAAGTTGAAAGCAGCTCGCGCCAAGGACGTATCTGAGGCGCGTGCTCTTCGGGAGGAGAACCAACAGCTGGCGGCAGCTGCCGCCAACAAGGAGAAGGCCTTCAAGGCCCTCGAGGTTGAAGTTCAGGCGCGCCTAGAGGCCCGCTCCAAGGCTGCCCAAGCTGTGAATGAACAGCTTCGGCTGGCCAGGGAGACTGCGCGAAACGCAACCGAGAGGGCTGCCAAGGCTGAAGCCGTTGCTGAGCCTTTGCGTGTGGAGAATGAGGAGCTCAAGGCCAAATTAGAGGCTCTCCAACGCGCTCATGATGCCTTGGCAATGGAAGATGCCAAGAAACTCCAGGAAATCCTGGACCAGAGGGGGGTGCTTGACCACACCGAGCGGAAACTTAAGGGCGTCGAAGAGGCTGCCGCAAAGGAAGTTTTACTTGCCAACCTTAACAAGAGCGAAGCCGAACGCGCCCATAACGAAGCTCAAGCTGCCCTCCAATGGCTTCTTCGAGAAGCGTTGCCTCAGATATGTTTAGTTTTATCTTCACGCTTTTCTTTTGTAAGAAAAGGTTCTAATACTTGTGTTTTCTTTGTAGGTTGTGCGTCGGGTCTTTTCAGAGACCTCTTACGATGATGCTATGACCGCAGCCCTCAACGCTTCTCATGAGGATGGGGAAAAGGCCGGCTTCCTGCTTGGTCTAGGGTTTGTTGAGAAAGGCGTCCCGCCTTCCAACTTCCCTTTGTTCGATGTGGATACCGAAGCCATTTATGACCAAGCATTGAACCAATACGCCGCCTTCCCGCATCCAGTGGTGGAAAAGGTGGACGAAGTAGCTGCTGCTGATGATAGGTTAGCTGTCCTCAAAGCGTTCCTCGAACCACCCCGTTCTTCTGACGGAGCGGGTCCAAGTGGAAGCGGCCCTGAAGCTTGATCCTGAAGATCCCTTCCCATTGCTAAGATAGACTTGTATAGTTTTATTCTTTTAGGCGGGTAGTTACCCGGCCATTCTTGTAATATATTCTTGAAATATTAATCTTTTTGCGTATAAGATTTATTTCCTTCTTTGGGTTCCTTGCTTTATAAACTTATGACTTGCATACTTAGTTTAAATTAGCAATTTTCCAAGTGTTTAGAATAAGAACCTTTGAACGTGGTTGATAATGGGTTAAAGTTTCGCTCCCTCCTTCGTGATTGTGCGGGTAGAACCGTCACTTGCACTTGGTAGGATGGCTAAACTTTAACCTTCATCTGACCTGCGTGTAGGTTTTCCTTTTCGAAATTTCTAAAGCATTAAGATAAGTTAACCTTTGAATGTGGTTGATAATGGATTAAAGTTTTCGCTTCCTCTTTCGTGATTGTGCGGGTAAAACCGTCACTTGCACTTAGTAGGATGGCAAAACTTTACCCTTATCTGACCTGCGTGTAGGTTTTCCTCACCTTTTGAGGATAAGTTAACCTTTGAACGTGGTTGATAACAGGAAGTCTTGCTTCCTCTTTCGTGATTGTGCGGGTAGAACCGTCACTTGCACTTAGTAGGATGGCAAAACTTTACCCTTATCTGACCTGCGTGTAGGTTTTCCTCACCTTTTGAGGATAAGTTAACCTTTGAACGTGGTTGATAACAGGAAGTCTTGCTTCCTCTTTCGTGATTGTGCGGGTAGAACCGTCACTTGCACTTAGTAGGATGGCAAAACTTTACCCTTATCTGACCTGCGTGAAGGTTTGTCACGTTATTGGGTTCGTGCGGGTAGGACCGCCTTCCCATGCAATGACTTCACGTAATTATGCGGTGAAAACCGGCATATTAGTGTTCAGAAAAGTATAAATGTAAAATCATCAGCTTCGATGTTCTTAAAGAGAATCATTTCCATTAGAAGTGGCTCTTGGCCTTTTCTTTACAAATTGGAATTGATTTACATGCACTGTGTAAATGAGCTCCCTTCCATGTTGGGATGGGAGTGCCATCGAGCCGATACGCACCTGGTTCGGGATCTCGTTCTTTACGCAGCATGTAGTCTCGATTTTGAAGCTGGAATTGATTCGTGTTTTCCCCAGCTGAGGTTCTATACGCACCCGCCTGCTCAGCCTTTATTGTGCCACGAGGTGCGCGAGCGTCCCATCTCTGACAAATGCTTCGACCATGTCCTTTACGTCTATGCATTCTTCAGTATTGTGGCCTTTTGTCTTGTGGAAGTCACAATATTTGCTCCGATCAGCATCGTGACGATGTCGGATTATTGGAGGCTTTGGCCATGGGAGCTCTTCAGTGGCGAATATCTCAGTGACGCTTTTGGTGAGTGGCGTCCATCTGGAGTTCCGGTGCGACTGTACATTATCCCTTCCGCCCACTCGATGTTGCAAGCCGGATGAGGTGTCAAAGTTTACCCTTGACTGCCAAATGCCTAGCTTCCGTTTTTTATTTAGTCTGGCGGTGAGGACGTTGTCTTCTCTCGTCTTCTGAGTGTAGAGGTTTGTGCTCTGTGGGAGATCTCTACCCAGTTGCTTCTCTGTTTCCGCATAGCGTTTTGCTGCTGTCATGATGCCATCCCATGTGGATGGCATGCCATCTTTACCCGTTAGGGTGCGGATGAGCTCTGGGTCATGTGCGCCCTGGATGAAGGCAGCGCGAACAAGATCTTCGCTGATATTGCCCAAACTTAGCTTCTTTGAGTTGAAGCGAGTGATGAAGTTTGGCAGAGATTCATCTTCCTCTCGTATGCATTTGAGGATTGTCCATTGCTCCTCGGTATACTTCCGTTGCTGGCTGAAGTGTTGGCTAAACTTCTGTTGGAAGTCTGCCCAGTCGTAGATGTGGTTGACCGGTAGACGATCGAACCAAGCTCTAGCAGCCCCAACAAGCGTCATTTGGAACATGTAGCACCACGTGGGTTCCGTCCAATTGCTGACGGTTGCCCCCGCTATGAACCTGTTCAAATGATCGTCTGGATCAGATAAACCGTCATATGTGCCTATGTTAGGCATTTGTTTGGCACTCTTTGGGGCGATTGCTTCCGCAATGTCCCTTGCAAACTTGGACGTTCCTGCATTCACAACGTTTGGTCTGAACGTTTTGGAGAAGTCTCGTGGACTTCCACCTATGCTTTTTGGTTTGAAGGCTTGTCCAAAATGCCTTTTCGGTTGGGATTCCGTTTCCTTACGCTTCCCTTTTGCCCTATGGCGAGGGTTCGCGTCGGAGTCGGATTCCTCCGAGTCATCCTCCCAGTATTCGAATTCGTCGACCTGTTGCACGGAACGCAAGCGTTCGTCCAACTCAGCCTGGAATTCCTTTTGTCGTGCCTCCGCCCATGCCTTAACTTCATCGAGAGTCTGGCGGGGGAGTCTTCGTTTCTCAAACTGGGTATCGGTGGATCCCAGTAGGCGATCATTTACTGCACTTGCCCCAGCTTTGGTAAGTGGGGTAGTGTTCGTAAAATTTACTTCACTTGCCCCGGCTTCGGTAGCCGGGGTAGTGTTCGTAAAAACTGTGTTGCCGGTATTCCTCCCAGTAGCTGGGGTTGTGGTTACCGGAATTTCTCTAACCATCTTTGTAAAAGTTTGAAAACACTGGAGAAAATTGTAGTTCTAGCTTTATGCACGGATGGCGCCAATGAAGAAACACTAACCGGACCCCGGACAGATTACTGGTAACCTGGGGGTTGGATAGCTGTTTCCCACGAGGGGTTAGACCCTTGGAAGATGGTTCTTCTGATAACCTGCAAAACAGACACCGTGAGCTCGTCACTGAGAAGGGGGGGGTTCCTCCTTGTGACCACCCTCCGGCGTGAGAATCAGACTAGATTGCTCTTTAAATATAAAAGTATATTAAGAGATTGCTAGAGCAGATATCAGGTATAATATGATGATAATGTGATAAGATATGATAAGATCAGATGGTCATACCATTTGGGGTATTTATAGCCGAATGTAGGTTTCCAAGGAGGTATGGCCGGCTGCTACAGTGTTCCTGTTCATCAACAGTAGCCTACGCACGTGCCCTGCTGGTAGTTGGTGGGTAGGCAGCGGCTGATAGTGACCAGGCCTGCTGTGTACTATTCCCTTTCCACCAACTGCCGGCTACGCACGTGGTATGACAGTAGTTGGTGAGTAGGCAACGGCTAATAGTGATACAGTACAGGAGCATGCTGCTCGCCATACTGTACCAGTGAGCTGTCGTATCTCTGATCAGATCTTTCGCCCATACCTCGTCAGGTACAGTAAAAGATCCTTCAGTATACGGACTGGCTTATTTGGGCGGGAGTATTCCCCCTCCCGCCTCTGTGCGGGATTGCTCCCGGCTTGGCTCATTCCTTCAGGTGACACTGAATGATCGAGAGCTAAGTGCCTGGTGCGTGTAGCCATGCTGCGCGGGTGGCCTTCCCTAATGGCTTGTATCCGAGGCTGCGGGGACAGGCGGAGTCCTTCACCATTGGGAGGCATTTCCTGCGGGACCAGCTTGCGTACTGCGCGTAAGGACGTCACGTCTCTGAGCATGGTTGGTCCTGCGGATCCAGTTGGTCTCTGCGCAGACGTCCCTGTTTAAGGTGAGTCTTGCGGGTCCAACTGGGCTCTGCTGGGACCTACCTCTTCAAATATAAAGGGATTGCTTATCATGCTTCTAAATGAGAAGGTTTCATTCACAATTTTTATTTTAACGAATAGGATAGAATTCATCCTTCGAGTGTCTGGCGGTATAATTGATATAGGAGTGGGTTTGTGATTTTGCGGCATCTCTAACCTAGTCCACTGTCTTGTCTCTCGTTGAGCAAACTCGACGGCCATCGACACCAAGAACCGTCGTTGGGCCACGCTTTTTTGGCCAATCACGGGCCACATCTCACGAACAAAATAAAGCAACCGGTTGTGATGAATGGTGCATTAGTTTGAAACTTTGAATTACCTTTGAGTCACAAGGAATGTGGCCATATGGTAGAACAAACTCAAAATTATGTGAAGGGGGCGCCAGCCACTATGAATTTGGTGATAGTATAGTGGTACCGTGATTGAGAATGGCTGGCATGATATGGTATTTGGCGATAGTATAGTGGTAGAGGTGAGAGACAGGGTGACATGGTACGGTGCGTGGCAACTGAATAAACTCAAGACGACCATGCCATGTCACCCTGTCTCAACCCTGGTACCATTACACCATCGCTATTGGGGGCCGCTTCAATGACACCGTCAATCCTTTAACAGGCATGAATATTGAAGGTGAGATGGGGGTTTCAATACTTTAACCGGTTACGCTTTCTTTATTTATTTCTGTTTTGTAAAACTAAAACATAAGATTAACAATTTAAAAGACGTCCATAAACTAGTGGTGGAGTGATAAGGGGCAGGCTTGGTATTTCATGTAATCCAGGTTTGATTCATGCCTTCATCATTTAATTTCGATGACGCCTTATAACCTTATAATGATGGGAGACAATGCAAGTATGCGGCAATCATTAGTTTGATCCTTGAACCGAACGGGTTTTATCTCACCGCACTATCATGCCTTCGGGTGAGTGTTCACGAACGTCGGCCCTAAGTGGGGGCACTTCTCGGTTCGAAGATATACTCGTTCCAGTGCGGTGTGTTTAGCCAATAACCTATTTGGATGAGTCATTTACCCTAAAAAAAAGCAATTTAGAAGGCGGAAAGTTTTACAAATGTGAAAGAATAACTAAGAGAAGGTTCCGGTGGCAGAATAACTAGAAAACTCAAAAACCGCGTTAAAATCCTCGCATGTGCTCTTGGTAGATTTTGCGGGATTTGGGATAATCTTTACACGTGCCTCCTATTCATTGGCCTAAACCCAACGACGTCTGACGCCCCTTTTATTATTCATCATTGCTTTCATATATCAAAATAAAAATAAAAGAAAATTTAAATATTTAAATTTATTTAGTTTGTAAAAGTCGAATATGGAAGAAAATTTTCAAAGTAAGCTTTCATATGTAAACTGTTGGAATTATGGATCGGTTTGGGTAAGTCAATATGGTCAATCGGGTTATGACCCGTGAGAGTTACACCGTGGGGTAACAAACTATTAACCCGTTTAAGTTAGTTAACCGGGTTAGATACTTTAACGAGATGAAATTACATGGAGCGGGCTTTGGAGCAAGAAGTAGACTTGTTGGCCCATTGGGTTTATAACTAACTAAGTTAGTTAAACATAATTAGAGGTTATATAAACACTTGTTATTGACATAACCTTAACCCTAAACTAATCAACAAGTCCATCTCCTTTCTTCCTCCACCCCATCGCCGGCCAACCTGCACCACCGCTGCTGCCCGACCACCGGCGCTGTCCAGCCACCGTCACCGACGCCAGCAGTCGCTGCCCGTCGTCGCTCACAGCCGCCGCCGCCGCTGTCCGGATACCACCACCACTGATTGGTCGTTGGATCTCGTTGTGTCACTTAGCTCGGTTCGTTAGCCTTCGGTGTCTCAACCGGTTAATTATTAACTGAGGTAAACTTAAATATATTGTTAGTTTATAATTATATATATCTAATGTTTTGTCTCGTACTCGTATTGTTTGTAATCGGATCCTGTCGGGTTTTGTTTTCGGTGCTGATTAACATATATTTTCCGCTGCGTATATTAATTAATGTAATTAATTATTATTTGTCACGTTTATTGAACCGGATTTAATAAACGAAATTTTAACTGACCACCATTGAAACCCAACAGTGGTATCAGAGCTTTGCTTACAACATATGAGTCGAATCCGGTACTTTCACCGGTTCTACATCATAAACTTCAAGGTAGTTGACGTTTTTTATCTAGATAAAATATTAGGGCAATTTTAGTTTGGTCAAAATTTTATTTATTTTATTTGACCAAAATATTGCCCGACTTATTTTTCGTTGAATATGTAAATCTGGCCCGACCTTGTTTGTTTGGTTGAATGATTTTATTTTGGCCATATGGATGGTTCAAAAGTTGTATTTAGTTTTCGGTTTTATTTTATGGTTTTTTTTGCCACCTTGATGGTTCAAAATTGTAATAAAGTTTTTCATTACTTGTATTAGTGTAATTTTGTAGAAGAAGACCCGAAGAAAACCGAGGACGAGGACGAGCTCATGGAGTTCTTGAAGTCAGTGGGAGTTACCAAAGATGACAGGATGCACCAAGAGTCCATCCTTGTGGTTGTTTTGTGTTGTGACTGTAACATTTGTCACTTTTCAAACCCGAAACCCGACCCGGTTATATATATATAATATATATATTATATATATATATATGGATCATGCGAGAAGTGATATTATAGCGAGAAGTGCGAGAAGTCGATCTCAACCATTGATTATCTCTGATTTGTTCAATGCATTAATTCCTCTAATTACTCCTACAATATTCTCTACATTAATTATTGTAGAAAGTTACAAATTTGAATTATCTATTACCTACATATAAAAAAATGTATATAAATGTGAATTGTATTAAATTGATCACATACACAAGTAACATAATAATCTATACATAGCGCATTTTCAATTATACAAATTGTTAGTTATTTTTATTTTTATCAAAATGTAACTTGTATTTACCAACACAACTTATTTTCTCCTACACTAATTTTGTTTCTTTTATTTTCACCAACACATAACTAATATTTACCTACACATATATCGTATTCACCTACATAGCTTGCTAGTTTATTTTTGTTTTCACCCACATATAAATAATATTCATCTACACATAACTCGTATTTGCCTACACATAAAAGATAGATTATAGAATAATTAAAATTATAAAAAAAAAAATATGATGTGTTCCTACATTGCGAATATTTTATAATTTTAGGTTAATACTATAATTGTATGCGATATCATGAATAAGGTTTGTTTGTGTAGGTTAATATTCTGATATGTGTGGTAAATATAAATGGGTAGGCTATAACATGAAGTAAATTTGTATATGAAGGTTATTATTGTGATTTGTATAGGTTAACATGAACTAGTTATGTGCACGTATATAAATATTGTGATCTGCGTAGGTGATAACATGAACTAGTTTTATATGTGTAGGTTAATATTATGATTTATGTAGGTATTTCTTTTTATGATGGTTAATATATTTATATTTTTATAGTATGAGTATGATGATTTTGTTTTATGAATTGTTTAAAGATTAAATCAAATTAAAAAATAAAAATAAATGTATAATCATTTGTAACTTAACATTAATTAGTATTAATTACCAAAAGAAACTCCTAATCTTTTTACTAATATACTTCTACAATTAAATAATCCGAAATTAAAAAGAAAACTAATGACTGGTCAGAATCTCTTCTCACACTAAAAACACTTATGAAATGAACCCAATCCTATATATATATATATAGAAACACACACGAGTACATAAAGTGTGGAATGGTTATTTAGAATTTTCAAATTTATTTTGCTTATAGAATAAATGCATCATAATTTATTTGCTTATAAGTTAAAGGGTTAATTTTGTAAGTAACAGGTTTTATAATTATACAAAGTGTAAGGTCCATTTTGTAATCTTCTAAAAGTTGATTTGAAGATTCATCATTACATCACGTTTTCTTTTCCGGCGACTAATCCGGCCACCGTCTCGTCTTTTCCGGCAAGCATTAAACGTTAAGTTAACTACCGAATCAATCAATTAATTACACCATTTAACTCGGGATCTTTTATCGAACTTGGCGCCACGATTTATGAAACTTAATTTCGTGTTATTAACCTCAATTAATCGACCATAAAATTATGGGATTTACCAAATATATATGTATATACACACACAGAACCCTATTAATTATGACTAATCGATTCTTTTTAAACCTAACCCTCCATCGCTCTCTTTTCTGTCACTCAAAATCATCCTCTCTGTGCCAATTTCTTACGTCGCCGCTACCGTTAGAACTCCGACCAAGCTCCGCCAACTCTCGACCCGAGCGCCGTTCGAGGTAAGAGTTATATCTTTCTATTCGTTTCTGTTGTCCAATTAAAAGCCCCAATTTAATTGTAATCCGTATCTATCAAGAACGAATTTTGAGGCTTAAAGATTTTGTGGTTTAAAAGGTTAATATGGAGAAGATGATGACCTGCATGTTTCCAACGTTTCATATATAGTTTCCTTTTCCCTTAATATTTTTAGGTCTACTACCAAAATATTACTCTATTATTTATAAAGACAAGTTGCCTTACTCTAATCTATTACTATGGATTAAAAAGAAATGAAAAATCTAAATATTCCGTTAGTTTCTTTCTAGATCAGAGCAATTGTAGTATGAGTTTTATAATAATAATAATAATAACAAAATTAATGATAATTAAAAGTATTATAAACATGACTCTTTTTTTTTCAATTGTTAACTCCGTATTAATAATACGTATCACAAACTCAAACTCACATTTTCAAATCATTTAATTATTTTAGTTTTTCAATTATTATACGTGGTCTTGTTATTTAAAAGTGATTATAACTTAACTAGTTCAAATAAAAAAAATGAAAAAAAAATCAATTCTATATTATGTCTTTTATAAATAGTTACTAAAAGGCTTCCTAAGAAAACATGGGTTCGGACACATAAACGTTTCGAATTTTAAGAACCCTTGCCTTTCAACCAATGCTAGAAGGAAATTAAATCGCAATAATAATTGTAGGTTTTCGCAACATTTTCTTCTCGCACAAGGATTCCTTTCGGTTTATCCCTTTTCGTCATTTAAGCATATAGCAACTTCATCATACGAACCAATTACTAGTTCATATTTCGAGGTGAGTTCTTCACAACCCCATTTTTAACGCTTTATAATGTTTTGGGGTGTAGCACATCACAAATTTTTCTTTCGTTAGTTATGCGCATGTTTACAAACCGATTCACTTATATCGTACATGTTAATATTATTCGTGCATATTGTTTATGATTATACGTGAGCTTGCTTGCAACATGTTTATTATTTTTATGGTGGAAGTTACGCAAACGCATACACATAGTGGGAGGGTCCGATGGGACGTATCCGCGTCGTCTAACGTTACGACTTCGATTGTTTACGTAAGGTGGTTCTCATTTCCCCGACTTCAACGGCTTCGGCTAAATGAACGGGAGGACGACACTATTTGATTTCATTTACTTTAAGCTTGAATATTTATTGCATGACGATCGTTGAATCGCGAGTTTTATATATATGTATACGCAAAAACTTATGAAAACTGACCAACATTATTGTTGACAAAATTATTATTATTTTCAACGTGCTACAGGATAAGATGATGTGCAAGGAATGAAGATAACTAATTTGGACTTTAGTATTATTTAAATAAGTTGTCTTCTTTTTATCAATGTATTGTTATTCGATTGATGCAAATGTGTACTTGTGATTATTTGAAATGAAATAAATATATTGTCACGTTAATAGTGTTACGAGCTTATGAGCAATCTTTAATGTACCGCCCCGGCGTATAATCTTGCCAATCTTTAACGTACCGCCCCGGCGTATAATCTGCCTAAGGTCGGGGTGTTCTGTTTGCTATTTTGGTTGCTTGCTTGATTATAATAGATTATAATACCACCAACCTAATACCAAATATATTAAAATAAATTAACCAATCAAGTTTTGCAAAATTAAACTAAATTTAATTTTCCATAACTAATAACTTAATAGGTAAAATTATTAACTTAAAATTGGTTGGTATTATCGCGACAAACTTAGTTTTAATAGGTTATATAAAACTAAGTATCCTGAGAGATGAAATGGTTCATTAAGTTGTCTCGACCAATAAAGTAAAATTAGACTTTTAATCTATTCGTTAATATTTAAAATTGATCCCAATTTAAATCAATAGTCTATGCCATCATACTATAAGTCACACTTGAGGCATACTGCGAAACTTCAAGTGTTTGGAGCTACAACACCGCACTTGATTTCTAGCCTATCCCTTCAAGGTGAAAGAGTTTCGTTGACACATCCGGCCCTTCCACAAGTGACTATACTAGGGCGACTATTACTTTACTCTCTTGTTACGTGCTACAGCTTTCTGGAGACTAAGGTGGGCATAGATGAGGCTAAACGTATCTACTAAGGCAAATGTTGTCTTAATAGGCCTCATAAACGAGAGTTGTGTTCTATCCACAATTGGCAATCGTTGTTTGTCTGCCTAACCACTTACTAATGTTATGTGCTATGATGTTCGGGTATTTTGTATATATATTAGTGTGTTAATTATGTAGTTTTGTTTAGTATATTGTTAGAACTTTGGTACTTCATACGTGCTTTTGTATTTCAGGTTATTGATCGTTAAAGATGCTAAATTGGAGACTTGTACGAGCATGGAATGATATCTCGGGAATACCGGAGCATAAGTTGAAATCTTGGGAAGTGTTAGAAGGATTCGGGAAGAGTTTAGATGAGAAACCTAAAGCCAATGCTAAAACTGAACAAGATGGGTTGACGAAAAGCGACCAAGAAGTAAAACGAGCATATCCTGGGCTAGAAAATGATTTACGGAACCCATAATATATGAATTTTGGGTTTCTCGACGAGAGGAATCCAACAATGAGGTCATATTCCATCGCATAGCGCGATGGTATGGGTATAGGGTCATCGCGCTACGCGACAGGCCTAAAAGACGGGGAAAAACGGGTTTGGCCTATATCTTCTATTTTATGAACCCTAATGAGGGGGAACGACTTCCAGCCATTTTGGGACGACAAGGGGCGATTCCGGGAGCCCTGGATCACCTCCGATCACCTCGGGATTCGTAGTTCATCATCCTGAATCAATAGCCGAAGACTAATCGAAGATCATGAGCGGCTGAATCCTCTTTAGTCATTCCCGGGATGTAAAGTTTGTAATTTTTCAGTATTTTCTTCATGTATTAGAACAACTAATTGTAATTGTCTTTTGTTAATCTATGAATATTTATGTTTAGTATTGCTGTGCATTCAGTCGGTTTAGGTTTTTGTCGATCAGAACAATTAGTTTGCCGATTGCTATAATAATTGCTCGTAGGGTTGTGTTGACTAGTTAATTACAAGAAAGCATACAATTGCCCTTAGTTGAGTCACACTGGCAGGGACCGTTTGATAACCAGTGCCGTGTGTTAGCGATTGTGGATGCCTACGGTTTAGCTTGTTAAACAATCTTTAGTTGACTTAGGATAATTAATCTGTTAGGTTGCATGAGAATACTGTTAATTGCTTACTTGGATTCCCGGGTGTGATTTGTTTTGTTTGATAGAATTTTTGCTTAAGTTAGTTGTTTACTATTAAACCAATCCAATTGCTAGTGTGATCAGCACTTTTGACAAATCTTCATAATTGTTTCTTTATAATTGTTTTGTAAATATAGTTAAATAAACGAACAAACGTATGACATTGACCACATGCTCCTCTGGATTCGATACCTGACTTACCCTGTCTATAGGTAAAATTAGGTTTTTGCATGATCGGTACGACACGGTCATCATGCTACAGCTGCCATTAGTAACTGGAAGTCAGATTCTCAAGTTTCTATTTACTAATGTCATTGGGTCATTAATAATAGGATTAAAACATCGAAAATACTAATAAAATTTACTTTTGCTTAATTGAACAGATGTCTACTGATAATAACTCCTCATTCACCCTCAAGGCTATCCTTGAGAAAGAAAAGTTGAATGACACAAACTTTCTTGAGTGGCACCGCAATTTGGGACTTGTTCTCAAGATGGCAAAGAAACACTATGTTCTCGATGGACCTGTTCCAACCGAGCCTGAAAACAACACTGCTGATGCAGGATGGTTCTTGACAAACATATGGACGACTCTGCTAAAGTCGCCTGTATCATGCTAGCCACCATGTCTTACGAGCTTGCTAAAGGCTTGGAAGATTTTGGTGCCTATGAGATGCTTGAGCAACTCAAGGGCATGTTCCAGAAACAAGCCCGTCAAGAACGCCATGACACCATGAAGCAGCTCATCAGTTGCAGAATGGAACAGGGATCACCTGTTAGTGCGCATGTCGTCAAGATGAAAGGGTACATCGAACAACTAAGGAAACTTGATTATCCCATGTCAGATGAAATGTTAGCGAATTTCATCCTGAACTCTCTTCCCAGCTCTTACGACCAGTTCGTAATGAATTTCAATATGAATGGTTGGGTGAAGACAGTTCCGGAGCTTCATGGAATGCTCAAGACGGCTGGGATGAGTATTCCCGCTAAAACCAATCAAGTTCTTATGGTTCGATCTGCTGGTGTCGTCAAGCATAAACCCAAGAACCGGTGTGACATCTGCCCCGATCCGACCCGACCCAGGTACCCGTTTCCCTTATCCGATCTCTTTCTTTTGTGATTTAATATTTATTTATACTTATATTTTACTTTTAATAATAATAATATATTTTCCTTCCCGCCTCTTTCTCTCTCTTTCTTTCCGCCGTCCCGTCCCTCTTCTTCTCTCTTTCCGCCTTCTTTTCCCTCTTGTCGCCGTCCCGCCCTTAAGCCTTGTTTCCCTCATTTTCTCCTTACTCGTTGCTTGTCCTTTGGTTCTTCCCGCCTAAGGTTGTCTGCGCAGCTCCACGCGCCAGACTCCTTACAAGGAAGCCTGCGTGAAGACCAGTTGTTCCTGCGATACGCGAGGCGAACTGTTCTCGCAGCGCGCTAAGAATTGTAGTTCTTCTCGCAGCGCGCTAAGAACGGTAGTCCTTCCCGCGACGCGCTAAGAATTGTAGTTCTTCTCGCAGCGCGCTAAGAACGGTAGTTCTTCCCGCGACGCGCTAAGAATTGTAGTTCTTCTCGCAGCGCGCTAAGAATGGTAGTTCTTTCCGCGACGCGCTAAGAATTGTAGTTCTTCTCGCAGCGCGCTAAGAATGGTAGTTCTTCCCGCGGCGCGCTAAGGATAATAGTCCCTCCCGCGGCGCGCTAAGGATCGTTCTGTCTGCCTTCGCCCTCGCGCGTGCGCTCGAGCTTTCTCGCGCTGTCTTGTGTCCTTTCTTCTGTTTTGTTTGCTTTTGATATCTTATCTTTTGAGCCGTTGACCTAATCTGCTTTATGTCTAAAAAAGCCACTTTTGGCGCAGCATGCGCACCAACCCCATTGGTTGGCAGAAAAAGTGACTGACATTATCTTTTGAGATCTGCTTTTCCATGCCTGACCAGTACCTTTATCTGACCCGCCCATGCCTGTTTACTGTTCCCTGTCAGCTTTATCTTGCCCCCTGCAGCTGCCATATCTTTTGATATCTTTTGCTTTTGGAATCTTTTGCTTTTTGAGATCTTTTCCCCTTTTTCTAGGGATTGTGTTCCCTAGGGTTTCTCTATAAATAATAATGTTATTTTTCCTAACACTACACACACAAAACACTTAATCTCTCCTGTTCTCTCTTGCTCCTTGCTCTCTCTGCCGTCCTCCTCTCTGCCTCCGTCTTCCTTCCTGTTCTGCCCTGCTTTTCCGGTAATATATGTTATATATAATAATTTACTTATTAATTATGCTAACTTATAATCAAGACTTAAAACCAATCATTAAAACAATAATCTTATTTATAGGTTAACTTGTGCTTGTTTAAAGTTGGTTCTTGCTTTATCTTACACCGCATCGTTTATCAAGTGAGTAATCTCGTACCTAATCCCTTTTTATTTTTAATGTTTTGGGATGTTCATGTGTTCGTACAAACTTAGAGTCTTAAACTTGTTTATGAACTTTAGTCGCGCAGTATCCCATGTGTTGAGGACGTTTACTTGGCTGTTTATTTGTATGTGTGTATCATTAACCGCTTTGTTCGGCCTATTCCGAAGTTTTCATGGATCCATTAGATGAACACGGGAGACCTATCGTTTACGGTTTTCTTTGTTTACACTTGCACAGATGTTTTCTTGTTTTTGTGCTCATTTGGGAGCACGGATTGAACTATGAGCTATGATCTATTTAGGCTTGATCACAATCTGATTACACCCTTGTTAAACACCAGACATACACGTGTTGCGCGCATATTTATTGTTATCTATGTATTGTATTAAACTTGATTTCTCACCAACACGCAAGTGTTTGACGTTTTATTTTAACACATGTTCAGGTTTGCAGTAGCTGTTTTGGAGCTTGAGGACACGTAGGAAGTTTTCTTTATTTTGGACCTAGATTAAAATGTATCAAGACAAGTTATTGCTGTTCGAATATTATGATTTATAATATATTGATTTATGATGATTTATGTTATCTTGTTTACTTTGCGCGTGCGCGAATGAATGTATTTATTAAATATTGACACCCAATAGTGTCACGAGCAATGAAACAATATGTGGCGCCCCGGGCTTAGCTGGTTATTACCGGCGCTTCATTTCGAACTTCTCGAAGATCGCTTTGCCTTTAACAGCTTTAACGCACAAAGGTAAACCGTATATTTGGGGCTCGAAGCAAGAAGAAGCCTTTCTGACGCTCAAGCGTTTGTTGTGTGAAGCTCCTGTCCTTGCGCTACCTGAGGGTAATGATGATTTTGTCGTGTACTGCGATGCCTCCAACCAAGGTCTCGGTTGTGTTCTTATGCAACGAGGCAAGGTTATCGCTTACGCATCGAGACAACTCAAGGTTCACGAGAAGAATTATACAACTCACGATCTCGAACTTGGTGCAGTTGTTTTTGCCTTGAAAATCTGGAGACACTACCTTTATGGTACTAAGTGTATCCTCTACACTGACCATAAAAGCCTTCAGCATATCTTTGATCAAAAGGAACTTAACATGAGACAACGCCGATGGAACGAACTCATCAGCGATTACGATTGTGAGATCCGGTATCATCCTGGTAAGGCTAATGTGGTAGCCGATGCGCTCAGCCGAAAACCCTGCCAGCTTAACTGTATCTTGCCGCGCACGCAGCTTCACTTCGCGCCGATCCAAAGCAACCTTGAATCGCGCATTCGTGACGCGCAGCGCGCATCCATCAGTAATGGTAACCTTCGCGCCGAGTTAGCGTGTGGCGCGGAAGCACATTTTGTGCCTAATCTGAGTGGAATTCTCTGCTATCTCAATCGCATCTGGATTCCCTTTGATGAGAATCTTCGCGCTGATATCCTGAGTGAAGCGCACAAATCTCGGTATTCTATTCATCCCGGCGCTGATAAGATGTACAAGGATTTGCGCATTACTTATTGGTGGCCCGGTATGAAAAAGGATATTGCTATGTTCGTAGCTAAATGCCTGACTTGTTCTAAGGTAAAAGCTGAACATCAACGCCCATCTGGTTTGCTCGAACAACCGGAAATTCCTACGTGGAAATGGGAATGTGTAGCGATAGACTTCATTACCAAGTTACCTTTGACAACAAGCAAACATGATAGCATTTGGGTAATAGTGGATCGATTGACTAAGTCTGCTCACTTCCTGCCCATTCGTGAAAACTACCGTGTTGAGCAACTCGCGCAGCTTTATGTCAAGGAAATTGTCTGCCGCCATGGTACTCCTTTGAGCATCATATCCGATCGCGATGGCCGTTTTATATCTCGCTTTTGGAAATCTCTCCAATCTGCGCTAGGAACTCGCTTGGACATGAGTACGGCATATCATCCTCAGACTGACGGTCAGTCTGAGCGAACTATTCAAACTCTTGAGGATATGCTCCGATCTTGTGTTCTTGATTTTGGAGGTAATTGGGATTCGCACCTGCCTTTGATCGAGTTCTCTTATAATAACAGCTATCATTCCAGTATCGGTATGGCCCCATTTGAAGCACTTTACGGTCGTAAGTGCCGCTCCCCGATTTGTTGGAGCGAAGTGGGAGAAGCTCAAATCACAGGACCCGAACTAGTTCAAGAGACAACCGATAAAATCGCCAAGATCCGTGATCATCTGCTGACTGCCAGAAGCCGACAGAAGAGTTACGCAGATCGCAGGCGAAAGCCTCTCGAATTTCAAGTTGGTGATCTTGTTCTCCTCAAAGTGTCGCCCTGGAAGGGTGTTGTCCGCTTTGGGAAGAAAGGTAAGCTTGCTCCTCGATATGTTGGACCATTTAAGATTCTCGCGCGTGTAGGAAAAGTTGCCTACAGACTTGACCTGCCGCCCGCGCTCAGTAATGTGCATCCAACGTTCCATGTATCCAATCTCAAGAAGTGTTTAGCTGACGAGAACCTTCACATTCCACTTGATGAAGTTCAAGTTGATGAATCCATGCATTTCGTTGAGAAGCCTGTTGAGATTATGGATCGCGAGGTTAAGCAAACCAAGCGCAGTCGCATCCCTATCGTGAAAGTTCGCTGGGAGTCCAAGCGCGGAGCCGAGTTTACATGGGAAAGGGAAGATCAAATGAAGATCAAGTACCCGCACCTGTTCTCTGCGCAACCTACTTCGAGATAAATTTCGGGACGAAATTTCTTAAAGTAGGGGAGACTGTGACATCTGCCCCGATCCGACCCGACCCAGGTACCCGTTTCCCTTATCCGATCTCTTTCTTTTGTGATTTAATATTTATTTATACTTATATTTTACTTTTAATAATAATATATTTTCCTTCCCGCCTCTTTCTCTCTCTTTCTTTCCGCCGTCCCGTCCCTCTTCTTCTCTCTTTCCGCCTTCTTTTCCCTCTTGTCGCCGTCCCGCCCTTAAGCCTTGTTTCCCTCATTTTCTCCTTACTCGTTGCTTGTCCTTTGGTTCTTCCCGCCTAAGGTTGTCTGCGCAGCTCCACGCGCCAGACTCCTTACAAGGAAGCCTGCGTGAAGACCAGTTGTTCCTGCGATACGCGAGGCGAACTGTTCTCGCAGCGCGCTAAGAATTGTAGTTCTTCTCGCAGCGCGCTAAGAACGGTAGCCCTTCCCGCGACGCGCTAAGAATTGTAGTTCTTCTCGCAGCGCGCTAAGAACGGTAGTTCTTCCCGCGACGCGCTAAGAATTGTAGTTCTTCTCGCAGCGCGCTAAGAATGGTAGTTCTTCCCGCGACGCGCTAAGAATTGTAGTTCTTCTCGCAGCGCGCTAAGAATGGTAGTTCTTCCCGCGGCGCGCTAAGGATAATAGTCCTTCCCGCGGCGCGCTAAGGATCGTTCTGTCTGCCTTCGCCCTCGCGCGTGCGCTCGAGCTTTCTCGCGCTGTCTTGTGTCCTTTCTTCTGTTTTGTTTGCTTTTGATATCTTATCTTTTGAGCCGTTGACCTAATCTGCTTTATGTCTAAAAAAGCCACTTTTGGCGCAGCATGCGCACCAACCCCATTGGTTGGCAGAAAAAGTGACTGACATTATCTTTTGAGATCTGCTTTTCCATGCCTGACCAGTACCTTTATCTGACCCGCCCATGCCTGTTTACTGTTCCCTGTCAGCTTTATCTTGCCCCCTGCAGCTGCCATATCTTTTGATATCTTTTGCTTTTGGAATCTTTTGCTTTTTGAGATCTTTTCCCCTTTTTCTAGGGATTGTGTTCCCTAGGGTTTCTCTATAAATAATAATGTTATTTTTCCTAACACTACACACACAAAACACTTAATCTCTCCTGTTCTCTCTTGCTCCTTGCTCTCTCTGCCGTCCTCCTCTCTGCCTCCGTCTTCCTTCCTGTTCTGCCCTGCTTTTTCGGTAATATATGTTATATATAATAATTTACTTATTAATTATGCTAACTTATAATCAAGACTTAAAACCAATCATTAAAACAATAATCTTATTTATAGGTTAACTTGTGCTTGTTTAAAGTTGGTTCTTGCTTTATCTTACACCGCATCGTTTATCAAGTGAGTAATCTCGTACCTAATCCCTTTTTATTTTTAATGTTTTGGGATGTTCATGTGTTCGTACAAACTTAGAGTCTTAAACTTGTTTATGAACTTTAGTCGCGCAGTATCCCATGTGTTGAGGACGTTTACTTGGCTGTTTATTTGTATGTGTGTATCATTAACCGCTTTGTTCGGCCTATTCCGAAGTTTTCATGGATCCATTAGATGAACACGGGAGACCTATCGTTTACGGTTTTCTTTGTTTACACTTGCACAGATGTTTTCTTGTTTTTGTGCTCATTTGGGAGCACGGATTGAACTATGAGCTATGATCTATTTAGGCTTGATCACAATCTGATTACACCCTTGTTAAACACCAGACATACACGTGTTGCGCGCAGATTTATTGTTATCTATGTATTGTATTAAACTTGATTTCTCACCAACACGCAAGTGTTTGACGTTTTATTTTAACACATGTTCAGGTTTGCAGTAGCTGTTTTGGAGCTTGAGGACACGTAGGAAGTTTTCTTTATTTTGGACCTAGATTAAAATGTATCAAGACAAGTTATTGCTGTTCGAATATTATGATTTATAATATATTGATTTATGATGATTTATGTTATCTTGTTTACTTTGCGCGTGCGCGAATGAATGTATTTATTAAATATTGACACCCAATAGTGTCACGAGTAATGAAACAATATGTGGCGCCCCGATGTATAATCCGCCTTTGGTCGGGGTGTTACAACCGGGGTCATAACGGTAAAGGCAAGAAGAAGGTTACTGTTGCTGCCAGGTCTGCCACCAACACTAACAAAGGTGTTGCAAAGGTACCACCGCCGCCTCCTGATGAGCGCCAGTGCTACAAGCAACAAAATAGGACACTTGAAACGTAACTGTCCCGACTACCTTGCTGAGCTGAAAAGGCAGAGGACCAATGGTGAAAGCTCCTCTAAAGGTATTTCTATTTACGTTATTGAACTTTTCACTGTCTCTAGCAACACATGGGTATTTGATACCGGATGTGGTTACCACATCGTTAATGTCTTGCAGGAGCCTGAAAACTGGAAGAAGCTGAAACAAGGCATCATGGAACTCATCGTTGGTGATGGGAAGAGAGTCCCAGTTCTTGCAACTGGCACATATCGTTTTGCTTGTCCGTCTGGCCTTGTAGTTACTTTGGATAACTGTTTGTTTGCACCTGGTTTGACCAGAAACATTATTTCAGTTTCTTTATTATTTGAACAAGGATTTAAGTACGTTTTTAATAGTAATGCTATTTCTGCTTACTTGAATGATATCTTTTATTTTGAGAAACCTCGAAATGGTATCTATGAGGTTGATGTTCAAATAAACAATAATGTATATAATCTTTCTAAACGTATCAAATCTGGCATCAATGATACATTTCTATGGCATTGCCCACTTGGCCACATAAGCAAGGCATGAGTCAAGAGACTTCAATCCGAAGGGATTCTTGAATCTACAGGACCGGACTCTTTTGATGACTGCGAATCTTGTTTAGCTGGTAAACTAACCAAAGGCTCATTCACTCATAAGAATGAACGAGCAAAGGATCTGCTGGGAATCATACATATTGATGTATGCGGTCCTTTCATAACGATGTCTAGGAATCATGAAAGATACTTCGTTTCTTTTATTGACGATTACAGACGATGTGCCTATGTGTATCTCATGAAACACAAGCATGAAACCTTTGAAAAGTTCAAAGAGTTTCAAAACGAAATGGAAAACCAACTCGGGAAAACTATTAAAATGCTTCGATCAGATCGAGGCGGAGAGTATCTCAGCTCAGAATTCATACATTATCTGAAAGAGCGTGGAATTGTTTCACAGCTCACTCCACCCGGCACACCCCAACACAATGGCGTGAGCGAGAGAAGAAATCGAACCTTGCTAAACATGGTCCGATCAACGATGTGTAGAACTAACTTGTCTCACTCCTTTTGGAGCTTTGCCCATTTGACCACCGCCCGCATTGTTAATCTGGATCCAACTAGAAAGGTAAGCAAAACCCCATATGAGATATGGCATGGGCGAAAACCCAATTTGTCTTTCCTTAGAGTATGGGGATGTGATGCTTATGTCACTAGTGATTCTGACGATAAGGTCGATCCTCGCGGCGTAAAAGTTGTTTTTGTCGGATACTATAACCAAAGCGGATATTATTTCTTCCATCCTGATACAAATGTGATTTCTATCAAAAGAAAGGGCCACTTTCTCGAGAAGGAAATTCTCGATCGAGGAACTGGAGATAATATTGTCGATCTTGAATAAATTCAAGAACTACAAACTACCGTTGAGGAAGTTGGAACGTCTGATCAACAAGTTGTTGTTGCTGATACATCGGACATGAATACAAGCGTTCGCAGAAGTAATAGGACTCGCGTACCAAACTCTAAATACCTACGGCGTCTAGATGGTCCCGAGGTCTTCTTAGTAGCCGAGTCAAGCGACGAACCTACTAATTACAATCTGCTATCTTAGATCCGGAATCTGAGAGATGGCAAGATCCCATGAACGCCGAGATGCAATCTATACGTGACAATCAAGTCTGGAACTTGGTTGAGCTACCCCCGAGTGTCGGGCAGTAGGGAGCAAGTGGATTTTCAAGAAGAAAACCGACATGCATGGAAATGTGTAGACTTATAAAGCACGGCTAGTCGTGAAAGGTTTTACTCAAACTCAAGGTATTGACTATGATGAAACCTTCTCGCCCGTTGCTATGACTAAGTCGTTAAGGATATTACTTGCCATAGCCGCGCACTATAACTACGAGATATGGCAAATGGATGTCAAAACTACTTTTCTTAATAGACATCTTTCTGAAGATGTCTATATGGTTCAGCCTGAAGGTTTTGTCAATCCTAAATATCCTAACAGGGTGTGCAAACTGAATAAGTCCATTTATGGACTTAAACAGGCATCTCGCAGCTGGAATCTTCATTTTGATGAGAAAATCAAAGAGTTTGGTTTTATCAAAAATGAAGATGAGCCTTGTGTTTACAGAAAGGCTAGTGGGAGCACTATATCATTCCTCATCCTGTATGTGGATGATATACTGATCATTGGAAACAACATCCCTGTGCTTAAGGAAGTTAAGAACTGGTTGGGATCTTGTTTCGCAGTGAAAGATCTTGGTGAAGCTGCTTATATTATAGGAATTAAGATCTTCCGAGATAGGTCTAAGCGGCTTCTAGGGCTAAGTCAAAGTGCATATATAGACAAAGTAATGGCACGCTTCTCTATGGAAAACTCCAAGAAAGGAGCTCTCCCCATGGCTAAAGGAACCATGTTGAACAAATCGCAATCTCCGGCAACGGACATTGAAACTAAGCACATGCAAGCGATTCCATATGCTTCAGCGATTTGTTCTATCATGTATGCTATGTTATGTACTAGACCTGACGTCTCCTATGCACTGAGCATGACTAGTCATTTTCAGCAGAACCCTGGCATTGCCCACTGGACTGCTGTAAAGAACATTCTAAGGTACCTGAAAAGGACGAAAGACATGTTCTTAGTGTTTGGAGGAGTGGAAGAAGAACTCACTATAAGGTGTTACACTGATGCTAGCTTCCAGACTGACCGAGATGATTCTCGCTCACAATCAGGATATGTACACTCTCAATGGAGGAGCTGTTTACTGGAAAAGCTCCAAGCAGAGAGCTGTTTACTGGAAAAGCTCCAAGCAGAGTGTGGTGGCGGATTCTACCACCGAATCAGAATACATAGCTGCATCAGATGCTGCTAAAGAGGCTGCTTGGATGAAGAAGTTTATCGCTGATCTCGATGTGGTTCCAAGTATTCATAAACCAATCGAGGTGTTCTGTTATAACACAGGTGCTATTGCTCAGGCCAAAGAGCCCAGGTCTCATCACAGAGCCAAGCACATTTTAAGGAAGTTCCATCTCATTCGGGAAATAATGAAACGAGGAGACATCATAATAAGCAAAGTAGACACAGATCAAAACCTAGCTGACCTATTCACTAAACCGATGACTCAGGACAAGCATGATCATCACAGAGATGCTATCGGTTTTAGATTAGCTAGTAGTTTATTTTGATTTAGTATTTGGATGTGTGAACATTTCAAAAAGTTATACTTTAAGTTCTCTTTTGATTTAATGGTTAAATGCAAATGTTGAATGATATAACTGTGTTCGTTTTAATACGTTTAATCCGTGAATATTGTATTCTAGATTATCCGTATTCGGTCAGACTCGTGGGAACGACTCTGAATTAAGACTATTCTGACTTTGGACTCAAGGAGTTGACTTCCAAACTCACAGACCTCATTATGAATGACGTTGGATGTAACTCGCATCAAATCATCTTCATGGATCTTAGTCATAAGATGTTTTGATACTGGTATACTCATTTAGTATCCTTAGACCTGAGATATATATTAGAACTTTTGTTTACTAAAGGTTATTCTTTGATCAATGTCAATCGCTGTCGCGTAACTGCCAGCCAAAAAGGCATTGGTTGGGAATGATCTCAAGTTCAGTGGGAGTTGTATGTATTCAAGATGGGATTCTGTACTCTTACATGATATGTAACAGTTAGACATCTTGGCGCCCTCGTTGATTCAAACTGGTAAAATGTGAGGCCTCACCCAAACTAACTGTGTGTTTGATTGGACCACTTTGATTCTTGATCGAGAACTATAATGATTGAACGCCATATGAGATTGAACCTGATCCTTGTCTCATTGTTCAATTGATGTCTTATACAGAAAGGATAGATGACAACGATTACCATAAATTCGCTATCTTGCAATAGTGTATTCCAAGATTATTTTGGTTAATGAATTTAAAATGTTATAACCTGTTGGGGACAGCTATGTGTAGCTAGAGCAACGTTGGCTGTCAGTATTGAGTAACTTAACTAGAAACCGTCCAAGTGGGAGACTGTTGGAATTATGGACCGGTTCGGGTAAGTCAATACGGCCAACCGGGTTATGCCCCGTGAGAGTTACATCATGAGGTAACGAACTATTAACCCGCTTAAGTTAGTTAACCGGGTTAGATACTTTAACGTGATGAAATTACATGGAGCGGGCTTTGGAGCAAGAAGTGGACTTGTTAACCCATTGGGTTTATAACTAACTAAGTTAGTTAAACCTAATTAGAGGTTATATAAACACATGATGTTATTGACATAACCTTAACCCTAAACTAATCAACAAGTCCATCTCCTTTCTTCTTCCACCCCATCGCCGGCCAACCTGCACCACCGCCGCTGCCCGACCACCGGTGCTGTCCAGCCACCGCCGTCGCCACCGACGCCAGCCGTCGCCGCTCACAGCCGCTGCTGTCCGGATACCACCACCACTGCCGTTGCCATCGTGCACCGCCACTGATTGGTCGTTGGATCTCGTTGTGTCACCTAGCTCGGTTCGTTAGCCTTCGGTGTCTCAATCGGTTAATTATTAACCAGGTAAACTTAAATATATTGTTAGTTTATAATTATATATTTAATGTTTTGTCTTATACTCGTATTGTTTGTAATCGGATCCTGTTGGGTTTTGTTTTCGGTGCTGATTAACATATATTTTCTGTTGCGTATATTAATTAATGTAATTAATTATTATTTGTCACGTTTATTGAACCGGATTTAATAAACGAAATTTTAACTGATTACCACTGAAACCCAACATAAACATCAAAGTTTAAGTAAAAGAAACATATATCTGTAACCAGTAAAAGTGCATCAACGAGTCACTCCAATACCTTTTGTTTTCATGTAAATTTTGAAGGTTACTGTATTGGACAAGTGATAATCTAGTTTTAGATGACGTCAGAGGTGATCCGAGCTAGTTTCACACTCCCACAAGCTTAAACCATTTTACATATCCGGACCTACTTACATAATTGGGCCATGTTACATTGTTACATATTCGAATCTACGACATCTGTTTAAGTTGTAGGGCAATAATCACGAAAGATCCCTCACACAATCATTAATGTTGACGTAAGCTACACTAAACCAAGTGTACGGTGAACAATCTTAGCTCACGTTTGCCAACAAGAAGCATTTATGACGAAAATTGTTCTAACCGTAGCCTTTATAATTAAATACGATAGTACCCCTCAAAGTGCATGCATCTTGCAAATTTATTTCTCCTTTAATATATACTAAATAGTAAATACACATTCTCATGCTAGGCAGCTAGAGTCTGGTCCGAAAACAAATTTCATGACAAGAGGCATCCCTGTCTTGTAGGTCGAATCCTAGAGACACCAATCCAACGTGTTTCAACAATTGCATACTAGGTTCTTTACTCAATTATTTGTGGTAAGCTTGTCGATCAATATATAATATATAGTTTGAGACTTTGAGTTGACTACATTGTTAATTCATTAATGTTTTGTATATGCAAAAGGTTTAGTTCCATAAACCTTTAACATACTCACGCGAGATAAGCCGATACTCACGCGAGATAAACCGACTCACATGAGATGATAATAAAATAACTTACAATATGCTAATCATTGTTATGTATTTAAACATGACTTGGTAAACTCATTTATTAATAAAAGTTAGATGATTTGGTAAGTTGTAAACACATTAAACATGTAATTGGCTTGTTGTAAATGAGTTTGTAGATTAACCTTATAAAATACATTTTCTATTTTCTCTAAACTTAAATTGAGGTGTGAGCCAATATGCCTTATTAAACAGTTCAAACAAGTTACGTATCAACCTAATTAACCACCATCTAGTTATACTATATATAAAAGTATACCTAATGCTACAGTAGAGGTAAATCAGTGGCTGTCATATGGTAGTCACTAAGTATCTTTTTTTTTTTAATATTTTGAAATTTGTTTTTGTATTTATTGAATTGAAACTAATAATACTAACAAAAATGGAAGCTGTGTTGTTGTAAACTGTAGGACCCGAGTTCGAATTTTCATTTAGTTGGTTTTTGGTGTGTTTTTTTTGTTTTTGTTTTCTTTGAATAGAAATAGATTTTATATTTCTAGATTTCATACTAAATCAACCTAAGGAAAAATAAAATGATATGATGATAAAATTATTATAATGTATTATGTTTTATGTGTGTTTGTGTTCAAACTTCAAACCTTCAATCGACGCAGCACGCTGGGGGTAGCCTCTAGTTATGATAATCTCACAAGCAAATTTTATATTATTTTATTGTTCTTTTCTGAAAGCAATTGAGGAGAATTATATTTTGTTTGTTGAGATCTTTGTGTCTCCTCGGGATCGTACAAAAGAGAAAAGCTAACTTCATCACTGGCTTTTCTTTCCGCTTTTCTTTTTCTTTCTCTCTATTTCAAACTTCTTTTTCTTTAATATTACTTGAGAAGTTTCAACTACTAATTTAATTTTACAAAGTGTTATAAAAACTTAAGCAGTTCTGGATTAGATATGTATTCGATCCTCTTTTATCATGGAGCGTTTTAAGTAGGGGGTGAATCACTAGTAGAAAAATGCTTTTTAGATGCGGTGAAATTGATTTTTAGACGCGGTCAAAAAATGGTGAAGCAAAAGCTAGCTTGGTTTTAGATGCGGTTTTGGAAACAGCGTCAAATGCACACTAAACCGCGTCAAAAAAGGGTGTAGCATTTTCTATTAATCATCTTTAGACGCGGTTTTGAAACCTCTCAAAAGAATATTTAACATTTAGAAAAATGAATTGCAATTTAGTGCCAAATCCATATTTAACCTGCCAAATCTATTTCGTTGCAGAATTTTAGCAATCCAAATCCACCAAAAATTACAAAATGAACCAAAATGCATTAAATCTAGAATTTTGCAATATAAGCTCATCAAAATACAGTTTTCTACAAGATAGAACCTATTACAAACTATACTAAAATCTGTTCAGCTATATACAAATCAAGAGTACAAATACTCATTTAAGTGAATGCCTAAGTTAGTAAATCTTGGGAGAAAACAGGAGATATTTAAAAACGCATGTCTGCGCAAGAAAAAAAATTATATTATATAAAATGTCAATATTAAGGGTGTTCATTATTTGAATCACACTTGAAGAAATAGAAATTCGCCCACTCACATTAAAGATAAAGCCTTTAGTGTTTTGCATATGATCAAACGGCCAGTAGTATCTACCAGCCCAAAAGCGTGAGAGTGAATACTTGAGATGATCGCTTGCAACTGCATGAGTCTGTATTAAATGCACAAGCAACTTCTTGATATCAATAAGCTTACCAAACATAAAAGCAGTATAACATGGTGTAACCTGTGTTTCAAGCTCCCTTGTTGGTCAAGTAACAACGCAAGTCCCATTCCAAGAAGCAAAGTGAGCATTATATAACAACTCAAGTTTAGAACCTGCTGTCACTTGAACAAAGCATGCACTTACAACATATAATGACTTCTACATATAAGTAATAGACAGATTAAAAACAAGAAAAGTATATAAGATCTAAGCCTTACCACCTGTAGCCAAGAAAACACCCTTCAACCACTAATATTTCGAAGCTTTCAATAATGTTGTTGCCACATACGAGAACAATGACAGAAGATCAACACTACATAACAAACTACAATAAAGTTAGTTAAATATACAATGTACCTAAACAAAAAAAAAACCTAAAATTTGTTAACCAGCTGTATTGACTGTCACTAAGCAAAGCGAAATACATACAATATATAATAAATTGCATACACCTAAGAAAAAAAGGGAATTTAACGAATGAAGTCGCCATATCAATTAAACTGACCGTAAACATATATAATCTGAAACATCAATTGACCCGTTTATAAACTGTCCTTAACAACAGAGGCGTGGGTAATAGCAAAATGAAAGGCTTCTTGTCCTTCATACATACATACATACATACATACATACATACATACATACATACATACATACATATATATATATATATATATATATAAACACATCATATTTCTGTATGCATATAGATTGGGTTTGCATAGAGGAATATGCAAATGAGCATATCACAAGTACCATAAAAAATAACTTACGAAAGACTGGTTAATCGCGTGAAATAAAAGTCAGTTTGGTTCAAGCATTTTATCGAGTAGGTGGTGTGTGTCTTCAAAACCCACCTTTATACAGCACAACAAGAACCTGTGATTAGGACCAGAAACAAATATAACAAAATCCACTTTTGAAATGTATAACTGATGCTTGAATGAACAATTTAACTAGAAAAGCCTAACCATCGATAATCACCACTGTAGCCTATTCGAGAAGCATCACCATAGCAGTCCTTCTTCTTCAATTGTGGTTCCTCATGCTTGCCCTCATCCATAGAGATTGTATAGAAATAGAGATCGGTGAACTGAACTGGAGTGGTGGGCATGAATTATCAGAACTTAATGAACTTTTGACAAACCTAGTCACAAAATCGAAAACCCTAAAACCGATTTGGGAAAATCAAAACAAAATTAGGTTAACCCAAAATTAGGCAATAAGGGGAAAACACACATGAGGAAGTAAATTGGGGAACAAACGATGATGAAGTTTACCTTTTGGAGATGGAAACAACTAGATGTTCTTCAAAATTGCTCCTAAAGTAATGAATGAAGGTGATATGGCGGGATTTTGGAGATGGTTAAGGTTATGAGAAGATGATAAAAGAAAACTGATCTATGCAGTTAGGGGGTGTTTGGTACAGAGAATGGAATTGTAGAGAAATGGAATTGCAGAGAAAGGGAATTGGTCTGGAGAATGAGAATTGACTGTTCTGTTTGGTAGTACAGAGATTTCAGTAGAGAAATATAGCTGAGAATCATTTCTCTTGTTTGGTACATAGAAAATAAACAGATAATTATATCAACTTTATCATTAACACAAGTATTTTTTTCATAAAAATTATTTATTAAAAAATAAAAAACATATAAAAAGATGCATAAATTCCAACCAAAATATGCATTGATCAAACCAATTCACATACAAAATATAGTTTTTAAGCAAAAAACATCAACCATAGTTAAAACCAATTCACATACAAAACATACTTCAACCATACACAACTATCCCATTGACCCATCGGTATACAACTCGACCATCTCAATTTTCTCTTCTATTGTCAACGCAAGAAAAGAACGTCCTAGATCCACATCTTTACCAATCAAATGAGCTGCTTTGAACCGTTTTTTCGTAGTGATACCTGGTAAAGCTTTCAACTTATCACTAACCTTTTCATAGATTTCACGAGCCTCCATACCTTCTTTGCTAAGTTGTTCACCCACCATCTCCCCAAATCGAAGCAAAACTTCCTTGATATCTTTGCAAGACTCTCGATATATCTCATCTGCATCCGTGCTTCTACCTCTTTTGCGCTTGCTTGTTACACTTCCTGTTTGTCCTTCAGATCTATCAACATTTGGAACGGCTTCATCAACAAAATCAAAGTCTTCAATATCAACAGGTGAGCTTTTTTGCGTCTCTTGAACAACATCTTCTTCTCCAAGGTCAACTGCTTTACTACCAGTAGCTCTATCCTTACCGAATATGGTACACAATTTGTCATAGAAAGGAAATGACTTGTCACGAAAATTCACAGCACCTTTGTGAGACTACAAGACAATTACAAATAAATTAGACTAAAATTTTAAATGTTATATAATAGTTTTTGTATACTTTATTTGAAGAATAATATTATTTTTCATCTATATAATATATTTTTAATTTTTTATTTAAGTGCGCTTTTTTTCCTTAGACCCTCGCTTTTTTTGCACATTGTACATTTGATAACTATGATATATAGCCTTACATATACAACCCATTTACAAATAAACTGGTTGAAACTTCCACCAAATATAACATCATACAAAACTATATAGAGCAGAAAACTTTCTTACATGAGTATCGCGAGGGTTGCTTGGTTCATGGCTGCTATATGTAACCAGATATTTCTCACCAGGAGAGAAATCAATGAATTTAACCTGCGGATGAGCATATCGCATCAGACGGTTAAATGTAGTAGCACCGCCCCAAACAGCAGCACCTTGGCGGTGAACCGTGGCTAAGTAGGTCCCTAACGGAGACCACTGCACAAAACTTTCAGTCCAGAACTGCAGACAAATACAATTCAACATAATCAGAATCCTTTCACAGAGTAAAATAAGTTAATTAAGATACCAAGACAAAGTATTTTTATTTACCGGGCGTTTGTAAACAGGATCAGCCTTCACTTGTCTTGCATCATTTCACAGAACCTCCGTATCTGATCCAGCACGGATAACAAACTGATCTCTACCTTTCTCACCAGTAAGCCAGCGTTGCAGATTCTCCTGCATTAATACACAACGACATTATCATCATTATTAAGTTGCAAGCTATCTTACTAACATTTTATAATAGCCAAAAAAGGCCATAAACAAAAATCAAGTTTCACGCTTCACCCAAAAACCAACCCCTGGTGTATAAGGCTTAATCTCCGGAGGAGCCCACTTGTCTGGGACATTCATAAATTTGTCGATTTCATCAATCATGTTGACAGCAAAAATGTGTGCTCTGTCTAGTCTGTATCCATTCGTCTTTTCCTTAGCAAGTTCAGCTTCCTACAAGAAGATACAGCCACAAAGCAATGAAAGAGATTTATTTAAAACTTGATAAAAATATAACTAGATTTTTTATTGTCAATACCTGTGGAGTATTGTACTCAATGAAGCAATAACCTAGGGTTTTACCGGTGTCTTCATCAACAGGCATCCAAAGCCCATTTTCCTTAATAACTCCAATTTGGCTGTAGATTTTACGAACCACACCTTCAAGCTTATCATACTTTTCTCTAGGCACAACTGGCAAATTATCCACAACAATAATACTCCCAAATCCAGCATCAAACTCCAACTGATCCCCCTCATTTAGATCCTCATCATCACTAAAATATTCAAACACACAATAAAGATACAAATTAATAACCAAAACAAAACACTGATATTCAAAACTCATCATACTAATAATCACTTGTGTACATAAGCATCAAACATGCTTACAACGAATACTCAAATTCAAAACAAAAACACACAAAATAAATCATCATTAAGCAATTAAATACTCCATATGCATACATGTAACCACTTAAATTAGGATTTGCAGCTAATAACCTCTAAAAACACCAACAAATCAATTAGCGGCAAACTATTAGGGTTTTAACGGCCGTCATCATCAATTATTACAATTTCAACACAATACGTACATAAATCAGTGTATGTATCAACGGTTGGTTAATTTATAACTACCTAATGATGCCGCAGTCTTCACCGGGAGGGAGGCGGATGGAGTTCCAATCAACTGCAGATAAATCGATGTTCAAACGAGCGGCTTCAGCTCTTATTGCTTCCATTGACATTACTTCCGCCATGATTTCTACAGGTACCGTAGATCGAAGAAAGGTTATAGTCGGCCGTTGTTTTATCTGATTGATTTAGCGAAAAGGTTATTGAAGGAATAGGTGAATGTTGCAACCGATTGGTGAGTGACTGTCGAGATAACGATTAACAGGAGGCAATTGTGTTGCGGTGCTATCCTTGCTGAAGGAGGAAAATGGGAGAAATGAAAAGGAGGAAATCAATTCTCCGCTTTTTTTAGAGAAACAAAATCAGAGAAATGGAAATGGTTTATTTCCATTTCTCACCTCTTTCTTTCATAAACAAACAAGAGAATTCTTTCCAATTCCATTTCTCACCCCTCAATTCCCTCTACCAAACACCCCCTTAGGGTTAAGGAATAAGAAATCATAGAGTTAGACGTGGTTTTTAAAAACTGCTGCAAAAGTTATAATCTAAATCTTTAGAGGCAGTTATAAATCTTCAAACCCAGTTTGTTGGCATCTTATTAACAAGTTTAAAGAGAAAAACATTTTTAGACGCGGTTTTGGAATAGCACCGTGTCAAAAAAAGAAACCCAACCGCATCAACAGTTCATTTTTCTACTAGTGAATATAGAAGTTTTACATTTCTAATGTGACTTAGCTAGAGTAAATTGTGTTGGGTTTGCAAACTTAATTTGTATTTGTAGTTTTAATTTTAATTTATATTAAATAGATGAGCTTAAAGTTAGATTAATATCAATATGTTATTTTTAATTAGTAAAATATAAAAATCTCACACATGATGATAATAAACTTATGTCATAGTCAGTCACTGCTAATGTGTTTTCGAATTGAGTTAAGGAGAAAAAGGAAATGAATCATTTCTTCTCATTTCTTTTCATATTTATTTTCCTTCCTTCTTTCCTTTTCATCTAATTCTTTTCAATTTGAAATTAAAAAGAAAACAAACCCAATCATTTTGTTCTTCATTTTCCTCATCTTTTCTTTCCTTTCTGAGTTCCACTTATGGGGAGAAAGGAAGTGAAAGAATATATAAAGTGTGTTCTTGAGATTTTTATGGAGAGAAATATAATTTTGATGTGTTACAGAGATTCATTTAACAGAAGAAAAGAAAGGAAAGAAAAGAAAAGAAAAGTAGTGTGGAGTAAAATGAGATGGATATATTTCCTTTCAATTTGGAAGGAATTGAAATGAATCGAAAGAGAAAAGAACGGAAGGGAGGGGAAGAAAAAGGAAAATGATTATTTTTCTTTCCTTTCTTGAGTTAAACGAACTTGGGAATACAACATAAAAGAGTAAAATGAGATGGATATATTTCCTTTTAATTTGGAAGGAATTGAAATGAATAGAAAGAGACAAGAACGGAAAGGGAAGGGAAAGGAAGGGAAGAGAAAGGAAAATGATTATTTTCCTTTCCTTTATTGAGTTAAATGAATTCGGGAACACAACGTTAATGAAACTCGGAAACATATATTTCATTGTTTCTTTCTCTTTTCTTTCTTTAATGAAACTCGGGAACACAGCACTCCACATCAATCTCTCTACTTCCTTTATTTCCTTTAATGAGACTCGGAAACACAACGTTAATGTCGTTCCTAGGGCTGCCTCCGAGAAGAAACGAAAAAAGAAGGGCCCGGGACATAAAAAACAAAATACCCTAAAATATAAACTCAAAAAATATAATATGATACGAAAATATAACATACTAAAAACAACGTTTGTTTGGTTGGTAAAATATAGGTGTTGCAGCGGCGAGTTGACGTGAATTTGGGTGGTATCGACCACGTTTATTATGGTACCAAAACAAAACCCAAAAACTAATTTCGTCAAGTTAACATATTTAGAAATAAACAATAAATAAATAAAAACACGGACGTCGGGGCAATAAGTTGACGCGAATTTGATTGGTATAGACATGCTCATTATTAGTAACGGAAGTAAACCTAAATAATAATTTCATTAAATTATCATATTTAAAAAAAAAAAGAAAAAGAAAGCCATACCGTAACATTCGTTACTTTTCTAACCCGAAAACTCGATCCATTTTAAATTTTCAGCTTTGTTATATATATATGGCAGAGATAATTTAAGAACCTTAATGAGTTTTAAGATTTAAAAACCTCATTTTTAACCACACATTTAATTAAACAGGTTAGATTATGTGGTTTAAATTAAATATTTAAATCTGTTAAAAATTTAAGTGGGAGAGACAATAAAGATGTACAATGATTAACATTAATTTAAACGTCCATTACACCTATGTAAAAAGTCGATTCGGTGCGCAAAAAATGTTGTAATTTTTTTACGACATATAACATGCATATATTATATATATATGTAAAAAGAATTCAAAGAAAAAATTTATTACGTTAAATTTTTTTGAGTTCTTAAAAATTTAAAGTGAATCTAAAAAAATCAGCGCTACATACCTATATATATTATTTTTCGTTCAAACAGGAAAGAAAAGAATAAAAAGTAGAGATGGCAGGGTGGCAAATACGACCACAACTTTTGCACAAATCCCTACAGAATGACGTTGCTGTAAAAACCCTAATATGCATTCACATACACCTATAAACATTTGCTATTTAGTCCCTAAACAAATAGCTTCTTTACAATCTATCTTTTTGATTTCACATTATTAAACGGATTTGGTATTTCCTCTCACACTAATCAAGTAATCATAGATTTTCTACTTTTAACGCATACCATATTAATTCTATGAGTTATTTTGCATAGCGTTCGTATCATCAAAACTAACTACATTTTCATTTCTATAAAACATGTTTCAGTATAATTTTGTCATATAATAGTTCTAAAACTTATAAATAAAACATAAAAAGTTGCACAACCCAATTCATGATATTAAATCTTGACATTTAGAGCCGTCTTTAAAAATCTCTTAAGGCACGTTCGTTTCACATAATGAAATGGAATTAGAATGGAATTTGCATAGGATTTGAAATTGTTAGGAATTGGATTTGAAATCTGAACATTTTAATAGGGAATTAGAATTTGAAGGATTAATTGAAATCCAATTTCATTCTTGATGTATTCGTTTGAAAAATGAATTGGAATCGAGTTATTATTTTTTTTAACGAGGATAACGACAGAAACATTTTAGTTTTTTGAGATTTTTTGTTTTTTATTTATATTTTGCGTTATGATTATTTTTTATTTATTGAATCTTTTAGGGTTTTTCTATTATAATCAAAAACCCCTCAAAAAAATATTCAAAAATAATAATAAAAAAATTCATAACTCAAAATATAAATCGAAAACAAAAAAAATAAAAAAACTAAAATGTTTTATTCGTTGTTCTCGTTAAAATAAATAAATAAATAAAACCTCGAGAAAAGATTCCAAAGAATTCACTTGAAATCCTCCATATTTTGGAAGGATTTAGAATCCCTTTATTTAAAGGAATTTGAAGGAATTGAATTTCAATTCCAATTCCTTGACAACCGAACACACCAAAATGAATTAAGATTCCAATCCAACGAAACGAACACGACATGTCATGGGATTTTAATTTTAATTCTTTTGAATTCTCACGAATTTTGTGAAACAAACGCGCCCTAAAGGGCCCGAAGCGAGTAAAAAATGCCCCATAAAATCATGTTTTTTAACTAGCGATAAATAATTTGACAGTTTTACTAATTGGGTTGCAATTCTAAAACCCAATACAAACCAAAACAAAAAGATAATAATAAACAAGTTATAAAAATAACTCATATAAAACACATTTTTTTAATATAACCAAAAAAAAACTCATGGAAATTGAATTGAAGACCTTTGGTGGCCTAGCACTCTTCCATTGCAACACGAATTCATTTTGTAGGTTTTTATTTTAAAACAAAATTTTTATATAAAAATTATTTTCAACAAATATGGGTCTTTCAAAAGACTGGACCTGGCCGGGTCATTCACCCTTCTCACCCTCTCTATGAGCGGGGCCCTACTGAGACTTGTCTAAAATGCATCTATTTGTGAGAATACAAAATTAATGACTGGTTACGTTTTAATTTTATCAAGTGACACTCAACTTTCTCACGTAAAAATTTTTATATAATCTTATTTGACAAATTTAAGGTGTCAGGAATAATAACTTCAAACATTCTTTTTGTAAGATATATGCAATTGAGACAAATGTATGAACTTTAATATAGCAAAATTTGGTTCGAAGACTTTCATATTTGATTAAAGGTGTTTAAAGACTTTAACATGACAAATAATTAGAGATTTGTTTACAAAAGAACCAGAAGGTATAGTGGTATCTTTACTATCTTGTAACATTACTTTTTATATCATATTTACTTTTTATGAAATAAAAAGTATTTGTTTTACTAAAGTAAAATAACTATTGTTAGGAATTTTCATACGGAATGTATACATTTTTGTATCATTACTTGTATAAATACACGAAATGCTACATTATATATGACAGTAAAGTAAAGTTAAAAGTTACAAGATGAACATAAAAGACACTAAATTTGTTATAAACAACATATAATAAAATAATAAAAGAGGAGGGTGTTCATGTATATATACACATAGTTAAGGGATAATTTTCATGAAAAGACAAGAAGTGATGAAACTGACTCCTTGGAGGTCGGTCTAGGTTAGATAGAGCTACAAGTTACCGTTCTTTCTTATCTATCTATCTATCTATGAGTCTGAGTCAGAGTCAAAGTCAGTGATTGCATTAAATACGCCCACCGGCTCCTGTCTGTTGTCCGTACTTGATTCACCGACTACTTCCGGTCAACCTTTCACACCAAGCCTCCTTCATACTTCATATTACCACCATCTTTGTTCCTTCTTATTCATTCCAAATTCACCACACAGATTATTATTATTATACACCAAAGATTTGTTCTTTTTAACCATGGACACCAAAGAGTTGATGACCATGATGTTAAACATGGAGAATAATAATAATAATCATAGCCCATATAATTATCATCAACTTGCTGGTGATGTTGATCAGAAGAGTGCTACTTCATTAGGGTTTATGGAGTTATTGGGCTTTCAAGATTACTATCCTTCTTCTATCTTTGACACCATGACGTCAGCTGCTGATCATCATCACTTGAGCCAAGGTGATAATAATAATAATAATAATAATCATAATAATAATCATAATCATAATGTTGGTGTTGATCATAATATTCACAAAGAGGTGGAAGGTGAAGAAGAATCATCAGTGGTGTTAAATGGACAGCCATCTTCACCAAACTCTTGTTCAATCTCCTCACCTGCTAGTCATCATCATCATCAACTACACAGCAAGTCTGTTGAACAGTAAGCACCCCTGCATAATTACTTGTTTTAAATTTGAATACAATTTTTTAGAATATATAAAAGATTTAACATTACCTGTTAGCTAGGTATTGTGTATTATTAATTTAAGTGTTTTTATATATATGGGAGTACTTGTAAGGAGAATGATTATAATAAATATATACAAACCTAGCTAATTCAAATCATTCTTGATAATGTAATCTGTCTAGGCAGGACATGTATCTCTATTACTATGGATTTCATAAAATGAAGTAGTTTTAATGGTGGTGTTATCATTATCCATTTTTTAGTGACGACTCTAGTATATATTTAAAAAAAGAAAGAAATATATTTGTCCATTTTCCAAGGTTTGAAAGGAGTGTGGAAACGCATTACAACTCTTGAATGTTTTGATCATGTAAAGATTGTACAATAAATTCTGACTAATATATATTGCTAAATATATACTAACAGAATGAATGCATGTAAAATTCGAATTCGCAGCATTGAAGAAAACAAAACAATGGGTGGAGACGAAAAGGAAAAGGAAAGAAAAAGAACCAAGATTTGCATTCATGACAAGAACCGAGATTGATCATCTAGACGACGGATACAGATGGCGAAAGTATGGCCAAAAAGCCATCAAGAACAGCCATTTCCCAAGGTATATATTAATCAATATGGTTTGGATATGATGAAACACTAAGTGACCCAGGGCAGATTACGGATAATATGGGGGTTAAGTAATGTTTCCCACGAGGGGTTAGACCCGGCAAAGATGGTTCTTCTGATAACCTGCAAAACAGACACCGTGAGCTCGTCACTGAGAAGGGGGGGGGGGGGGTTCCTCCTTGTGACCACCCTCCGGCGTGAGAATCAGACTAGATTGCTCTTTAAATATAAATGTATTTTAAGAGATTGCTAGAGCAGATATCAGGTATAATATGTAATACGAGATAATATATGATGATAATGTGATAAGATCATACCATTTGGGGTATTTATAGCCGAATGTAGGTTTCCAAGGAGGTGTAGCCGGCTGAATAGTATTCCTGTTCTACCAACTGTGGCCTACGCACGTGCCATGCTGTTAGTTGGTGGGTAGGCAGCGGCTGACAGTGAGCAGGCCTGCTGTGTACTATTCCTTTTCCACCAACTGCCGGCTATGCACGTGGTATGACAGGAGTTGGTGAGTAGGCAGCGGCTAATAGTGACATACAGTACAAGAGCATGCTGCTCGCCATACTGTTGTCAATGAGCTGTCGTATCTTTGGTCAGATCTTTTGCCCATACCTCGTCAGGTACAGTAAAAGATCTTCCCGTATCGTACGGACTGGCTTATTCGGGCGGGAGTATTCCCCCTCCCGCCTTTGTGCGGGATTGTTCCCGGCTTTGCTCATTCCTTCATGTGACAACTGAATTATTGAGAGCTAAGTGCCTTGTGCGTGTAGCCTTGCTGCGCGGGTGGCCTTCCCTGATGGCTTGTATCCGCAGCTGCGGGAACAGGCAGAGTACTTCACCATTGGGAGGCATTTCCTGCGGGAACAGCTTACGTACTACGCGTAAGGACGTCACGTCTCTGAGCATGGTGGGTCCTGCGGATCCAGTTGGTTTCTGCGCAGAAGTCTCTCTTCAAGGTGAGTCTTGCGGGTCCAACTGGGCTCTGCTGGGACCTACCTCTTCAAGTCCCCCCAGTCCAATGTTCTTCTCATGAATGTTTAATAAAGTGAGGTGAACTTTTGGACTTAAGCAAAGGGTTTTGAAAAGGGTTTAGTTTTAAGGTTTTCCATGGGGATTCTTCCCGCGGAAGTCCTTATGTCACTTGCAGAAATTCCCGACTTTCCTGCTTGATCTTTGGGTATGATGCGGGTAGGTCTGTAATCTCCTCGCAAGTCATGAGCGTTGAGTCCCACTTGTGTGGATTCTCCATGAGGTTTTGGTAGTTTTGAACATAGTGATCAATTATGTTTAAACCACCAATTCCATCTTGGAGCTTCAAACAATGTAGTTCTCGACGTTCCCGCTATGCGGGGATGTTATTCCCGTTTCCGCAAGCATTGCCCAGAAGATCCTTCTTGGTTTCAATTCCCTGCGGAGCGCTAGGTATGTGAAGGGTTTTGCCTTAACACTGTACCCGCGCTCGTCTTACGGTTACTTTACTTCCAAGGTATTCCTGGCGTCAATTCCCTGTGGGTGCAAGGTATGTGAAGGGTTTTGCCTTAACACTGTACCCGCACCCGTCTTATGGTTGGTTGCCAAGGTATTCCTGGCGTCAATTCCCTGCGGGTGCTAGGTATGTGAAGGGTTTTGCCTTAACACTGTACCCGCACCCGTCTTATTGTTACTTGGTTGCCGAGGTATTCTTGGCTTCAATTCCCTGCAGGTGCTAAGTATGTGAAGGGTTTTGCCTTAACACTGTACCCGCACCTGTCTTACAGTTACTTGGTTGCCAAGGTAAGAGGTATTTTCCCGCTTACTTTTGAATCTTTTTGAATTTTGAAATTCGAAGAGTTGGTGAAAGGATAAGAACAGTCCAAACCTCTGAAACGTTGTGCGACGGTTTCTCAGGCGCGTGGGCGCGATTTTTCCAGACGCTTTTTCAGGCGTCTGGAGGCTGGGGTGTCCAAACCTCTGAAAAGTACCTGGTCATTCCAGACGCTTTTTCAGGCGCGTGGGCGCGATTTTTCGGGCGCGTGGCCGCGAAATTAATGGTACGCGTCCTTTCAACAGCTGTTGCCAGCTTGCTTTTTGCCACGTGTCATAGTTTCATTGCACCTTCGATTTCTCTCTCTTCCGAATTAATTTCATCGCATTAATTGCGATTAGTATATAAAGGGGGAGAGGGTTCTTTGTAATCCACACTTTCACTTTTCTCTTCATCTTCAAAACGATTTCCGGCGAATACTCACCTTTCCAGTCGAGCATTCTCTTGAAATCGTTTTCTTCTTTCATCTGCAAGATGTCTTCTCACGATCTCGAAGCTACAGCCCAGGAGGCTGGGGTGTTCGCCGATGACAAGAGTACTGCTGGCGAGTGCCAGTGTGCTCTGCCTGTCGATCTGTATCAGTACATCGTCAGGAAGTTCATGCTCGAGTCTCTCGAGCCTGAGTTTCCTGAACCCCATCAGACGGTGTATGATGCCCCCAGAGGCAAGATCGGGGTATATGCTGCATTCTTTGTCTATGGGAATCTTAGGTTCTTGTTGACAAAGTTTGTGTACCGTGTCCTAGAGAGGCACAGTGTACACCTGACCGAGGTGCACCCGATGGCGATTGCGAAGATTCGCCACTTCGAGTGGGTGTGCCGGATTCTGGGCATTGAGCCCTATGTCGACCGCCAGATGACCTTCTACTCTTGGAGGTGCATCCAGGGGTGGTATACGCTGATAACCCGGATTAAGGGTTTGAAGATTTGCGCAACCGAGGGCAGTCTTCGTTCGTGGAAGCGGGAGTTCTTCTACATCTCCGCTCGCGCCATCCCCCTTGCCATGAAATTCAAGAATGGGCAAGCACTTCCCAGCCTTCACGCCTCCAACTACCAGGAGGCGGAATGGTTCTCGAAGATATCCCGAGTCCAATCTCCGGTTTACCGGTTTGCGGAGTCCGGGATGGTGATGCTCGGGATGAGCCGGGTGTGGAAGGATGCGGATGCGCAAAAGATTCCAATCGTCATTGAATACGGTTCGAACTCTGTTCCTTACGGTATGCTCTGTTTCTTTTTGTTGATTTAGAATCTCTTCTAACTTCTTTCCTGTTTATTTCAGAGGGGAACGACTTGCAGTCGCTCCTGTATCCGCGGGAGGCTGACAGTCTCGCTCGGATGGGTACTCGTGCTCTAGATGAGAACGAGTTGCCCATCCTTGAACAAACGGCGGATCGGTTCGTGGAGGTCTACCCGCTAGGCCACGAGATCCTGAGCGCTAGGCGGCCAGGTAAGGCGTTATTCAACCCTCGACCCCTCAATGTTGAAACCTCTGCTGGAATTCCTCTAATCTTATGTTCTGATGAGGAATCCGCAGATGGTCCTCCGTTGGTGCGGAAGAAGAAGGCGGCCGGCGGGAAGGGAAAGGAGAAGGTGGCCTCCACTGCCGATCCGGTGCCTCGGTCTGATTCAGAGGCCGAGAGCAAGGAGGTGACGGGGAACCCGGGTGGTGATAGGACCACTGCTCCGGAGGCTGCGACTGTCACCTCCGGAGAGCCCCGGATGACGACGGTGAGCGGCGCAAAAAGGCCGGCTCCATCGGGTTCGTCCCCGCCTGTCCGCACTTTCAGGCTCAAGAAAACCCGTAAGTACAAACTTTATTTTTAACTTCATAGCTTAATATCATTAACACTTATCTTCTTTGTGCTGGCGTGGATGTTAACGCAATCCAGGGTGGAGCGGGGAGGAGTACCTCCGGACCCATGACGGTAGGTTTGGTCAGCCTACCTGAGGCGACGACCCAGGCGGCTGTGCCTGCGCCTGCTTCCGCTGGTTCAGTTGCTCACTCCGTTGAGCCGACTGTTCCAGCTGTGATGACATCACCGCCGGCTGTCAGTGCCATTTTTACCGCATCTTTCACTGAGCGGGCGGTTATTTTTTCTGCGCATTCCGCAGCGGCGACCACGGTTGTGAGTTCACCTCTGGTGAGTTCACCTCCGTTGGTTTCTACCGCGGCGGCCTCCATGCCTCAGACGTCGGCAGCTACAGCCGATACTTCAGGTATGCATGGGGCTTATCGCCAACCTCTGCCTCCTTCCCATCTGCCTGACCTATTGGATGGATTTCCCTTGGGTTCAGGTGATGGGTTCGGCGGCTATCGGCCTGTTGTTGACCCTACAGGTGCGTAGGGTTCTTTTGGCCATTTTCATATTTTTATAATCTTTTCCTAACTGCTTTATGTTTTCTGCAGTGTCGGATTCCAATGAAGTGTATGTTCCACGATGGAACATCCGCCGAGGAACAACCCTTCGCACACCTGTGGAGTGCGTGGAATGGGCTCGTCACGCAGCTCCCAGTGGTGCGTTGGGGGAAGCCATGGCTAGCTACCAGGAGGGTAGGCTAACCAATGAGCTTCGGGTTCTCCTGGCCCGGATGCAGCCGCGCGTCGAGCTGCTTTGTCGTGAAAACGACAAGTTAAAAGCAGCTCGCCTTCAAGAAGTAGCTCGGGCGCGGGCTGTCCGGAAGGAGAACGTAAGGCTTACCGCAGTGGCTGCGGAAAAGGAGAAGGCCTTCAAGGCCCTCGAGGTTGAAGTTCAGGCCCGGCTCGAGGCCCATTCCAAGGCTGCCCAAGCTGTTAACGAACAGCTTCGGCTGGGTAAGGAAACTGCAAGGAACGCAACCGAGAGGGCCACCAAGGCTGAAGCTGTTGCTAAGCCTTTACGCGTGGAGAATGAGGAGCTTAAAGCCAAATTAGAGGCTCTCCAGCAGGCTCATGATGCCTTGGCGATGGAAGATGCCAAAAAGCTCCAAGAGATCTTGGACCAGAGGGGGGTGCTTGACCACACTGAGCGGAAGCTAAAGGGCGTCGAAGAGGCTGCGGCTAAAGAAGTGTTGCTTGCCAACCTCAACCAAAGTGAAGCCGAACGCGCCCGTAACGAAGCTCAAGCTGCCCTCCAGGAGGCTCTGGTTGCCATGGAATGGCTTCTTCGAGAAGCGTTGTCTCAGGTATGTTTAGCTTCATGTCTTCACGCTTTTCTTTGTAAATAGAAAAGGTTTTGATACTTGTATATTTTCTATTTTGTAGGTTGTGCATCGGGTCTTCGCGGATACGTCTTATGACGATGCTATGAGCGCAGCCCTCAACGCTTCTCATGAAGATGGGGAAAAGGCCGGCTTCCTGCTTGGTCTAGGGTTCGTTGAGAAAGGCATCCCGCCTTCCAACTTCCCTTTATTTGATGTGGATACTGAAGCTGTATACGACCAAGCAGTGAATCAGTATGCCGCCTTCCCGCATCCGGTGGTGGAGAAGGTGAACGAAGTTGCTGCTGCTGATGATGGGCTAGCTATCCTTAAAGCTTTCCTTGAACTACCACGCTCTACTGATGGTGCTGGTCCAAGTGGAAGTGGCCCTGAAGCTTGATCCTGAAGATCCCTTCCCACTGCTAGGATAGGTTTAGCTTGTATAGATTTATATTCTTGTAGGCGGGTAGTTACCCGGCCATTCTTGTAATGAATATTATGAAATATAAATCTTTGTGCGGGTAAGACCGCTATTTTCACTGGATTCCTTGCTTTATAAACGTTATATGACTTGCATACTTTAGTTTAAATTAGCAATTTTCCAAGTGTTTAGAATAAGTTAACCTTTGAACGTGGTAGATAATAGGTTGAAGTTTTGCTTCCTCTTTCGTGATTGTGCGGGTAGGACCGTCACTTGCACTTAGTAGGATGGCTAAACTTTACCTACATCTGACCTGCGTGAAGGTTTGCCGTTTTTTGGGTTTATGCGGGTTTTGCCGCCTTCCCCACGCAACGACTTTCCACGCAATTATGCGGTGAAAACCGGCATATCCGTGTTGAATAAATTAACCGTTCGACGCGCGGTTGTTAATAGGTAAGTGTTCAGTTTCCTCTATCATGATTCATGCGGATAGACCGGCAATTTCATTTAGTGGGATGACTGAACTTTACCCTTCAACTGACCTGCGTGAAGGTTTGCCGTTTTTTGGGTTTATGCGGGTTTTGCCGCCTTCCCCACGCAACGACTTTCCACGCAATTATGCGGTGAAAACCGGCATATCCGTGTTGAATAACCGTTCGACGCGCGGTTGTTAATAGGTTAGTGTTCAGTTTCCTCTATCATGATTCATGCGGATAGACCGGCACTTTCATTTAGTGGGATGACTGAACTTTACCCTTCAACTGACCTGCGTGAAGGTTTGCCGTTTTTTGGGTTTATGCGGGTTTTGCCGCCTTCCCCACGTAACGACTTTCCACGCAATTATGCGGTGAAAACCGGCATATCCGTGTTGAATAAATTAACCGTTCGACGCGCGGTTGTTAATAGGTTAGTGTTCAGTTTCCTCTATCATGATTCATGCGGATAGACCGGCACTTTCATTTAATGGGATGACTGAACTTTACCCTTCAACTGACCTGCGTGAAGGTTTGCCGTTTTTTGGGTTTATGCGGGTTTTGCCGCCTTCCCACGCAACGACTTTCCACGCAATTATGCGGTGAAAACCGGCATATCCGTGTTGGAAGTTCATAAAAGTATAAATGTAAAATCATCAGCGTCAATGTTCTAAGGAGAATCATTTCCATTAGAAGTGGCTCTGGCCTTTACTTTACAAATTTGGAATTGATCTACATGCAAACTGTGTAATTGAGCTCCCTTCCATGTTGTTGGGATGGGAGTGCCATCGAGCCGATATGCACCTGGTTCGGGATCTCGTTGTTTGCGCAGTATGTAGTCTCCAACATTGAAGCTGCAATTTTATTCGTGTTTTCCCCAACTGGGGTTCTACACGCATCAGCCTGCTCAGCGTTCATTGCGCCACGAGGTGCGCGAGCGTCCCATCTCTGACAAATGCTTCGACCATGTCCTTTACGTCTATGCATTCTTCAGTGTTGTGGCCTTTTGTTCTGTGAAAGTCACAGTATTTGCTCAGATCAGCATTGTGACGATGTCGGATTATTGGAGCCTTTGGCCATGGGAGCTCCTCAGTGACGAATATCTCGGTGACGCTTTTGGTGAGTGGCGTCCATCTGGAGTTCTTGTTTGACTGTACGTTATCCCTTCCGCCTAACCGATGTTGCAAGCCGGATGAGGTGTCAAAGTTTACCCTTGACTGCCAAATGCCTAGCTTCCGCTTTTTGTTTAGTCGGGCGGTAAGGACGTTGTCTTCTCTTGTTTTCTGGGTGTAAAGGTTTGTGCTCTGTGGGAGATCTCTACCCAGTTGCTTCTCCGTTTCCGCAAAGCGTTTTGTTGCTGTCATGATGGCATCCCATGTGGATGGCATGCCATCTTTACCCGTTAAGGTGCGGATGAGCTCTGGGTCGTTCGCGCCCTGGATGAAAGCAGCGCGAACAAGATCTTCGCTAATATTACCCAAACTTAGCTTCTTTGAGTTGAAGCGAGTGATGAAGTTTGGCAAAGATTCATCTTCCTCTCGAATGCATTTGAGGATTGTCCATTGTTTCTCGGTATACTTTCTTTGCTGGCTGAAGTGTTGACTAAACTTTTGCTGGAAGTCTTCCCAACCGTAGATGTGGTGGACCGGTAGACGATCGAACCACGCTCTAGCAGCCCCAACAAGCGTCATTTGGAACATGTAACACCACGTAGGTTCCGTCCAACTACTGACGGTTGCCCCCACTATGAATCTGTTCAAATGATCGTCTGGGTCAGATATACCATCATATGTGCCTATGTTGGACATTTGTTTGGCACTTTTTGGGGCAATTGCTTCCGCAATGTCCCTTGCAAATTTGGACGTTCCGGCATTTGCAACAGTTGGTCTAAATGTTTTGGAGAAGTCACGTGGGCTTCCACCTGGGTTTTTTGGTTTGAAGGCTTCCCCAAAACGCCTTCTCGGTTGGGAGTCCGTTTCTTTACGCTTCCCTTTCGCCTTATGACGAGGGTTTGCGTCTCTATCGGATTCCTCCGAATCATCGTCCAAGTATTCTTCGAATTCGTCAGCCTGTTGGACGGAACGCAAGCGTTCGTCCAACTCAGCTTGGAATTCCTTCTGACGTGCCTCCGCCCATGCCTTAACTTCATCGAGTGTTTGGCGGGGGAGCCTTGTTCGTTTCTCTAACTGGGTATCGGTGAATCCCAGTGAGCGATTACTGCACTTGCCCCAGCTTGGGTAACTGGGGTAGTGTTCGTAAAATTTACTTCACTTGCCCCGGCTTGGGTAACCGGGGTAGTGTTTGTAAAGACTGTGTAGCCGGTATTCCCCCCAGTAGCTGGGGTTGTGGTTACCGGAGTTTCTTTAACCATCTTTCCAGAAGTTTGAAAAAACTGAAAAGAAATGTTATAGCTTTTATGCACGGATGGCGCCAATGAAGAAACACTAAGTGACCCGGGGGCAGATTACGGATAATCTGGGGGTTAAGTAATGTTTCCCACGAGGGGTTAGACCCGGCAAAGATGGTTCTTCTGATAACCTGCAAAACAGACACCGTGAGCTCGTCACTGAGAAGGGGGGGTTCCTCCTTGTGACCACCCTCCGGCGTGAGAATCAGACTAGATTGCTCTTTAAATATAAATGTATTTTAAGAGATTGCTAGAGCAGATATCAGGTATAATATGTAATACGAGATAGTATATGATGATAATGTGATAAGATCATACCATTTGGGGTATTTATAGCCGAAGGTAGGTTTCCAAGGAGGTGTAGCCGGCTGAATAGTATTCTTGTTCTACCAACTGTGGCCTACGCACGTGCCATGCTGGTAGTTGGTGGGTAGGCAGCGGCTGACAGTGAGCAGGCCTGCTGTGTACTATTCCTTTTCCACCAACTGCCGGCTATGCACGTGGTATGACAGGAGTTGGTGAGTAGGCAGCGGCTAATAGTGACATACAGTACAAGAGCATGCTGCTCGCCATACTGTTGTCAATGAGCTGTCGTATCTTTGGTCAGATCTTTTGCCCATACCTCGTCAGGTACAGTAAAAGATCTTCCCGTATCGTACGGACTGGCTTATTTGGGCGGGAGTATTCCCCCTCCCGCCTTTGTGCGGGATTGTTCCCGGCTTTGCTCATTCCTTCAGGTGACAACTGAATTATTGAGAGCTAAGTGCCTTGTGCTTGTAGCCTTGCTGCGCGGGTGGCCTTCCCTGATGGCTTGTATCCGCAGCCGCGGGAACAGGCAGAGTACTTCACCATTGGGAGTCATTTCCTGCGGGAACAGCTTGCGTACTGCGCGTAAGGACGTCACGTCTCTGAGCATGGTGGGTCCTGCGGATCCAGTTGGTTTCTGCGCAGACGTCTCTCTTCAAGGTGAGTCTTGCGGGTCCAACTGGGCTCTGCTGGGACCTACCTCTTCAGGTTAGGTAATCAATATGGTTTAGTTAGAATATGTTTGTTTAGTTACTTATTTGTTTAGTTTTAACTAATTAGAATAATTGATTTGCAGGAGTTATTACAAGTGCACAAATGCATCATGCAATGTGAAGAAGAGAGTGGAAAGATGTATGGGTGATCCATCTTACATTATTACCACCTATGAAGGCAAACACAGCCATCCAGTTATACATAGGTCTCCACCACTACTTACTCCCCCCCTTTAATCACCTCATCACCAACTCGGCCGCCACCATCGCCATCGGTAGTCTGCCTATTGTGCCAAAAGTAGAACAAGGAGGGCTTCTTCAAGATATGCTGCCTTGTTATAACAACTGATCGATCAACATCCATGCATCATCTTTTATCTCTAGTCTGCATGGTTAATGCTAACTATTTTATATACTATACCTCATGAGTCTAGCTTTAGTTATAACTTCTGTTTAATCGTGTGTGTAAATGGGAATGGTGACATATCCTTTTACCTTTCTGGTTGGATTTCAGTTTATATCTTTAGTATGTTGAATCTTATGTTTTTTTTTTTTTTTTTTTTTTTTTTGTATCGATGGAGGTTATTTTACCTCCGTAGTTTGAAAGTTGAGTCGGTTACAGCTTTGTCTACTTTTTATCCTTAAAATTTATCATTCAATAACGTATAATTCTTCTTTCACCCACAAACAAAACGTTGTCTATGACCAACATCTCTTTGTGTGCGGTTGCTATAACCCCCAAATCCATGTGAGATCGTAATTGCTTTCCGTTTAGGGCACTAGAGGCGTATCACGTATGCTAAAACTGAGAAAGCCGCATGCCACCTAATCATTTACCATGGGTTTCAAAACTACCCAAATGCATACCGGGTGGTGTTTTGCATGCAAAAACTACCGAAGTGCCACAACAACCCAATCACATTCCAAGCCGAAACCATTTTTGATCAGGTAGTAAAAACCGAAATTGGAAACCAAATCAAACCGAATTGAGCTAATAAGTTGATTCAGAAATGCTCCCTACAATAAAGGACTTGAAGCCATAAACATAAGCCTGATTGTAGAGCCATGCTGCCGGTACGATCTGGACCAGTAGGTGTGAATGTACATTTAGAGCAAAAACATGATGTTCATGTGTCATTAGGCACTAAAAGATCTTTTACTTGCATTTGTCCTCTCATATTCGGTCTCCATTCAATGAATGTCCAATCAGCAGCTTTTTAGTCAGGCAAATAGGCATGTGCAAAACAAACATATTCTTCTTAAATTGTACCATTTTCCAGTTCCCATTATATCAATACCAAACATTATTCTTTCTCTCACACACCAAACTTGTTTTAACACATGTTATCCTATAATAATACTACCTTAAGCAAGCTAAACTTGGTGTTTGGGATTTAAGACAATGATACTTGTTTTGATTAATTATCATTTGTGAGTGAGTTGTTTTGTAAGAAACAGTCCAAAAACACCCCTTAAATCATGATCACATCCAACACCAAACCATATCATCATCCCATCACCCAAATTTGCATAATATAAACTTATACAAACAACAAAAGAAAACTACATGGATCTTGCAAATTCATGATACCCATGTAGGATTAGACTGCTGGTTCCAATTCTCAAGTTGTTGCTCATAGAAGCTGTATTCCTCGGGTTTCTCCCACTGATGGCCAAAGTTAAATGATAATAACAACAACAACAACAATAATAATAATAAGTTATATTGGCATTTAGAAGGCTGAAAAGTGTGTAAAAGTGGAAAAATCTTACCAGGCTTTCACATGTTACACAATTATAGTAATATGCATTGCCATCTGGACATATATGCTCACTCCAATCACAATCAGGTGGATCTTCCATTTCCATACATGTAGGCACAGAACAAGTGCTAGAAACTGAAGACTACACGAATATAATTTTTTTTATAAATAAATTGAGGTTGTATTTTCCACTCAACTATTGTTTTATGACAATAAACATGAAAGTAAACATGCACAGCTGATGACACTAACCATTTGTGAACTATTCGGTAGTGAGGTTTGAGCCACTGGGTCATTAAAAAGCGGTGGATATCTGCAGCATAAAAAAATTATGATAAATCAATCTTTTATAGAATAACTTTTAATTCTGGTTAGTTTAAATAATCACCTGTTATCCCAAAATTTTGGCTTCTTAGGTTCTGCAAACCGGACAACCAACGGCTGCTCACAGCCCTAAATGTAATAAAAGATATTGTAAAAAACAAATATCATTAATCAGAGTTGTTATCTAGTGCATAATTATGTGGGACATACATTCATCACGTATTTTCCATTTAGACCATTAATTGCATCAGCTGCCATCACGTTATGAGAGAGTGTGACGAACCCTGAGCCTTAGCATCAACATGAACAATTAGAAAACATCATATAATGCGTTTATAAATGTCATTCAAAAAGGATTGACATGTGTGCATATGCAAAGGGGAAATATTTAAAAGTTTCGAATTGCTGCAAATGACTAACCTCGGGAACGCCTCTGCTCGTCATAAATAATGTAGACATCTTCAACAAAACCATAAGGGGAAAATATCTGAAAGTTATTATAGCTTATATAACAATCATAAAGCAATTGGATCATACACTATTTCGATTACAAGTTTATTGTGAAACATACTTCTGCAATCTCAGTTTTTGAAGCATACTTGTTCAAGAAATCAACGAAAACTTTATTTGTCTTTGGAAACCCTATCATACAGATAAAGAGAGAAATTATGAGAATCAAAATGCCACAAATTTCTAGCGAGTAAAGTTCCAAAATAGGTTAACATCTTGGTCAATCATAATTTTTTTTAAGTATTCCAAGAAAAAATAATATTAAATATATGAGGGAAGTATGCAATAATATGAAGTTACCTGGACCTGGACGTTCTTGTTTCTTTGTGGCATATTTAACTTCAATGGGGCGCGCTCTCTGAAATAATATGAACAATACATTAATATTTTTATAGCTAAAATTGAAGGAAAGGTTCAGTCTTAATCTCCAGCATAGTTGAACTTACTCCAGGGAAAGTATATTGATTATTTAATGCTTTTATAGCTTGTGAAGCATCCTCCATGTTTGCATATTTAACAAAACAACAGTCTGGAGATACAGTTAAAACTGTTAGAATGTATGGTCGGATGTCAAGTAAGAAAATTTCAAAGATGAGCAGCAAATTTGCCCTTTTAATTCTGTTAAGTGGAAAATAGTGGTCTTTTAGAAGGTAAGTGACAAATTTGCAATTTTGATGTATTTTAGATGACAAATTTGCCCTTTTAGCCGTTTACCTAAGAGAGGGGAGCTTATTGTGGAAAGCAGAGATTATTTGTCAAAACATATCATAGTAAAAAGCATACTTTACCTTGCTGTTGGAGATTTTTTAACTGCTTGAAAAGAATAACTTCAACGATGGTTCCATGCTTACCAAATAAGGAACGGATCTGATAAAGATACAAGCAAACTTTGATGATGAGAACACACTAGTTACTATTACATGGTGATAATGATAGAATAAACATTGACGAAAATGATAGCACACAGAAAATTAAATAATGCATTTCATTACACAAACACAATATTCATGAGAACGAGTGATGCCAAGATGCATTTACTGCTCCGAGGGGTAACGGAATGCTCCAATGTAAGTCACTCAAATATCAAGTTTTATGCAGTACACAATTATTATTTTTCTCTTGAAAAAAAAAAGTATGTAAAGAGGGGAATTCGCAGATATACACAAGTCATCCTGATCACTGGTGATGCAGATTGTAACAAATATATGAGTTGTCTAAGAATATATCATCATATCCCTATGCAACTATCATCGAACTAGAAGACCACAATTTGATGTTAACTGTAAATAACTTACATCTTCTTCAGTGACTTCTCTTGGAACACCACTAACATAAAGCTTGGTATCAGAGCATTCTGATAAGAAAAAAAAAACTTTAGCAACAAAAGGCGAACCTCTATCAACTTGGGGTGTAAATGAGCTGAGCCCGAGCTCGACTATGCTCATTTTGACTTACAAGAGCTGGAGCTTGGCTCGTTTCGAGCTCTTTTCCTAAAGCTTGAGCTCGGCTGGTGAGTTGGTTTTTCAAGCCTGGGCTTTGCTCGCTTATTACTTATTGATTAATTAATTAATTTGTATATGTTATTAATTAGTTTTATACACTTTGAAAAAAAAAACCTTAGGCGAGCCAATGCTCGGCTTGAGCTCGTGTAGTACCTTAAACGAGTCAAAACTCGGGTCAATAACTAAACGAGCTCAAAAGTTAAAAGGATGAAATTAAAAATACACAAGACTCATCGAGTCTAATTCCTAAACGAGCTTCCCATACAAGGCTCAAGCTAGGGCACGACAACTAAACAAGCTTTATTCAATTGAGCAACAAAACCCTAGGTAATTCCTGTATGTTCATAGATTACGAACCATTAACAACAGAGTGAGAGAATTGTCTCTTTCGACCCGAGAATGCGGTTCCATTGTTGTATCCAAACGACTCATTCGGTTCACCACCAGCATCATGGTAGTTGTTTTGGAATCTCCGGTGGTTATTAAAGAATCCGCCGCCGTGGTGGTACGGCGGAGGACCGGAGTTGTCGTAGGACCAAGCAGAATTGCTGTGTTGATCCATTGATACAATGATGAAACCCTAACGATGGATTTGATAATTGTATATTTGTATTATATTATTATTAGAATGTTTGGGTTTGACTACGGCGTTGAGTGATTCTGGCGTTCGGTTTTATTCTGGTTTTGATTAGCACGAGTTGTTTGTAAAGGGGAAGTTGAAGTGTTCACTTGACCCTTGGACTAACTTGCTAAATGCTTTGATTTCCTGAATCATGAGTCACGTTTATGTTTTCGAATGTTAGTTCGGCTTCAGTGTTAGTAACTTCTTGTTGACGAGTCGTTAGGTCGGTCATGTTATTAATGAGTTGTGGCACGTGAGTTGCTACTGAGTTGTAAGAAGTTATTGTGATAAGGCCGGTTTGTAGATTTTAAAGGTCATGTGTATAGCAGGGAAATGCAAATTTGGGCCCTCCTAGAATAATAAGGAATATATAATATATGTGTGTGTGTGTTAATTGTTGTATAATAGGTATACATTAGTAAAATTTTTAATTAATTTATATATGTTATGTGTATAAGTAGGAAAAAAATAATTTTGGGCCGTCTTGGATCGGCCATATGGTGTTGCCAAGACGTGGTTATCAGTGACAAGTTATTGTTGGGCATGGGTTATTGTTGATGTGATTTATAGGTTTGCTGTCACAACTGATAATTACTTGGTGTTGATAAGTTACTATTGATGGCACTTAGTAGCACAAACTATTGATTCGGAGTCAACAACCGTAACTTGTTGATGATGTGTGGCTGGGTCGGCTTGGTTACTATTAAGTTGTGACGCATGGGCTGCTATTGAGACGTAGAATGTTTTACTGATTCGATCGCTCATGAGTTACTATTGATGCAAGTTACCATTGATTGATGGATTTTTTGGTTGGTGTGGGTTACTACTAAAGGCCCACTTGGTGAGTTGGTGCGTTTAGTGAGAGAAATTGATTATGACGCTCTATATCAATAAATTTTTGTTACTTGTTGGTTATTGTTAAGCCCAACTAGAATTTTCGACCCCGTGCGATTCTGCGGGGTGAAACCGTCAAAAAACCATAGTATTTTGACCCACGCGTATTGTGGTGGGACCGTAATAATTTTAAAATAAAATTGTCAACTCAAGGCTCAGTACGATATCATACGTTGCTACGCCAAAAAGAAAGTATCATCATAGCCATAACACGAATCCCAAAAGGTATAATCACGATCGGCTTAGGTCCACACCATGGCTACTACATAAGTCGCCACACCAAAGTGCGAATCATCATTACAACCATAAACGAATTTATTCAGAGTTGTAATGAAGTGGTGTTTGTTTCATATTGACAACCGAATCCAATCAATTTTGTATTACTCGTTAGAACAAATTCAAAGTCATTGTGACAACCATTATGCCATGATTCTGGTAAAAAAAATATTCAAATTAATAACTAAAGTGTGAGGTCATGAATCCTAACACCAAAGGGGAGTCCTACATTACTTTATCTCGTCTATGGAAGCTTATGAAACTTTGTGATTTTCAATACTTATGAGTAATTAGTGTTTTCTAACATATTGCAAGTAGTAATCAAAAGGGGACATGTTTTTGCTTGATGAATAATCCCAAATCAAAAAGCCATTTGATCAGAAAAGAATGTCTATCAAACTGAAATTAGTTATTAGGGTCAAATTGTCAAAAACAAAAATCACCAAACACAAATTGGGCAAACGAATATCAATTAAATCAAGGCACAACTCTTAACGAACAACTATTGTTATGGAACAAATAAACGAATAACTAATTAAATATTATCTTAAGCTGATGCTAGAAGAATTAAGTGAGCTAATTGATGTAAGCATCCTGCTACATCAACCACGTACCCATGATGTAAGGACGCCTCAAAACACATTAACCACCCACATATGCATTAGATGTTTTATTATGGTTGATGGTCGTCAAGCTGCAACAAGTATCGCAAGAGCCACCATCAGCGCAAACATCTAAAGTCGGCGGGAAAAATAAGAGAGGTTTTACATCGTATGAGCAGCAACAAACGATGGTCACAGGCTCTGCCGTAGATTGCAACCTTCACTGCCAAAAAACTTGTCGCCGACCAGACCACCACCACACCACCGTCTCGTCGCCTAGGATTCAGAAATCTAGGTCCATGGAAGATTGAAACGGAACCCGACAACAATAGAAATCAATACCATGGATGACCGTGGTAGGTCATGCCGATTGGTGATCGGAGCCAAGCGTTTGGTCAGAGAAAACAGGATAGAGCAAAGCGTACAACTCTAATAGCAGCGTACAATTTTCACTTCACAATGTACAACCTCTTATGCAATAGAAAGTTGCAAATTGTATATATATATATATATAATTTCTTCAACTTGAGTAGAGCGACTTAAGTTACAATTCGTTGTAACTGCTGAAATATATTAGATATTATAATAGAATTTTCATCGTCATTAAAGCATCTTAAATGTTGTTCATTTACAATTAAAAATGATGAGTAGATTCAATTGGTTTAACTATTATTCAAATGAATCAAATATATTATACATTTTTTTTAAACCATGAAACTTGAACTCTCACTGTTTAAAAACAAAAAACCTTAGCCAACAACTTGGGTACCTATATGCCAAAGGTCATTTAGTGAGAGAGAATTATGCAAAGCGTGATTGTTATGGGCTTAAGCAAATCAATATGGATTGTTGGCATCTCGTCTATAAATGCTTACTCAAGTATTTAGGGTAATTTCAATCACTGTTACCAAAGATATGTGAAAAAGCCATCTCAGGTTATTATAAAATTTGTAAATTTCACAACACCCCATTTTGATTGTAATTTAACATTGTTTATACGTAAAAACCAACACTGGAAAATAGTAAAAAAAAAGTAAGAAGGTCGCCAAAGCATGAGCCCTAACACTTAAAGGGCTTTTTGGTGCATATTATCATTTATCATAATATATTTCTTATGGGTGAGCATAAAACCGATTTAACTGAATTGAAACTTATTTAACCAAAAAAGTGAATCGAAGCTTCAACCGACGGTTTATTTTTTGAATAACAAATTTTTCAATTCGGTTTTGGTCAACATTTTCTAATAGTTGAAACTAACCAAACCGAACCGATTAGCCAATACTTTTATCCATAACAATCATCTTCTTCTAACAATATTATGTTCCAATACTTCAAAATAATATTTATCCAGCTTTCTTTCACCATTGTATTCTTGATCTTGGATATTTCATTCCATTGGTAGCGTATATTAGTTCTTTTCAGGGCCTTTAAATTACATTCATTCTCTTATACAGTGACTTTGACAGTTAGCGATTCATCTGTTAAAACTTAAAACCAAGTTCATAGGTAATCATTTATGTATATTTTGAAACTAATATGCATAATCTAATTGTTTATAATATTTATGATTTTGTTTTTAGTAAAATTCTTAACAACAAAAATTTAGTCCGTGTTAAAATGTTAGGTTTAGCGGTTAATTAATCGAACCTAACCGATTAACCGAAACCTAACAATTATATGTGTTTAGTTACGGCTTCGGGTATCGCCTTTAATCAAACCAAGCCGAACCAAGCCGAGCCGTCCGCACCCGATATATTTCTACCACACCATGGGTAGGTTCTCTGGTTAACGAACCCTACCTACTCTGCTATTTGTTGCTGTAACCGCTCCTGTTCTTATCTTCCGGTAACTTATCGTACGATGTCATATATTTCCGTTTTTTCAGATTATAAACTCGATTTTTAGGGCTTTGATGTACGCAAAACTGTTTCTTTGAATTTAATCCTGATTTTTGTACATATTTTATGAAGTCTGTGCATTAATTAATTACAGTGGATCGAGCTTTGGTGACACGATGATGATGATTATTGTTAAATTCTTTAATTTGGATTATAGCATACAATGCATGAATGCATACTGCCTGTTTCTTTATGTTACTCACTAATTAAGTTGTAATATATAGTTTTGTTTTTTACTTTTCTGCATTAGGGCTAATTACTTAGTTTTTAATTCACTAGTCATTTTCTTATATGCTATTATCTATAAATTGCAATGAAGTTTTATGTGTGAAATTGCTGGAACTGTAGCTTTATTAGTAGGTTAGGTGTTTAGGTCTATTTGTATGCTTGTCGTGATATATTATTACAGGCGCGCATCTTAACAGGAATTGATATGATCAAACAACAAGATCGGTAGATGACTTAATGTTTTGCATCGACACAATACATATACTTGTTGAGAACGGTGTTAACTGTTCCATGGTTGTTCAACAATCGGATGCGTGTTTTAACTTTAAACGACACACGGGCTTAATAACAAGTCTAGGCCCACTACAACACTTGGCCCAACATAAAATAATAAGTTTAAGATAAGCAGCCCACGAATTAACATAATCATCAGGAGATTAAACATCCAATAGCGCAGGCATGCTTGCTTGAGTGATAGAAATATTGCTGTTTTGTGGGTGAAAGGTTTCAGGAGCTGAATGTAGTGTTTTGGTGATTCTTGTGTTGCTTATAAGTAATAATGCAAGTAGTTCTTTAATTTTCTAGGTTTGTGTTTCCCTAGCATGATGTCGCAATCTGACTGGAAATGCTTATACGTATGTAAGTGAACTAGTGCACTACTTTAATTGTCCCATACACCAATCTTTTGTTTCACGCTTTATTTTTCGTGTCATGATACGGCTTTTTACTGTTTTTTTTAATGAATTGAATTATTGATGTAACCGAGTAGCTGGCGTCGATAATTGTTGTGCCTGGGGGCGTGCATATACGCATTGCCATGTATTTCTTACGAATCTTTGTTATCCTTACAATATTGAGTTCTATAAACTCTCATACTAACTTGTTTGTTGTTAATATTAATGATGTGATATTGATGACATGTGTGCTTATCAGGGACCAATAATTTTTTGAGAATTGAAAGATGGCTAATAGAGAAGATTTAGACATTGATGACGATGATGATTTCAGTCAACTTTACAAAGAATACACTGGTCCTTCAAGAGCTAATACAACTGGTCCACCCGACACCACAAAAACAAATAAACGGTCTCATGCCGGTTCAGATGAAGAAGAGGAAGCCCTGGACCCAAATGCTGTTCCCACTGATTTTACTAGTCGGGATGCTAAGTTTTGGGAGGCAAAGTCTAAAGCTACTGAGAGGAATTGGAAAAAACAAAAAGAAGAAGAAATGATATGTAAAATATGTGGAGAATCTGGTCACTTTACTCAGGTATGAAACCATGAATATCATAATCTTTACAATTGATTTGGGTTATTGTTTCATCTTCAATTTTGCTTTTATTTTCTTGATCATCGCAGGGTTGTCCATCAACTCTTGGAGCTAATCGCAAATCTCAAGATTTCTTTGAACGGGTTCCTGCAAGAGATCCTCAAGTTAAAGCGCTCTTTCCTGAAAGTGTTGTACGCAAAATTGAAAAAGATATTGGGTGCAAAGTCAAAGTCGAGGAAAAATTTATAATTGTTAGTGGAAAAGATAGGCTGACCTTAGCCAAAGGTGTAGATGCTGTTCACAAAATTAAAAATGAGGGTGACAAAAAAGTTGGTTCCAGCTCAAATATGACTAGATCCAGGTCACCAGAAGGCAGAAGTCTGGTTAGCTCCAGAATGGGTCGGTCTGATTCTCAAAGGTCTAATCCTAGCACTAGAAATTCTTCACGTTATAACCTGAGGTTTACGTGTGAAGATTTGCAGAAGTTACCAAGAGGGTCCCCAAAAGGTAGGGACTGCATGCTTGTAGTTTAAGAAATGTCTCGTGCTATAGAACAATGTTGTTTATTGCTGTGATTTGCAGCAAGAGGTAAGTTGTTATGCTCAAGAATAATGTGTTGGATTCTGAAGTAAATTTCTGGGTGGGTCTTGACTTGGATGTTATTACTGAACGCATATCCAGACTTGTTGAATTGAATTGTTTAACGCACTCTTCATTTGGTGAAGCTTATGGGAATGATGGTGCCCGAGCTCGGTCAACACATTCAAACTCTCCTGCCCACCCTCCTTACAGTGGTGGTGCACATGGTTCATATGATGGTCACAGAAGTAAAGCATGGGATGCTGACAAGCGTGGACCCGATTTGCAATCCAGCAGTAAAGGAGACTATTCTACTTTCCCACAAGCATTAGAGGAATTACATTTGGAATATAACAGAAATGCAATGGAGATCGCAAAAATTCGAGATAAGGAAGAAGATGAAGAAAACAACAGGCATCGTGAGGTAAATATAATTTAATTTTGTGCGTGTGCGCGCATATATATTTGTAATAATTTCATAGGCATTCTTTGTGAAAACTACGCTTGTAAATAAACCGATACGAAAGGGGCATGCTCTCATTCGTTCGTTCAGTATTGACCGAACAAGCGATCGAATTTGAACAATTAAACGAACGGGTTTTTTTTGTTCAGTTGTCCGTGTTCGTTCGTTAAGAAGAGTGTGTTCGTATATGTTTGTTAATAGTATGAACGAATGATGCGTGAATGTAAACGAATGAACATGATTGAACATAGATGAATGAACACCGATTTTAGTCATGTAAACATAAGGATCTTTTTGTAAGTTTTGAAATTTCCAGGGATTTGCGTGCAAATTCAGCAAAAGCCCATAAGTTTTTTTCAACAATTGCCAAATTTTTATAAAAGCTTTGTCACATGTTTTGTGTATTTTAGACTGTAAGAGAAATGAGAGAAAATTACATGACGAGATTTGGTATGATGCGATCAATGCATGCAAAGCAGTGGGAAGAGTTTCTTCAAGTGGATGCTCAAAGGCGGCAACAAAGTGAGATGCGGCATATGGCGGCTTCAGGATTTGGTGGTTATGATTATAAACAATCTGAATATGTAAATCCTGCTGGGAATCCTTATGGTGGTGGCAATATGCCAGCGGATGCAAGGGTAAGTTATCCAAATATTGATAATTATCCTTCATCGAGATCGTATGAGAGTTATGGCGACTTTCAAAGCCAAAGGCATGAAAGCTACGGGAATGCATACAATAGATATTAAATCATGTGTATCAACACTGGTGAGTTGACTTAATCATCAAATTTTATAAGCATATGAGCTGATTTGCATTGACCTGATTCAATCATTGGTCCCATGGCGCAGTGGCCTGCTTGCTATACCCTGAAAAACAAGCCCTATAGTCAAGGATAAAGGACCAGATGGAGTTTGGCTGAATAGGGGAAAACCGAGCACGTTTAAGGTAAGTATAGCAATTTTTCTGTGTTTTTTTTTTATTTTTTTATTTTTTTTATGCTGGACTAGGTGCTAAAACTATGTTCTGTTTGTTTGGGGATAAATGTCATAGCTACTCATTATGAATCTTAGATTTAAAGTTGTATCAGTCAAGTAGATGTTCATTGTTTTTGGTCGTTTGTGGGTAACCTAGAAGCCGAAATCTGGTTTTCCTTTTCAAATTGTTCAACTTGTATCTAAAATGCTTAACTTTGTTTAGATTTTTATCTTAAAAAATGATTATCATTTTACTAATATAGCTTTCGTCATTGTTTTAAACATGAATACAAAATTACAAATACCGGTTCTCAATTTAATCCATTTTATTTCGTTTTAAGTAGATGCTAAAGTGTCACATTTCTAACATATTTGACTTACTCGATCATTATCTCTGTATTGAAAAGTGATCAACGTAGTATCTGTTCTTGTAAGTTTTAACCACAGCGTAGTATCATAGAACATACTTTTCTAAAAGACCTTACATATGATTGCTACAAAAGAAATATATCAAGACAACGTTGGACATGATAGTTTAGGATTTGTTTCCGCCTAAATTCCTGTAAACTTCCTCAATTTGAACCTGCAAAATTAAACCATATAAAATTGAATTTATAGTTTTATACTGGTTAATACATAATTAAATTTATGCAGAGAACTATGATAATGCACTTGAATTTAATATTTTGAATGTGATATACGAGACAGTATGCAATTACTTTCTCTTTCTCACTATGCGGTTCTTACAGTTCTTTATTTAAAATTGGTTATGTATTGAACGTGTCAAACGAATATGCATTAGGTTTTGATTTTACCTTGTAATAGTTAAACAATCTCTCTCTTTTCTTCTTCATTGTTGGTGTCAGAAAGCCCTTATCCCCTTCAAATGTTTCGGCTTCAATGATCACACCCTTGATTGTTTCAAAACCTCTCAACTAGTTTCACAAAAAACAAAACGACAGTTTAAACACTCAAATCTTTATTAGAAAATGTAAAAACTGTAAGCAGGGCAGTACCTTGTTTCTTTCTGCAGTAGATTTGAGTTCAGAGATAGCATAGTCCTGTAGCTGAGTCAACTTACATAGCTCAGAGAAGTTAGTCTTATACCCATTTTGATGCGCCCATTTTTCTGCATGATCACGGTTCACTACCACCACCGCCACCAGCGATTTCTTGAAACTATCTCCGTATACCCAAATCTAACCACATAATATATAATCATCAGTAACCCGAAGAAGTTAATCATGTTTGACACACCAGCTAATTATAAAGATATGTTTCGGGTCAATTGGACTCGTATAAAAAAAACATTTTGATCAGAACCCATTTTGACCGGTAGAATGGTAATTACATCTTCAACAATGGGAGTAATGAGATAAAGTTTCTCCAAATGCTCAAGTGCAACATACTCTCCTTGTGACAGTTTAATAAGATGTTTCTTCCTGTCAATTATTTTCAATGTTCCATTTGGTAACATCTCTCCAATGTCACCTGATTATTCATATTATAAACATATTAAATATTTAAATCTCAAATTGTCAACACAAGCAACAAATATTTAAACCAACTAGATTTAAAAAAAAAAAAGCAGCTTTAACCTGTATGAAACCACCCATCTGTCATCACCGCATTGGTCAACTCTGGATTCTTGTAGTATCCTGCAAAAGGAGCTTTTCCCTTAATACATATTTCGCCACGTGGCGGATCTGCCAACGGGTCATAGCCCATGTCGGGAACTTCCTCTAGACGTAGCTCAGTGTATACAAAGGGCGAACCAACGGTCCCAACCATGCTCATTTGGTCTGGAAATGCAACCGTCGCTAAACCGCAAGTTTCTGTCAACCCTGTTTATAAGTAATGGATCAAAACGGTAACACAACCCAAATCAAGGGACTAATCTTTAAAAATGATAAGTGAGAGGCTAACTGTGAAAAAAAGTCATTCGACCCGTTTTATACGCAACACAGCCTAAATCGGCCCATTCATAAGTAAACGTGTGGAAATTGTCACCTATGGTGTTATGTATAGATTATAACATGAAGATGCAATTACCATAGCCTTGTAATACAAAAGCGCAGGACGTGACCCTCAAGAACTCTTCCACCTCCGGGCTTAATGGAGCTCCTCCAGACACTATAAGCCGAATCCGACCACCCAATTTGTTCTTAATCTAAACAAACAAAATTTTCTATTTAATCTTAATATATTTAATTTAATGTGACAATATAATAAGGAATATAATGTCTCTGAGTCTAGACAGGAACCTTGCTGAAAGCCAGCATATCTGCAAAAGGTGATGCATTTTTCTGCTTATAACCAGCTTGTAACCATCTAAGTTTGCTGCATAAAATTTGCATCATAAAAGACATTAAATCCACAAGAAACAAAAAAGAATGATTAATATGTAAGTGAAGCGATTAAGTACTAGTTGTATAGAATGTCAAATATTTTCCTTCTCCTTGGGTTAAGTTCTTCGAGTCCTTTCAGCACGCCTGTAAAACCAAAGAATCATCAAGAAAACTGTAAAAAATATTGACTGATTACATAGGACACCTAAATGATATATTCTAAGTTCCTGAGACCTTCATAAATTCGTTCTAAAACGCGAGGCACTCCCGCTAAAAATGTTGGTTTTAGCTCCATTATATCATCTCTTATAGCATTTATGTCCTTCAAAATGTAACAACCAGCATATAGTTAACATGTTAAAGGCTTCAAATATACAAATTGTCAAATGAAGATGTGAATGTTACCCCGTGGAAGAAGCCAACAGAAGCGCCTTTGCGAAAATAGTATTCTTCGATCATACGATCGAGGATGTGGGCGAGAGGCAGGAAGGATAGGTAAACATCATTCTCGGTCATCTATGATTATACATATCGGTTAGTTGGTTCCAGAGTCAATAAAAGTCAAAGAAGAAGGTTTAGTAAGTGCCTTGTCCTCAAACTGTTCCATGAAAAGATCAACCCCATTTATATTTGTTGTAGCATTTTCATGAGTCAAGATAACACCTTTTGGATCTCCATTGGTGCCACTCGTGTACATAATTGTACATATGTCGGACGGTTCAGGTGTTTGCAGCTCTGATGGATTCTTGCTTCCCTGCTCAACATTCATGCAGTTAATGTTTTAACATAATGGCGGGTCATAAACACAATATTACCTACTATCCAGTATTATTAATATTAATATAGTCCTAACACTAATTTTTGCGTTTAGTCGAATAATATGCAGAGACTGAAGATGAAGGTTAAACCATATCAAGGAAGTCATTCCATGAGAACGATTTTACTCCGATGGAATCCGCCATTTCCCTTTCCTTGTCCTCCATTGAAGTGAAACAAACAATCACTGCAATCACAATAATAAAAAATTATTGGATACTATATATATTATTACAAGATCAAGGATTTTGTACATTTTTTAATTCAAGCATAGTATTTCCAATATATATATATATATATATATTTAAATTGATGTTTTTATGTTGTGTGAGTACAACATTGCTTGGTTCTAGCTTTATAACAGTGCGTTCAAGTGTCCAGCTCTTTTTGTTGTTTTGTACTGAGTTTTGATTACGCATGTATCATTCATACACATAGTGCGTCCTCGTTACAACATGTATTTATCGTCAAGAGCTCACGTAACTACTCGAATGCAATTACCTTGCCGTTGAGTACACACGTCACGTTATGATGACTTCTTACACTTTTTAAGATTTTGACTATTTTTCTAAGAAGTAGGCAGTAAATTATAGTAAAATTTCTCACCCTTTAGCCGTCTGGTATGTGTACAATCTGGATCCAGTAGCTGTAAAAACAACTCAAAAATTAGTTACTGGTATAAAATGAATAAGAAGTTATTTATTAAGCTCTCACTTGTTTAACTTTTTTATCTTGGACAAAAACAATATCAACTTCAGCATGCTCCAAGATAAAATTTACAGCCCCAGCCCCTGTTTAATTAAAGGGAAACAAGGTTAATCTACAAGAGGTTAGTCTTATTGAAAATTATTTAAAAAAAAAAGTGATTTACCTAAGGTGTCATATAGGGGTACACAAATGAGGCTCTGCGCATTGCAAGCCTACATCACAAAATATAATATTAAGATGGTAATAGGAGATTAAAAATAATCAAAGTGAAGAAAAGAACTAGAAGTCGATGTTAATTTATTTATTTTTTAATTTTAGTTGCATCATATTTTTATAAATTTATATTTTTCTATACTATAAAACCGATAATTTTGTTATTTGAAACTTAACTTTAGTATTGCTATATGTTTAAAAAAAAGACATATTTTTATAAATACTTATGTGTCTAAATTAGTTAGAACAATGCGTTTAAAGTTTAAACCAATTATAAAAATGTGTCTAACCGAAAAGAGTGTGTTCAAGTTGTCAAAACCTGACACATGAACAAACTGTATAAATATAATGATGTATTCAAAGTTTCAAACCATTGCGATAGTGCATTCAAAACCAATTATAATTGAATAGGTGTCACATCTTGAATATGATTTAAATGTAGAACACATTTTACTCATGAACATATTTGTATTTTATAAATGTATAAACTTTATGATGTAATTAACGTAGATGAAAACTTACCTCCATTGCTACAATCCACTGAGGGCAATTTGATCCATAAATTCCGACTTTACATCCCTATCACATGTACATAAAATATTTATATTTTGGTGATGCATATATGGTTTGTTGTCTGATAATTTTCATGTGTAATAAATTGTTATGATATACGACATTTTTTCAAGATAATTTCTACGATTAAAAATGAGTTGTCCAAGTTGTGATTGGACAACGATTTTTTTAATTTAAAAAATAAAAACTCAAAACTCCTTCCTCTCATGGACCACCTTCTATAGGCCTCCATGGCACTTGCGCCACGCTTCTTCTCCACCCTCAGCTCCTTGCAGCCAAATTGAAGCAGTAAGGGGGATTTAGGATTAAAGGCGGGTGTTACAAGGGTCATTTATGGTCCATTTTCACGTGGGAGGTGAGGACAGAATAGAAGAGGGTCAAGAGGGTCCATTGACCTCTGGTCTCCAAAATTTTTCCATTTAATATGTATAAACTTTTAGTTTTTTTTTAAACATATATGAGACTGTTAGCCTCCGAATAAAAAAGTCCTGGTTTCGCCATTAAAGGAAGCAACATGAGAAGCCGAGAAGGATGGCCAGAAGGGATTTGCCGGAAAACGACACTGACACCTAGTATGTATACATGAAGCTATATGCTTACAGGTTGGAGCCCAGAAGCTCTAATAGCATATGCAACATGCAAAACCTCCTCATATATAGCCTTGTAAGTTTTCCAAACGTATGGGCCCCACTGAAAGACAATACAAATAAACAGCATACCTTCAATAAAACAAACATCAAAGCGGTGAATAATATTTTTGTGTATAGATCAATAACTTAGAAAACATCTACAATGAAAAGAATAATAACAAAACTAACCAAACTAATAATAATAATAAAACGTTAATAAATATCATAATATTTAAACTAGCAGTAGAATAATAAGTAACAAACAAAATTAAAAATAAATGATAAATTAAAAAACAATAACTATAACAGATGATAAATTCGGCTAACGGAGGAAAATAAAATCCGTACCTTGCCATCTACGAGCTCACGCCATCCAAGCATCCTATTGTTAGGATACTTTTGAACAGAAGAGCTAAAGACATCCCATGTAGTCTTGAAATGAGAATCAATAGGTGGGAAAGAATGTTCCGAAAGAAGATTCCGGTAAACCGGACCGACAGAGGGGTCACCTTTTCTTCCATTGTCCGCCTTCACAGCAAACTGAAGCTTATCCATGGCTGATTAATTTATGCTTTGGTCACTACAAGTTGGACCCCTATTCTGTGGTGTTTTGAAAGCAAGCAAGGTGATGGATGGTTGTATATATATCTTAGAATTTATTTTCACTTATGTCAATAAATGAGGCAAGTAGATATTAAATGTGATTATTCAGTAGTAGTTTCAAGTTTTTTGAAGATCCAAATGTGGCAATAAATTTCTTATGATATTTTCTTTCTTTTTGTTTTTTTTTTAAATTCGTGCTTCAGTATATTAAGAGTGTATGTCACGCAGACAGTGGGCTAGCTTTAACAAACTGATCACACCATTTAACTATCACGTTATCACGTTGTGATTTAACTATCTTTAAATAAAAGAAAAAGAAAGAAATGTGTGTTTTTGCACGTGATTGGTGGAGAGAAGTGGACCCCACCCATCCTACGTGTGAGAGGACGTTAAGGGCATGGCGCCCAAAGATGATGGCGGTGTTGTGGTTTGGCAGATGAAATTTCGTTAAAGTGTGGGTGAGGTGGTAGGGGCGCTAGTTGTGTCACCCCATAATGCATAGCCTAAATGTAATCCTGTCTTCTCTCTTTTTTTACTTGCACCCTTTCAACTTGTTATATTAGTAATATCACCTCCTTTTCATAATAAAATAAAAAAGAAAACATTTCATTTGATGTATTCATGGATATGAAATAATAGAAAATTTAGGGAGTGAATTTAGAAATGAAATATTGTTCATCTCTTTTCACACTAAAGGAACAATAATAACTCTTTGATATAATGTTTTGAAGGGAACATGGAGCTAATTAGGTAACTTTAGCAAACATTTCATTTATTTTTACATTTATTTATAGTCTGTAAGGATAGAAGTAAATGCTGTCTTTATCGTCTCATCACATGTACCATGTATTTACTGCTCTCATTAAACAATAAGCCTTTGATTGGCCCCATGCCCAACTACACTCTACCGATTTAGCTATAGGATCTTCAATGGTATCTTTTTCAGTAACAAATTTCTTTGCTTTTGGACAATGAAATTTCAATAAAAGCTATCCTATATTGGTAAGGTGGTTTGGACGTAGAATAAGAGCTAACGGCTCAATTATCTTAGAGTTTAATATTTAGTCGTTAAAAAAAATCATTAAAACAATAACTAGGTGTAAATATTTTTGTTTTAATAAGTTTGACCAAGAATAATATTGTTACCAAGGGTTTTTAAATTCTCTATACCAAAATCAGTCTGTTGGAAAACAAAAACCGAACTAAACTAGACCATACGAAATTTTTGGTTGATTTGATTTGGATTTATTGGGATCTTAAATAAAAAATCTAAAAGATGATGAGGAATATGAAAGAAAAAAAAAAGCAAAATTTAAATATTAATTCCGTATATTATATGTATATTAAAAACTAAAATCTTCATCACTCACTAAATTTACTACTCATGAAATGTACAATTTCTTTTGCATCATATGCAACTTATGAACTTATGTATGCATCATGTTAGTGACACATGCCATGCAATGGAAACAGAAATAGGAGTATAGGGCCACCGATCATAATTCACCAAACAATAGAAAAGGTAAAAAATATAGGGGGGGGGGGGGGGGGGGGGGCTCCATCTATTTTGTTAGGATTCACATCACAGTTAATATAGGGAGTTTTGCTCAATAAAATATCTTATTATTGCTTTTAAAATTTATGAGTGTTTTTAGATTTTTGTTTTAATATACCGAGAAAAATGTAAATATCAATTACTATTACATTTTTAAAATTTTTTTTCAAAGTTTTAAATTCCTTTCTTATGCTACTTTATCGTTTTGATTTGTTTATTATTTTCTACATTTTACGTTATTTACCGTTTCAACTTGGTATTATTCTTTATGTGTTACGATTCGGTCTAATTTTTGTGAGTTAATATGTGTGCGTGATTCACTGTTTTTAGTCTAATTTTTGTTTGGTCTAACGGTCTCGTCGCAGCTCAGGTCTTAAAAACTAGTTTTTTTAATTTCTCTTCATCTCATAAGAAACGTATTATTAATTAATATATAAAACAATGGGAAAGTTAACGTACAAATTAAATTGACGTACTAACTGTGAGAACCAAATATCGTAATTATATACACAATTAGTGTAATTATGTAATTACACTATGTTGTAAATACAGTACACTATAATCACTCTATGTTATATATATAACTACACTACTTAATTTGCATGTTTTGCACGTTAATTTAATTTGTATTTGATTCAAACCCTATAAATCAAAGTATAAAATTATCACTATGTTTTTTTCTTTCTTTTGGGTTATCTAGATTCTCTTCATGACTTCATCTCATTAGAATTGTATTAATTAATATATAAAATAATTCAAAGTATAAAATTATGGAGAAAGTTAAGATACAAATAAAATTAACATGAATTGTGAGAATCAAGTAGTGTTGGTATATAAGTATTACAATTAGATACTATATGGGGAAAGTGAATATGGGGCTGTTAAGCATGTAAGGTTATATGCGAAACCATTCAAAATTACGTAGTTTTGTTAAAAAAAATCCTTCCAAACTTTAATTCCTTCATAAATCTTTTTAAAATTTGTCAAAAAAATTGAATATCTACCTCCATCTAAAATCATTGTCTCCAACATATCTGTTGATTCAGTTGTCATCTACAAAATCAAAACCAATTAATATCGATCCCCATTTGAAAGATTGACCACGGAGTATTATTTTGATTTCCTCATTTTCCCATTTGATGATCAGTAATTAGCTTTTGATTAAAGGACATGTTTTGAAATTACTACAATGTATTTAAACAATGGTTTGTTTATTATTAGGTTTAAAATGCTAGATTTGATGAAGCTTTTCATTATCATTTTTTTTATTTAATTAAAATGGGAAAGTTAATTTTAGTTGACCAAACTTATTTTAAGGAATTAAAGTTCTGATTTTTTTTTATATATGTTTAGATAATCAACATGTCTTTCTACCATTTGCCTTTGATACATTTGGTTTTCTGGCTCCAGATGCTGTGAAATTTTTGAGTAGGGTTCAGCGCGTCGTACACGGAACCTCTTCAGCTTCTAGGTCCCAAAGCTTCGTTTTTAGCAGGATTGGCTTTGCTGTTCAAAAGGGGGTTGCGGCGCAGCTTGTTGCCCGTTTGCCTGCCACTTTATTGTAATCGTTTTATAGTAAATTATATGTAAAGTTTAGATGATTTTTAACAAAACTACGTCGTTTTGGATGGTTTCATGCTTAACAGCCCGTATTCACTTTCCCCATTATAATTATGTAATTACATCATAGTGTAATTTTAATTAAATTACATTATATTGTATATATAATTATACTATTTTATTCTCAGAGTTTGCATGTTAATTATATTTGTATTTGATCCAAACCCTAAAATTATTACTATTTTTTTTTTGAGTTATCTAGATAGTGAAGTATGCTGAGGTGTTGGCAAAGTATGTGAAAAGGGCTGAAAGCTAAGGGGGTGTTTGGGATTCCTTATTTTGGTATCCTTATAACTTTTTCATAAGTCATAAGTTATAAAGTTGTAACTTATGGAACTTTTCTCCTCATATCATAAGCAATTCCAATCACCTTTTAACTTTTTAAAAAGTTAATAAATCATAAGTTGGTGAAGATAAGCAATCCCAAACACCTCCTAAATGTGGTTATTTTTTCTCTATATGCAAGGAGGATTAATTTCACGCGTTGAAAAACAAGTACATACTTGATTTTTCATTTAATATAGTGTCAATCAAAATTTAACTTACATAGTTTTTATATACGTAATTTTTTTTTACAAAATAATCATTCATAAAATTAAGATTTTTATAGTTTTGTTATATTTGCTGAAAAATTCGCCGTGTTATATGGTATGTTGTGATATTGATTATAACGTTGTCGAAAGAGGTTTATCACAATGTTAATTACAACGATGACTCTAACCATCTACATAACAGTGTATCCAACTTGTAGAATGGCGCGCTTAAGTTTTTTGAGTTGATTTTTTTAATAAGTTTTGTTAGCATATATTCAAACCTCCCTAATCAATCCTTATATCTTGATTTCCAAGAATAAAACAAAAGAACAAGGTCTACATAGTGCAAGTCTAAAAAGCATCCATAGATAATATAGCATTTCGGTTACCTTGCTCAATTGCAAAGCCACAAAACACATAACATAATAATCATGTTATTTTCATTAATGATTGAAGAAGTCATAATCCAGTTTTATGAAATAACGGTTGATAAAGACGACTAATGGAGAGAAAACAACGATCTTGTGGCAAATGTATAGAGTATCGTCGGCGAGAATTTGACACGGTTATTCAAGGTTTGATGGACATGAAAGAAGAGAAACATACAATATGTTATCGGTAAATTAGAGGGCAAATGTCTGGTTTAGAGTAAGACAAAATATTGTGCTGCCTCCTTATTTGAAAACATTAACAAACTCCTTGGCACAATGGTGTCTAACTATGTCCGGCAAGGGCACCCACGTGTAACCCTTTACAACGATGTGTTAGCCTCATGTCCTCGTTGCCATATTTTTATGTTTTCCATCGACACGTTTACTCTTCTAAGGACACCTGTTATATCCTTGCGTGCACGCGCGCGTTAACCGTACATTTGTTTTGAGCAACACAGACCAAACATCTATATCTGGTCCAACACCCCAACTCATGCACCTTGTCTAGTCCATTCCCAGTAAATGGCAAATGCTGATGTTCTAATCATAATTAATAACCTTTTCACTTTGGAAAACCACACTAAAAGCATATCATGTTGTAAGTTGTAACCTACATTTCCCAACATACATTGGTAACACAACCTGTGTGTAGCATATATTCATTACATTATACATGTATGTTTCAGTGCAGACAGAACCCATGTTTCTAGTCCATCCCATGTGACCCATGACATCATCCATTTCCAGCAAATTACTTCATTCTGTCCATCCAAAGAGAACACCTAAACTCGCATAATCAAATAAATTTTGGTCCAAATCAACTTCAAGTTAATTCCTTTGGCAATGAAGTTCATCAACCAGTCAGTTGTAAATGGTTAAATAAATATATGCATGGTTTTTACAACTCACATTCCCATGAAAACATCAGCAACAAAAAAATCTATCCAATAATCATATGTTGTTTTACACAAATGGGGCTTTTGTCAACTTATCAAACTCTGCACCAATTTCTTTAATTACTTGTTTAGTTTCCTCCATTGCACCAAGTTCTGAAATGATCTTTTCCTTTTTAACCAATTTAAGTGTCTTTATTTCCTCCAATTCCCTAATTTGTCTATTCATTTTTTCAATCTCCTCCTCGGTTATCTTATCTTGTATGTTACGTTCTTCCAATTCCTCAGCGATCCCTTTTGACCGTTCAACAAATTTCTCGTGTTTGTCCTTCATTGAAAGGAGTGTGGTTAACCGCTGTCTTAGCACCTCAACAGCAAACCCGTTGTCTTCAAGTTCTGCTAGTGTTTCCAAACGGTCCTCGATTACTCTTCTTGGATCATCAAATTTCAGGCTGTAAGCCTGGTCAAATGTGGTTGCAAAGTTAACCATGGCGGCAATGGCTAAGCCTTCTCGAGCGCCCTCTTTAACTCCGTCCAGCAAAGGACGGAAGTGTGGTTTCTGTGGAAGCTTCCGGAAGGCTTCCATTGATTCCGGTGTTTTCCAAAGAGCCATGCTTTTGATAAATGGCAAGTTTCCTAAATCCAATAGTCCCACACTTGCCCTTGATGTTGATTCCTCCGCAGTTGCCTCTACAGATAGATTCAATTGTTGATTAGAAGTAGTTACCGGAGAATGATTTCCTTCACACCGTCTTAAAATCGGCTGATCAACAGGCACGGTGTCCAGGGATTTCCCAACAGAAGCTTCTGGATTTGTTGTTGAATCCTTCTCCAAGCTCCCATCTGCTTTTTCTTTAGATGCATGTTGATTAGAAATAGTTACTGGAGAATGTTTTCCTTCACCCCGTCTTAAAATCGGTTGATCAACAGGCACGGTGTCCAGGGATTTCCCAAAAGAAGCTTCTGGATTTGTTGTTGAATCCTTCTCCAAGCTCCCATCTGCTTTTTCTTTAGATGCATCTTCGGAAACTGCAGAAACTGTTGAAACCAAATCAACACATTCGAATTACTCAGACTCCGCCCATATAAAACACCATTATTTAAAAAACATATGGACTAGGGGTATAAACAAGCCAAACTACAAGTTCGAGCCAGAGCCCAAGCTTCACTCATAGAGTTCGAGCTGGCTTACGAGCCTAAACAAGCATGTTATTGACATAACTTTTATTTAGCATTAATATAAAAATTAGCTAAATATATGCTATATATATATATATATATATTACCCATTAAGTATGTATAAAAAAATAATTAAAAGCCTAAATAAATTAATTAATTAATAATAAACTAGCTGGGATGGAGCTTGAAAAACTACTCACAAACCAAGCTAAATTTTTAGAAATAAAGCTCAAACGAGCCAAGCTAGAGCTTATGCAAGCTCAGGCTTGGCTTGTTTACACCCCTAAATGAGACAAACAAGCTGTGCCTGAGTTGGTGGATCATGATTGCACAATTATAATGGAATGTGATCCACCAAATTACCAAAACATATCAGGAAGTCACTAGTGTACCTTGAGCTGGTAATTCAGTGTTTATATCACTGATTGCCCGACGCTTTACTCGTTTTCCTTTCCTTGATGAGTTCTTTTTTGTTTTCCTTTTAAGAGCAACAGATGCAGCATCCCCTTCACTTCCCTCCTAATAAAAACATAAAATATATTCCAATTTAAAAGCAGGTAACAACAATTAGTGTTTTCTTGCTAGTTATTATAATAATTTTCTCACCTGATCAACCACTGTTGATGGTGCCAATGGACCGTCTGGCTGATTCGTGTCAGTTTCAGCGACATTTGAAGTTTTTTCACCAAGCGGCTTCTGAACAATCTTCCCTTCTGATACTGTCATCGCGTTACACTGCAAATCCAAGATAGGAGGGAGATTTTTGGTAGCATCTTTTTTTCCTACAAGTTCTTGGGTTCTTGTTCTGAGCAAGTCGATTTCTGATCCTGAAAAGTGCTTTCACCTTGAGTGCTTAAAATAAACAACCATATATGTGTATAAAAGGTTTTTAAGTAAACAAATTTAAAAATATACAGAAAACCAGGATTCAATTAATCACACCCTTTGTCGAAGCTTGCAAGCTTTTAAGCTCTTTGCTTAATCCCCCCTTCTTTCTTTTAGAACCTTTTGTTGAAGCTTTCATTTCGGTATTTCTTTCTCTTTTCTCTTGGTCGGTCATTTCACTCACTTCAGAGTCAAGGTTCTCAGATTGACCACCAGAAAGTTGTTTCTTTTTTGTACTTGAATCAGCATTAACAATTTCATCACTTGGTGAGGTCTCACCATTGCTATCGACATTTTTTTGTGTTTTTCCTTTCACTATTGATGTTGCAACAGGAGGCTGTTTACCAATGGTAGGTGTTGTCTGCTCAATCTGATTATCTATCAAAGAATCAGTTGTCCCCACAGCCGTGTCACCCTTCACAGAATTAATGTTCACATGATTATAATAAAACAGCGTGCAAAAGAAAATTAAAACTTGAGACGCCACAAAGCAGATCTAAGTTCAATGCATAAGCATACACACACACGTGCGCGCGTATAGGAGGGTTCTACATTGAAGACAGCTTTTCTGCAGATATAGAACAAACAAAACAGAACATTCATTTTTTAATTTAAACATTATATTACAAGGAAATGGTTAAAATACAATGTTACTCATTTCTTTTAACATTCTAGATAAATACATAAACAAAATTCGTTTATTTATAGAACCTACACATGTGTAGGTAATGTTTGAATGTGAGAGAAAACACGCGCAAACAAATTAATTTAATGGTTTTTTTTATGTATATAAACATAGACATTTGTATGTAACAAGTAAAAGTTTTTATAGAAATATGAACCATTAATAGAAAAGTAAACGATTTAGGTTTGTTCATTATGTTCACGCAATAATATGGTCTTCTGTAATGAACCTCTCACTATGCGTGTATGTGTGTATGAGAAGTCAACTTCCCGCCTTGAACACTAAATGAAGGGATAAACAAAACCAATCAATATTTAACTCACCGCTTTCTTTTCGTGAGAAAGATTCTCAGTTTCACTAGAGGCTTGGTCAGTCATTCCATTCACTTCAGAGTCAAAGCCTTCAGATTGACCATCAGATGGGGGCATCTTTTTTTTACTTGAATCAGCATTCATAATTTCATCGTTTGGTGAGGTCTTATGTCTCTTCAATATTATTGTTGGATTCAAAGGCTGTGGCTGTTTACCTATCAAGGAATGAGTTGTCCTCACAGCCGTGCCACCCTTCACACAATTAATATTCACATGATTATAGCAAATCAGTTTGCATAATATATACAAAAATGAGAAGTCAATCCCCCCCCCCCCTTTTCTCTCTCTCCCCTTGAACACTAACTGAAGGGATAAAACATATATTGCTCATTTGATATTCAACTCACCACTTTCTTTCCATGCGAAAGATCCTCAGTTTTACTAGCGGCTTGGTCAGTCGTTCCACTCACTTCAGAGTCAACACCCTTAGATTGACCATCAGATTGGTGTTTCTTTTTTTTACTTGAATCAACCTTCATTACGTCATCGCCTGGTGAGGCCTTATCATTGCTATCAAGATCTTGTATTTTTCTCTTCATTACTGATGTTGCAACAGGCGACTCTTTACCGGTGACAGGGGTTGCCTGCTCAATCTGAGTATCTGTTGTTCTCAAAGCCGTGTCATCCTTCAAAGAATTAAAGCTCACAATATTATAACAATATATTGCACAAAGTGAAAACTAAAACCATAGAGCCCACGAAGAAGATCCAAGTTCAATGCATAGTAACTAGTTTAGATACAATCCTGAAGCCACTCAGTTTTATCTTGCCTGTATTCTATAAAAAAACTGAGCAAAACACCTAACGGGTAATGCCAACCTAAGTAGCACGGGAACAGGTACGGGACCATGATACGGGGACGTTACGGGTACGGGAAACGGCAAAAATCCAAGATACGGGTACGGCAACGATACGGCAAAAAAGAATATAAAAAAATACAAGTATATTAAACAAAGTCCAATATATATATATATATATATATATATATATATATATATATATATTGTTTAAGAATTGAATACGTTAGTTAAAAACTTAAAATGTAGGGCTACAAATGAAATATATAAACCTAGAGAGACTAGATTAAAGAAAAAATACCTTTTTATGTAAAAGTTTAAATGTTTTAGGGATTAGATTCATACAAGTGAAACATAAAAGGGCTAAATGTTAAAAAACCTAAACTTAGTTTAAACCTAAAAACCTAAAAAAAGTTATCTGCCGTCACATTCACAGCCTATATGTTCTTCATTCTTCTTCCTACTGCTCCGGCGCTGGAATCCGCCGGAATCTCAGTTTCGGAAACTTCGAACACGCCGTACCCAAAGCCCAGATACGTATTACATCCCGTCCCTAATTTTTGGAAACGGCCGGGAAACGTTTCGGCGGCGTTTCCGTCCCCAGCGCGTCCCCGGACAGGGACTCCACCTCCTTTGGCGTTTCGGTGCAACATAGATGCCAACTTATTTGTTTGAAACGTTTAGCTTAGGCAACCAAATATAGCACCCATAATTAATTTATAATATGAATACCTGAGAAGTGTTGAACCATTTTCCCCCTTTCCACTCCATATGTGGCCTAACTTTTGAGTAAATAAATTCTCGTGCGTTTTTTGTATGTTTAAAAAACACATTATACCTATTATCAGGAAGTACTTCGGTAATTACTCCACACCACCACCCAAAATCATAATAAACATCAACCTTTTCCGACACACCAAAATTCTTATCCTTTAGATAAGGCGGCGAGGGTCGTATATGATGGCAATCTACTGTAGTGTGAATAATTGCCTCGTTACCAGCTCCCGGCTGATACTCAACTAGAAAAGTAGAGTTGCCTGAGTTTTTTAGAACAGTTGCAGGAAACCAAACATCCCGCAGACGTTCTTTCTCAAAAGACACCTCTACTTTCTTTCCCACAGTAAACATCCATCCCGTCGTTTCCTTCCAATAATTAAAAAAAAACTAAATCAGAAGCATTAAAGCAAAAATTAGCATCATTAAATATACAACAAATATACCTCTTAAATTACAAAACTATTATACCAAGATCAAAATGAAAGCATGCAAAAAAAGCTGTAAACAAAACTGTAACCAATCGAACAAGGTCTTGTTCATATTTGTTACCAAGCTTTTATCGGACAAGCGAACAGTTCACGAATACCTAACTGAACGAAACTTCTTGTCCGTGTTCGTTCATTAAGGAAATGAACTTGTTCTCGATCGGTTCACGAACACAAACTAAGACAAGCAATGTTCTATTTGATTTGGCTAACCGAGAATGGTCATTGTCAACGGCTCACTCTGGCTACCAAATTTGTGATGGTATTTTCTATAACATTCATATTCGTATGCTAATTCTACATAAAAATTATTAACATAATACGCAGTTTCGCCTAAATCTATATTAAAAGATTAGAAAAGTCATTAAAAAATATATAAAAAACTTTAATGAACAAATATAAGCAAACATAAACGGGCACATTATCAAACATTCACAACACAGCCTCTATTTTTGTCCGTTCATTAGTCAATCGAAAGAAATTCCTTGTTCATGTTCGTTCAATTTAAAACAAACAAACAGTTCACAAACAGTCCGCCGAATGTTCGATTCATTTAAAACCATACATACACATAAACCGATAAAACAGTGCGGGAACTTTCAAAACTCCGACAAGGCACTAAAAACAACACAAATTATCAAGCAACTCAAAACGGATTGTCACAATTAGCCCTAATACTTACTGTATAGTGAAGAAATCAAACAATCCCCAAAACATACATGATTTTAAACAATAACTCAATAAGTCAATAACAAACCCTAACATTGCAGTCTATTAATATAATAACAACTACCTGCTTCTTCCGTTCGATCCACCTACCACTGATCCACTCCTTATGCATCCGTAACTCCTCACACCGAAACCGAACCTCACCGGGCGGGTTCTCGAACGAAACAACGTAATTCTCAGCATCAACAACACCAGTAACCACACCGGTCCACCATCCGTCTCTATAAAACGCGTCCACGAGATCATTAACCTGAAAACTGACCGGACCGGTGTCGTGAGCCGGTGCAGGTCTGACGTAAGCAACGTTGGCGTACTCTCGCAGCCGGTTGGACGAACCGGCTTCGGATAGAAGGTTGTGGTACTCGACGTAGACAAGGCTGTTGCGGGTGGTGTGACTGGACGGCGGGGGGTAGATTACGGTGGCGGTGTACCAGGCGCCGTCGTTGGAGCCGGGTTTGTGTGAGCTGACTTCGACTTGTGAGCCTTTGGTCAGGAAGGAGGTGGAGCTGATGGCCATGGTGATGGTGATTGGTACAGACAAACCCTAGGTTGGTGATTCACTGATTTATATTGGTTTGGTATTGGGTGTTCAAGCTGCCATTGTATCATATCATACTATCATTTTATTATAATAATCATATTACCATATTATATTCTATCTATGATCTATATATCATAATGGTGAGTTACGGTTAATTGTGATTTTAAGCTATTAAGGGAAGATATTCACTACTTCACTAACAGAAAGTTACTCAAGGAATTTCTTATCTTATGAAATAGTTTTGTCACTTTGTGAATGTTGTTTTTTTTTAAGTTTAAGTGAATATAAATGTTAGTTTTCTGAAACTTATAACTGGAAAAGGAAATTATCGCTCAATGTTGGCCACTTGGCCAAGATTTAAACGTGACTTTTTCTTTCTAAAAATGAAAATTTATTAACTTTAAGGGGGTTTCGTTTCACGTAATGAAATAGAATTAGAATTTATATAGGATTTAGAATTGAGAAGAATTGGACGTGGAATTAGAACATTTCAAAAGTAATTAGAATCCAATTTCATTCTTGATTTGTGTAGTTTGACAAATGAATTGGAATCTATCACCATGAATACCACCGAATACCACCGCATCTCCAGCCAACTCCACCGCACCCAGGTCAAGAACTCGGGTCGCGTTAGGGTCAACATTCTGGTCGCATTCGACTCGACCACCGAGTCTACGGTCCGGGTCTACGTTTCATGTCTCATCGGGTCTATGGTCCGGGTATATGTTCAGGTCGAGGTCACAATCTGGGCCTACATCCATGTCGCATCCAGGCCAACGTTCCGAATCGAAGGTTTGGTCGCATACGAGTCGACGGTCGGTAATGTGTTTGGGTCATGTTCTCGTCGACGGTACGGGTCACATTCGGTTCGATAGTCGAATCGAAAGTGGACCGTCGAATCGAACACGCTTAGACTCGAAGCGCTGAACCGAACGCGAACTAACACGGAAAGTTGAACCGAAGTGACCTGGTTCGAAGCGTCGAACTGAACTGACCCAAAGCGTCAAACTGAACACAAACTGACCCGAAGCATCGACTTGAATGAGAACTGGCAAAGATCGTCGAACTGAACACTTTTGACGCGGAACGTTAAACCGAACGCAAACTGACCCAGAGTGTTGAACCAAAGCGAAAGCGTCGAACCAAAGGTGAACTGACCTGGGGAGTCGAAACAAAGGCGAACTGACCCAGGGCGTCGAACATAAGTGAAATAACTGGAGGGGCGTCGAACCGAAGGCGAATGGACCTGGGGGGTCGAACAGACCTAGAGCACCAACCCACGTGCGAATACACCCGAACACGATCATGTTAATCGACTGATCGAAAATTCCAATGAATTTCCTTGAATTCCTCTACATTTTGGAAGGATTTGGAATTCCTTTAGTTAAAGGAATTTGAATGAATTAAATTTCATTTCTAATTCTTGTACAGCCGAACACATCAAAATAAAATTAAGGTTAATGGAGTTAAAATTCTAACTACAAAGAAACGAATACCTTAAGGAATGAAAATCAATTCCAATTCCATACAAATTCCATTCCAGCAAAACGACCACGCTAAATGAATATGATGAGACAATTTAAAAGACTTTGGTTATTATTTGGGTGATTTGCTTTATATTTTTAAAAGTAATAACTTCTTTTTCTTCATTCTCTTCATCACATGTTTTCTTGATTCTTGACTTTCCACCATGCTAACTTAATGTCACAATGTCACCTCCAACATTATGTTTGGAGTTTCTTTACTTTGGTTACCAGCCTCTATATCTTGAAGTGGAAATATGCTCCACATGATACCCAATTAAAAAGAATCATATTTATATTTACAAATCTTTCAAGCTTTCTTTTGTCCTTTACTTAAATTACAAAATATTCAAAAATAAAATACATTGTTGAGGTTAAGAGTTATCTTTTGAACCTAAGACACATATCCAATCACAAAAAACACCACATTCTGAATGTAATCTTGGCTTGTTTGAGGCTTCATAATCTAGAGATGCATTCACCTTTCCGCCATTGCATTCGTTACAACCGTCATGAGCCACCGCGATAATGCAATCAAGAACGGCGTGTAGGTGAAATAACAAGTGAGAGTCCAAGTTACTAGACCCTGTATCAATAACAAAAGCAACAAATCTCATAATACCAACTGGTTCAAGTGGTTATTAATGTGGATTAAATTTACAACTTACCTGGCCCAAAATCTCAACATTAGCCTGGGGATAGTACCATAGGTGGAATAATCTGGATACAAAACAAACCATAATCACTATAACTATAAATATAAATATATTGATTCAGCGAAAGAGGTGGTTGAAGTCGCTTACTTCATTACAGGAATCTCGGCAAGCGGGCAGACCAGACCAACTATGCAAGCCAGAGCGAACCCCAGCCGAGACCGGGTCCAGAGCTAACCACATCAGCTCAGCACCAGCAAACAGTATGTAGGCTTCCACGTTGTCCGCAACTCCAGCTTTGTACAGCTCAGCACTTAGATCCAAGAACACCACCAACGCTCTGCACCCGCTATCACATCAACAATGGTTTATAACTGTGAAAGTAACGAACTACATATTTACAGAATACTGTATGATTAAATGAAACGATAGGGAAACTCAATACATACACATGAAATAAAGCGAATGATGCACGATAAACACCAAGAAAACTAATACTGGTATCCGCAACCCGAGAAACTGTTAACCCGAACCCAAATTCAAGCTACCCTAATAGTTCTAATTCGGTTTGGTTAGTCCTTTCTGGTTTACGGTCAAAAATTCGTTCTGCGTTTTATACCCTAATAGTGCGCATTCATGCATTCATTCATTTAGTAATCATTCGAATCTTTGATTGACATTCCATTGGTTTCAAGTTTTACTTCTAAGTTCTAATTGCTTAATTATTCTACTAATCTACTAATCTTACACTTTTCAATTTCCCTTCAACGACAATTCTACACATTTTTGTTCGATCGAGTTCAAGTTCATTCGATTCAATAGGTTTTGTTCAATCAATTTATGCTTAGTTCTACCGCTTTTTTGTTCGATCGTATCCATCTATGTCCTCAATAGCGGTCAAATAACTATTTATTTATTTTATTTATATTTTTAGTTTTTTAGTTTTCTAAGCCAGATACTCGAAACCCGATAAAACCAGGGAGAGATTAGCATCAGGTAGGTTGATGCTAATCTCTCCCGCGTTTTATCGGGTTTCGACAATCTAATATATTGGATTCAACAATAACAAACAACTCAAGGTGTGATTGAAATTAGTGTTAGCGATACTGACAAAAGGGAAGCAAGGACTTTGGGGAAACCATCCTGGGGAAGATCATCGGATGAGAATTTATGATCGAGATAAAGTTGAAGCAGGCCAACAATGGCGTAAAACGATCCAAGCAATGGATGAACCTGCAATGCAACCATCATTTTGAATGAAAATTATAAAATATTTTTTTTTTTTAAATAAATAAATAGAGACCCAGATGTTGGTGTGAAGAGGTCCGATATTGATGGAACCGTTTTGATAAACGACAAGATTAAGGTTGGAGTGGATGCCGTCCAGGAGGAAGCCGCAGCCGAACAGGGCCACAGAAACTGACGGCCATATGTTCAGCTGTGTTTGACTGCTGCAACATGTGACTGGCTTCCGGCTGTGGCGTGTTTGGCTGAATTTGGCAGAGGCTTTTCTGGCCATGTAAAAACTAAGGGACCAAATCCTTCCTGGCTCACACCCCCACTGATTTTCTTATTAGTTCAAAAAGTTTACTCACGAAATTCAGAAATTAAATATTTAGTTTTCACTGATTACTAAACCACACTAGGGGTGTTCAATTTTTTATTTTTTTTTTTAAAAGGCGACTTGACTTTGTTGCATATCAAGAAAAATGTACAGGATAATATACCCAGCTGCAAGTTATCCTTACGAGCCGAACTTGTGAAAGAAAGCCATTCCCATGTTATCTGAATAAAATTTTCGAGCATGCCATGCCAAATAAGTCAAATTCATAAGTTACACAATTAACTAGTCTAATAGTACATCATCTCATGTCAGTATTAATTTTACAAAGTAGCATTTAAGCAAAAACTTGACATGCAAGACTCTAAATATAGACTAGTTCTAAGGCCAAATTGTATAGTGTATCAAGTGATACTTTAATAAATACTTCATATATACCCAATTGGAATAGCAAACAAGCATTCCATGTCCAGTAAACAAGCTTATTGGACATTGAATACTTGTTAACTAATCCATTATTGGGGTGTAAACGAGCCAGGCCGCTCGCAAGCCACTCGAGATCAGCTCACAGAAAAAACTCCGAATCTAGCCAAGCTTAAATGAACGAGCCCAAGTTCGAGCCTAAAAACCAGTTTGCTTAATAAACGAGCCCAAGCTTTGTTTATTGAGCTCAAGCGGGCCCAAGAGCCTAAACGAGCCTATTACTTATATAACTTTTATTAAGTATACTTGATATATATTTATCTAATAATAATAATTATTATTATTATTATTATTATTTTATATATAAAATTTTTGATAAAAATAATGAAAAACCATATTGTGTTATGTATAAAATTATAATTAAAAAAATACATGCATACTTATTATAAATATATAAAAAAAATAACTAATAAATAGTAAACGAGCCAAGCTCAAGCTTTAGAAATGAAGCTCGAAATAAGCCAAGCTCGAGCTTCTATAAGTTAAACGAGCTAAGCTCAAGCTTGGCTAGCTAGGCTTGATAACACCCCTCATAAACTGTAAGCACTAAATAAAGCTAAAATCATCAACAAATTACCTTGTCATTTTAGGGTTGATGGCGTCTTTCATCACCGGCTGAAATTTTAATTGGGATACGCTCGTCTTTTAAATCGGAGAAAACCTCATCTAAGGCGATGCCAGTGAACACTCGCCGGAAGGCACAATAGTGCGGTTAGATAAAACCCGTTAAGTTCAAGAATCGATTAGTGATCGCTGCCTACTCGCCTAGTCTCCTATCATAACCGGCCGAAACTAAATAGTGGGAGGCGGTAATCAAACTTGGGTCGTATGACATGTTTCTCCCTTACCACTTCACTACCAGCTCATTGATGGATAGCGGCTTCAAAATAAAATAAACTTTCTATTTATATTTATGATAATTATATAATTTTATCTTATCCGTTAACCAAAGTTTATTTTTGTAGCTAAAAGAAACATATTTCATTGTAGTAATTTAGTTTTTTTTTTCTATTTAATGGCTATGCATTATTTTGTTCAAGTGACTATTTTGATAGAAAAAAAAAGTTGGTTAACTCGGCTAGCTTGATAATTTTTATATATTTTAATTATCTTCTTACAGTTTGACAGTTGTGGTCTGTATAACTTTAGTTGGTAACTTAGTGGAGGCTATTACTTTAAGAATAGATGTTATATGCGATTAAAGATTTATGAGTTGTCGGATTATTTATTTTTTTCTCTCAAAATTTCTTTTTTTGTACAAGAGATCAAGAAGAACAAAAGAATGATTAACACCAAACAAATTAGTCCATCAAAATTATATAAATTGGATCCAGTTTTTTTATGACCTGGTAATTACTAATAAGCTTACATTAGAAAATAAGGCTTCCGCCAATGAACTACGACCACAAACACGAATATATCCAAATTTGGTTGTTTTCTATGGAACAACGATAGATCAACAAAATGCAAGGGCGAGGTGAGGGTGTCGGTAGTTGTTAAGAGAGGAAAACGAAGCCTTTTCGTGTAGAACACCCCCTCCCCCATTATTAGTATGTTAGAAGGTCTTTTTCCAAGAAGTGTATAACAAGTTTAGTTTGGTTTTCTTTTTTACAAAAGGGAGATGAAAACATAATAGAGACCATTTCGAGATGGTCAATCTCTTAGTAGACCTATAGAGTGAACTACGCTATAAGAATAAGAAAGAAGAGAGGATTCAACCAAATAACATTCTTACTGATTAATTAAAGAAAACAGAATATTAAATATGGATAAACAACTATCACAAAGTTTATACGAATCCAAAAGCTAGTAAATAGGAATTATAAATTAAAGTTATCATCCAAATTACTTGCACCACACTTCAAGAGATACCTTAATCTTGATAACAAAGAGGTTTGTGGATCGCATCCAAACGGGGTGGTTGTGGGTCGGCAAATGCAGTGATTCGTGCGTATCAATGACCGGATCGTATCAAAACATTTTAAAAGGCAAACCTAAGACCTCAAAAGGAAATTTGAAGAAAAAAAAGGGAAAATATACACCATCTTAATATATATACACACACACTAGTTTTTTTCCCGTATTACGAGGGTTGTTTAAATTTTTCGTTTATAATATTATGAATGTATTTTTTTGGATTTTAGTTTATTTATTGTAAGAAGTTAATAATATACTTGAACCTATTTTGATTAGTTTATGTTGGGTTATGTTCTTTTTTAATGAGACGTTGAATAAATTATCTACTTTTTTTTATATTTATTTGTTTATGTTCATTTGTTATAATTTGTATATGTTTTGTGAAACTTTTCATTTAAATTAAACTTAAAAGAAAAAAAGAATCGGTAATGTAACTAAATCCATATTAAGAAATTAAACTAGGATTTGATTACGAGGTTTGTTTTACATTTATGTTTCTAATATTTATATATTTTTTTGTATTTTAACTTTATTTATTGTAAGAAAATTAATAATATAATTAGGGTTGATGATGAAATGGTTTCACAAATAAATGAGATGTTATAACTCGTTTAAAAGCTATCTGGATTTGATGAAACCTATGGCCCGCTTATTTTTTTTACTATAAAATTGTTTCATAATTTTAAATAATATCTTTTTGTTAAAAAAATCGGATATTAATTTTTAGTATATCCCTATTTTAACGAATTTTCATATCAAATATTTGGCGAGATTAATTTTTAATATAATGACCTGTTTAATGGCTATCTGGGTTTGGGAAGACCCATACTCGTGAATTCGAGTCAAATGCATGAGAAACCACCATTTACAAATAAATCAATTTGGTGGATTGAGAGAAAATAAGGAGGTTTTGTTTATATATATTTAAGAAAATAATAAATTTCAAATGTTTTTAGTAGGATTGGGTTTGCTATCTAAAAAAGGATTGTAGCGCAGTTTGTTACCCGCTTACCTGCCACTTCATTATAAATCGTTTGGATGTTTTATAATGACCTAACAGGAAATATTTGTCTAACACTTAAAAGATTAATGAAAAGATTGTGACTTCTAGTTCCAATAAATTATATTAGACATCATTAAACAAGCAACAAAGTTACATGGAATGACAATCCATGGTTGTCCAACGCCTTTAGACTGAATCAAAGAAACTTACTTTAATTAAACAAATTAGGTGACCAAATTTCTTTGCCCCACAATATAGTCCCAACCTCCAATAACTTTCATAGTTACAAATTTACTTCAACAAACATAAAGCATAAGCTAGCAGTGCATAAATATACACACACTAGTGTCATCTTTCTTCATGGCATCATTGGTGTTGCTACTGACAGCTCTTGTAAAACACCATCATCTTTCCATCCCTCCGGTTACTGAGCACGACTACAACAAGAAGCCTGGAAAAACCAAGTTTTCATGCCACGATGTCGATACCGATTATGAAGACTTGTTTGTGTGGAAAAGTATGGATCATAATTGCATCTGGCCTGCATAGCAATCAAGTGTCCTATAGTAATGGAAATGATATTTATAATTATATATAATAATAGTCATTGTAGGGCAACAGGGGTGATTAGCAATTTAGCATATTGCAGATAATAAGTGGATCACAAAAAATGTGACTCCCAACTGTAGAAGTTATGAGGCCATGAGCCGTTGTTACGTTATGGCAAACCGCCCAACTTATTATGAAAATGTGTTAGTTTTTCTCCCAATTGAAGAACGTCGGTTTTTATTTTTCCTGTCATTTATTGTGAAAATGTTTTAGTTGTTAATTCACTTAATTTTGTGCATCAAACCTCACTTGTACCGCCCACCATGAATTGATGATACCAAATCAAATTGTTAAGGAGCTTTCCTATGAACTTAATAAATCAGTTTTAAAGCTGCCATTTTTTTAGCTCATCGTCTAGCTGACCCAAATATGAGTCCGCTAGTTCACGGAACAATGAATATCGACATACTAACATATACCTACCCCCTCTGTATATTCTCAATGACTCAGATGAGATTTATAACATTTTCATATATACAAAAATTTTGGTGACTTCAACTCAGATATACAAAGTATTCACACATTACATATCAGAATAATTGTGATCACAAAGTTGTAATAGCACGCGCAATAAAAGGTTGACTTCAACTCAGATAAACAAGTTGTTACACTGAACATATAATATATGGTTACATTTACGTTTTGCATTTCACAAGGGTGAGCTCGCGTATTCATACGAGTCTACACTTATATTTTGTTCTGGTCTGTTTTACAAATAACTTCTAGGCAGTAGGCACGCAACTACAAGGAACAAATGAACAAACATAATTCATTATTTTCTTACTTTCACAAACCAAGGAATGCGCAATGCTTTCTTGCATACTCTGGGACCAACTTTGTAACCATCTCCACAGCCACCCCTTTAAGCTCTATAACAACAAAAAACAAACGCCAAAATTACAGCCTTTTCAGTATAAATATAAAACAAACCAATCGGAATTCACACCGCCAGTTCGGTTTTTATCTTTTAACTACCATGAGGCTTGAAATTGAAAAGTGGTGGAAGAACACGTCCGTTTGGCAGCCGAGTAGCAGGATCACGCAACTCATCAAAGAATGGATGAATCATTGCCTCCAACTGTTAAAAAGTTACTCATTATTCAAATGAACAAAAATACAGAGTTCCAAAATTCCACTTTTTATAAAAATACTCACAGCAGTGCTTCGAAGGTTTGGCGAGTATTGCAGGAGCCTTGAAACAAGATCAACAGCTTCTGGAGGCATGCGCTTGTGGAAGATCTGAAAAGGAGTTGTGATTTGTAAACCCCAAATGTAATTCTGAAAGTTTGTAATCAAATGTTTGTTAATTACCTTATGCCACGGGTGAGCTTTTATCTGAGGAAACTTGTATTCTGTGTAGTTAGGGTTCATACACTTGATTTCTTCCCTTGTTGGAGTACCCAAAACCTATGAACAAACAACTAGCCATTGAATCAGTACCATTTGATGTTGCAAGGCAGCATATGTGTCAAATTTCAATCATTTGCAAGTACCTTTATGATCTCCACTAGCTGATCAACTCCACTTTCACCAGGAAAAAGAGGCTGAAAGGACAAAAGATATATTTGTTAGATCATACAACCTCTTTAAATCCAAAAAATAAAGAGAAAAAAGAAGCAAATTTCGCCTACTTGTCCAAGCAGCAATTCTGCTAAAACACATCCAGCAGACCAGATATCTATTGCTGTTGTATACTCAGTAGCCCCAAAAATTAGTTCAGGTGCGCGATAATATCTTGAACAAATGTAAGAAATGTTTGGCTCTCCTTTTACCTATCAAAATGGTAAGACCATATAGTAAGATAATGCAACATAATATCAACATATAAAACAAATAACTATTAAATAGGGATTGATACGAACCAAAACTTTAGCGCTTCCAAAATCACATAGCTTGACCTGATGGGTATGTGGGTTTACCTGTCAAAAAGAACATAAACACTTCAGTAAATAATCTTTATTCATCAACATCAAATTTATCATTGAACAAATAATACGTTAACTAATAACTGACACGTATCAGTGTTAATCAAGAAATATCAACAGATATACAAAAACTGCACATCAATGTAGAAATGCCTACCAGTAAATTTTGAGGTTTGATATCCCTGTGACACACTCCAATGCTACCATGAATGTAGGCCAGGGCTCTAAATATCTGCAGCATAACCAAACAAAAATTAGATATTTCAATAAAATGTCATCCACTAAGAATGGTGAATTCAACATTAAAAATGATAACGTTACCTGGTAACTGTATAGTTTGACATAGATCATCAGCATCCTTTGGTTCATCTTATTGTTGTGTCTAATCATTCGATGAATAGTTTCAGGAACATACTCTAACACAAGGTTAAGATAAAGTTCTTCCTTTTCTGTTGTTGAAAAGAAACAATGTTTCAATGCAACCACATTTGGGTGATCCAACACACGCATTGTTTGTAGCTCCCGGTTTTTGTATCTCTTGTCTTGAAGAACCTTTTTAATAGCCACAGCTTCTCCAGTTTCCAAACACTTGGCCTGAAACACAACTCCAAATGATCCATGCCCGACAACACGCTCCGCCATGTAACTAATCGTCTGAAACAAATTAAAAACAATCGAATCATTAAGCAACACGTGGATACTAAAACAACAGTCACAAAGAAATAATCCGCATAATCAAACCATCAAAGACTCAAATTCACCTGTTTTGGCTGACCGCTTTTACCGCCAATGGTTGTCACAATTATATGCCCTGTCTCTGTGCCATTACCATCAACTATTGCAGGCTCCATTTCCTATTGGTAACAAAACTAATGTTAGTCGAATGATGATAACTTGATTAAAATTAGTGGAATGATGACATAATTTGATATATATGAATACGACGAGGTCACAACTCACTAACCCTGTCATCTCTAATCTTCATGTCATTCATCTCATCAGGCAACTTTTCAGTAGCACATTCGCTTCCACTAGGTTCTCTTACTTCAGCTGCAGGTGGCACCACACCTGCAGAAGCCATCAATGTGGTAATTAAATTAAGGCAAAATGCTTCTCAAGCTTTATACTATTATCTGCAAACAAACAGATGTATAAACTTTATCATTAATAACCTAAAAAACCGAAAAAAAAAAGAAACAAAAAAAACACCACCACAAATCACTTGACTATGCATATAGAGGTTTAACAAATGCAGAAAATTTATCATTAATAACCTAACAAAATAAAATAAAAATTAAAAGAAAAACACAAAACACTTGACTATGCATACAGATGTTTCCGATTCGACCGAAATTGAATCGAAACATCTCGAAACGAAAACACAGCTTACATTTATCAATCCGATTACATACAGCATCAATTATTAAAATCAAAAACTACAGGAGTTAACAAATTGTTAGGTAAATGAGTATATCGGTCAATATACAACAGATCTCATACAATTTGATAACAAATCATCAAAAATTTGAATCCTGAAACCAGTAGAATCAAAGTGCTGATAAAAGCTAGGGATCTGGAACAATAATCATAAGGATTCAACAATAAACGCTAGGTATAATATCAATTGAGATTAACAGGAACAAAAAGAGTGATAAGATTAAGTAGGTACCGATTGATGAAATTGAGAGCAGGTATAAGAAAATTGAAAAGTAAACTGGTGTTGGTGTATGAATTAGGACTTAATAATAACTAATAATAATACAAACAGACATTGGGAAGAAGAAGAAGAAGATGACTATTTCTCTCTCATCTGTCTTTTTGACCATTCAAACTTTAGTTTTATAAAATTATTAATAATAAAGTTTGATTGTAAAAGTGTTGATTTAATCCACCAGTCTCAATTTCTGCTCATCACATTTACTTTTAAAGGTATCGGGGTGATACAAAGGATTATATGAGTATGTGGTTTTTACTAAAGTTTTATATCACTACACTATCGTGTTTTTGAGCGAGTGTTCAATGGTGTTGGACTTAAATGAGGGTTTTTCTCATATCGAAAAGCGAGTGTATCACGATTTGGTGAATTTAGGTAGTAGCCGATTTGAAGGATTCGTTGATCGTTCAAAAAAATTGAGAATTTATGATCCTCATGTTTGAAACGTGACTGTTATGGGTTTTCTCTCGGTTATGGGTTTTCTAATTGATGGTGACTAGGTCTGTTCAAAAAGCTCGTGGCACGACGCTCGGGCTCATGGCTCGCTCGATAAAGCTCGAATAAAAGTATAAAACTAGCTAAAAAAAAACTTGATTTGAAACAACTTGAGCTGAGCTGGCTCATTTTTGTAAAAGAGCCAAAATCGACCATGGCTCGGCTCGTTGTCTCGTTTAACTTCAAAATCGAGCTCAAGCCTAGCTGAGCTTCTTCTTTAATTTTCAAACTCAAGCTCAAAACCACACTGACTTGACTCATAAACAACCCTAATGGTGACTAATATGGACGGTTAACATCTCGTTTCAGTAGAGTTTAACAAGTATTGGGGTAGTTTAAAGTGGTGTTAAAAAAATAATAATAAAGTTTGATTGAAAGAAAGTGATGTTATTAATTGGTCAAAAATGATGGTCCACATGCATTCAACCTTTTACCACATCGGAATCATACAATTTAATGTGTTGATTAAGATGTAAACCCATATTTTATTTTATTTTTTATTTATATTCATTTGAGTTGTTCAAGTCCGACCTGTAAATACTCATACTATATGGTATGCGTTTAAGTAGGAAGAGGACCACGGTATTATTATTTTGTAATAAATTTATACCATCATTCAAAATAGATTGAAGTTGTCATTAAGTATAAGTGTGACATCATATATGTATGATTATCTATTGTTTTTGAGTTTCTGAAAATAAAATTATGGGTTAAATAAAGTTTTGAAATGATTTATTAAGTTTGTAAATCATACTTATGGAGAATTGTTACTATATTGTTAGTTAGCAATAATGCAATACACTTGACCATCTTTTTCATATAAAACATAAGTAATGACTTGTGTTTGACGTTATTGTAATTAAAAGTATTTGTATTGAACAAAATTAGTAACCGGTTATTATAGATATTTGACGAATAGAATTAGATTTTATATGCATAATTGCATATGTTGTATTTGGGTGAATTTAAGAATACCAAATCTATCGATTATAATTTTTCAAGTTCTATTGAAACTTGAGCTATCGCTCACAATTATTATATTGAGTAGGTCCATTAACATTGTGTGTAATACATTCAATATTATAGAAACACAATGGTATGATTTGCGGTGGTATTCTTAGGGTTTAACACTCATAATAATAAAAGTATTATAGTACTAATAATTTTAAAATAATAATAATAATAATAAAGATAAAGATAACGCTATCAGGTATTAGAAAACAGTTTATCCTTCAAATTGTGAAGATAACATGATTATAAATAAACGTCCTATTTGAAAATAGAGTTAGAGAATATATGAGTTGCCATTCTAAGAACAACAAATAAAGTTTGCATATAGATGAGAGTATGTAAGGAAATCACGATACATAGACATTGTTCCATCTCAAACTCAATCGTCGTCATTTGTCTGAGGATGTCCCATGTTACGTACAATGGTGAAGTTTAGGCTAAATCATAGAAGTGACCAAAAGTATTTATGGGTGATCTTACTTAATAACTATAAAGTTTTTGAAAGAAATCGTGAAATTTTATACTACTAAGTGAAACCCGATTCTACTAAAAACAAAGTTTTAGGTCTTAGAAGCTGAAATTTTACTTTGCACGACCCGATGAAACTATGTTCAGAAATTCCACAGCTTTTGGAGCTAGAATTCCAAATGTATCAAATGCAAAAGGAGATGAAGACGTGTTGATAATCTAAACAAGCTTTCTCACGTTTAGCCACTTTGTCTGATTCTGCCTTCAACATGGCCTCGCCTGCAACGAATGCATTGTTCCTAAGCCTAACAAAATTGCAATAGTAGGCACACATGTAAGGTTCACACAAGCGTGTTTTCCATGCCAACCCAAATATGATAATATTGGTTCGCCGAAGAACAAACCCTCCTTCAAGCGGATCGATTAGAAAGTTCACGGCGGCCTCTTTTTTAGTAGCAATTCATGCCCGTTTAAGAACATCACATAGAGCATCCATGACCAAATCATGTATGTATTTAAACCCGGGAAGCTCTTTGCAATGGATAGCATGATCGCCAAATGAATCCAAACAAGCTTTGCGGCAAACTGGGTAGGACTCACCAAGCGAAAACATAGGGATTTCTAATTTTGGTAGGGGGGAGCACGTTTGTGTTTACAGGGATTTCTAAATGATCAAAACATTACAATAGACACCTTCATATAGGAATTTAATTTATGCCAAAACTTTGAAATTACAAACGATAAAAAGAAATGACAAATATAATGGTAAATGACAACTTAAATGATAGTGACACAAAAAAACTTAACTTATTTTTAAAAGGTTTTGACTGCTATGAATTTTGCATGAAAAGTCTATTTGGTGAAATTGAAAACCTGAATGATGGATCTTGGCTGACAGCTAGGCCAAACCTCCTACGACGTTTTCCACAAAGACTGGCTCATCAAGACCCTTCAGTTGATTGCTAACAGGCCCCGTAATTCCGCTCGTAGCCCAAGTTACACATATTTTAAGTTGGGCCCTTTCGACCCTATTTACCCCTATCAAGTTGGTTCATATAAGAGTTTGCCAACTCTTGTATCAGTTTTGGCAGTTTTATCACGTGAAAATTGTTTATAAGAGTCCATTAATTGGTTCATGACGAGATTTGGCCGTTCCATCACGTGAAAATTGTTTGTAGGTATGGAGTATTATTTAAAAAAAAAAGTTAAAATGTTATAGAATTATAACAAAAAGAGCGTATGCTTTGTGTGATTGTGTAAAAAAAATTAGAAAAAATTGTGTTAATTTATAGGTTTTAAAAAGAAACCGTTTAATTGTTTTTTTAGTTTATCAAACGGTCATATAATCATTGATCATGTATGACTATTAACCAACGAATATATCCCTCATCACACAAAGGGCTGACAATGGTGTAGCCAACCAATTCGACGCAACTCCATACATGCCTGATGCCCTCAAAAACCCTAATAAAATTTAAATAAAAAATCATAAGAACTACAGCAAGTAGTTTTTTATTGTTCTAATCAAATGTACATAGAGAAAAAATAAAAAGGTTGTGTGTTATACTTGGTACATGAGTTACTATACATATATCGCATCCAATTGTCACACGGGCCGTATAAATAACAGAAAAAGGTCATACAAGTCATATAGTCTTGGCCTAGTATTTTGTGTGTTGACACGTCAGTTGCTTCTTTGCCATTCTAGAACACAAACTCATGCATCTCGTGTAAACATTATGACCCATATGATTAGCCACTATAACAAATTAACACTCATACGCAAGGGTGAAGCTCTTTGGAGCAGTTTTTTGGGTTAGTAGAGTAAAATTTGTGATTTTTCCTGAAAATTGCTATCGGTATTAATCGTGGTCATCCCCGAGCAATGTTTTAAAAACCGGTTGTTTACACGTACCGAATTGGGCTAAAAAATGGTACAGCCGGTTGAACCGGGTTATACCGGGAGGTTCAACCGGTTAAATAGTTTACCTTATAATTTCCTATAAATACAACTTTAACTCCAAAAATAATCCGAAAGTAAACGATTTCATAACAAAAAATAATCAAAAAGTCTATCCATATTAAAAAAATAACACAAAAGCACTCAATTTTAAAAAAAAGAGTCCTAAAGCCTACACGTTTGAATATTAGTTGTTAGGTTAAAAATAATTTTGATAAAATATGGGACGCAAATATCAAAAATTTCTAGGACATAAAACCGGTTTGCCGGTAAAAACCGGTATTTTAGAAAAAACCGACGGTACGATGTTTTAGCAAACCGGCCAAAAATACCGGACTCAAAATACCAGCCTGCTGTTCCAAAATCTGGTTTAACCGGCCGGTTTGAACCGGTTTTTAAAACACTGCCCCCGAGGTATTTTTCCAAAAAGCTAAAGTCACCACTGATATATATATATATATATATATATATATAATTCCACATCGTTTGATTTTTTTATAAAACCTTGTAGTTTTTATAAACATAAGTTACAAAATAGTAGTCGAATAATAAAAAAACTTTGTTTTTATAAAACTCAAAATTGTAGGGGTCTATTTGTAAAAATAAAAACTTGTTTAAACAACAACATAAAAAACGAGGATTGATTAGAGTTTTAATTTTGGAAACTAATAAACATGTTCCCTCACCTAACTTGCTCCTTGTTACCACCGGAAACCACCAGCCATTGCCATCCGCCGTCCACCGCCTACCCCCGTTGCCATTGCCATAAAAATAGATACATAGATGTCATATTGTTTAATCCGATCCTAACCGAATCACCGAAACGAACCGAATTGTCGATCTAAAATTTTTGAGTCTGTGACTTCAGTCACTCCCGGGACAAAGCCCAAGCTTCGCCACTGCTCATTGTACGCCTCATACGTTGTGTCAGTAAGTAATAATTTAGACTAGAATATTAAACAGAAAGCCGACAGCGACGAGCCCGCGAATGGTAATGCGGTTTGAGAAATATAAAACGCGTCCAACGACTTGTCTTTTGTTTTTTTATTATATATACAAATACAAATACAACCAAAAAGTCAAAATAATATATATACTACATATATATATATAATTCAAACACCCTGTCACACCATTTGATGGGTGATTTGATTTGATTCGATTGGATTCGTTAAACAAGAAAATGATAAACGAAGCATCAGCAAAGGTGATGGCAGAAGACATTGCCAACCACACTCCTCATCTCGTAATTACTCATTCTTTCTATTTCTTTTATTATCACATCTGGATTTGTAGTTTGTTGTTTGTATTCATAGCATGAATTGACAGGAATCCGTTGATATGGAAGGTTTTCCGAGTATTAGATCAGGGAGCTATGCGGATATCGGGCCTCGAAGATACATGGAAGATGAACATATAAGGATAGATGACTTGTCTGCATATTTGAGTTCTCTTCCAAATCCTAGTGCCTTTTATGGAGTACGCGTAACCAATATGGGTCGAGTCCAGCCTTATTTCTCATGCTCGAGGTCGAGCTTGGCCATTTCAAGCTTTGTTTCAAAAGCTCGAGTTCAGCTTATTAGTAGTTTTAAAGCTTAAGTTCAGCTTGACTTTTCTATTATTTATTAACTATATTTATTGTTATAACTTTTATATATATGTAATACAAATCATTCACTTATTTTTATCATAATTTTTCATATATTAATAATTGTTATAAAAATAAGTATTAATATACTAAATATAAATAAATTATATAACTAATAGGCTTGCGAGCTGGCTCGAGCTCGACAATAAAGTCAGGACCAGGCTCCTCTATTAAAACAAACTTATTTTTAGGCTCGAGTTCGTTTAAGCTCATTTTGGTTTGAGCTTTTAGCTAGCCGATCTCAAATAGTTCACGAGCAACTTTGCTCATTGCACATACTGACACTCTACCTTAACCGTTGATGTTGCAGGTTTTTGATGGTCATGGAGGACCTGAAGCAGCAGCTTACATCAAGGATAACATGAAACGCTTATTTCTTCAAAATCCGCAAATATCTCAAACAGATGAAGTTGAGGTTTCTCTCCGGAAGGCGTTTCTTTCAGCTGATTTAGCTTTGGCCGAAGAAGCTACCGTTAGCACCTCTTCTAGGACTACTGCATTGATAGCTCTACTCTTAGAAAGGTAGATTCATTCTCATAGTTGAGCCGATCATTGAGATTATTGCTTTTAAATGTTAAATGTATAGCCAAATTGAAATTTAAATATTCAAACTATTACTAATATTTGTCAATGAAAATGTGAGAGCCATTAGTCAAACTGGCAGTTAATTTTAAACAAAATTTGAAACTAGAAATAAACAAAATATAGAACTTGAAGTAGAGAAAAAAATATAAAAAAAAGTTTGAACCGGTCAACCCACTTTGAAAAGTTATGTAGACAGTTTTGGTCTCTGGTCTGATTATGAGAACAATGGTTTCAGTCAATTATCTATCTGATTATTATATCCTCCAGCTGTAAAATTGTTACTTTATGTTTGGATATAAACACCTGGTTTTAATTATCTCGTTTAATAATCACCATGTCCTACAACTAGTTATCTTATTCAAGACGCAACGCCAAACACCCGATAAACGTTCATTTTTTGTGCAGGCGTCTTGTGGTAGCAAATGCAGGCGACTGTCGAGCTGTTCTTTGCAGAAAAGGCAAAGCAATTAACATGTCACAAGACCACAGACCAACTCATCCATCAGAACGAAAGCGTGTAGAGGAGCTTGGCAGGTTTGTGGATGATGGATATCTTAACGGTGTTCTTTCAGTATCCCGGGCTTTAGGTGACTGGGATATGAAGTTACCTCGGGGGTCAGCATCACCATTAACCTCAGAGCCAGAAATTCAGCAAATAATCCTCACTGAGGAAGACAAGTTCCTGATAATCGGGTGTGACGGGATTTGGGATGTCATTTCAAGTCAACAAGCGGTCAAACTTGTGAGCCCGTGGCTTACGCCATCATGATGACCCTGAACAGTGTGCTAAAGATCTTGTTAGGGAGGCCCTACGTCTTGGCACGTATGATAATCTCACAGTCATAGTTGTTTGTTTTAATGCCAAAGACCATCAAAGAGACACAACACCATGACACACAGGATGTTGTAGCATTTCTGCACAGGCATTGTACAGTTTCAAGGGTTTGCTCCATAAATAAATGTTTTAAAATTTCGTGTATCATCGTAGATAAATGAGAGATGAGTTTTTTGTTGTATGTACATAAGCCGAATAACATTTCATGTTCCTGCCTTAATTTGTAAAGATTAGCCCAGTTTATGGTCAAACCGACATAATAAAATGTGATCTTACTTTATATTATACTGATAATATAGAGTAAGAACTCAGGCTGAATCCGGGTGGTATGACTTAGCATAATTTGCAAATCTTTCCAAGCCGCGCCCGAGCAAGTTTTGAAGGAACGGTTGTAACGCCTGACAGTTGGAATTAACGAAAAGTTGGTTAGATCAACACAAGTATATGATAAGATGCCAAAAAGAAAGTACTTACAGATGCCACAGGGGACAGTAATTGAGGTACTTCATATGAAACTGTAAGCTATAAAAAGGAAAATTCGATTATAGCCTTATATAAAAAGTAAGAATGTGATTAAAACAATAAATTGGATTTTGGGTAACGAGCCTTACTTCAACTAAACATGATGAAGAACCTTTAGGAAAAAACCGGACTGCTCCTCTGTAAAATAAAAAAGAAAAAACAAGCACTTCATTAATAATTTACCAAAAATAAGTATGATAAATTTAGCAATGATATACCTGTTGGGAAGACCTTCTAAGGATCTCCAGTGGATTTTTTGATTTGGGATTGGCTGTAAGATTCAACAGTGTGAGATTAAGATATAAAAGATACAAGGGGTGGCTTTTACTTGCTGTTACCTGCATGTTGCGAGCAAGCCATGAGAATTCAAGATCTTGTCCAAATGCTTTATATTTGAGAGACCACCGTGATAAGTCGGGTTTGTCTTCTAATATCTGAAGACAATAGATTCCACTGTTTAAACAACTAGTCTGGTGCCCGCGCGATGCAGCGGTGTATACGCAAACACAGCCGGTGTTAGTACGTTTGTAACCTCGCAACGGCACGTGCGTAACCTGACGGTGGTATGCATTTAACGTGGCATCGGGCGTGTAACCGGTGCCAGTAAGCACGCACATAACGCTTATACGCGAGCAATCCGATATGTATAAACAATGTCAATCACGTAAATGTTGCTTGAACGCACGCAACCGGTGGCGACAATCAAGACGCAAAGATGAAATGTATAGTAATTTCAAATAAACTGCTTTATAACCCAATCCGTTTTGACGGACGTGTTCCGACCCGAAACCCGTTTTGACATGACCCATTTCGATCTAAGCCCATCCCAACCCTTTTTTGTATTAATTTGTTCCAACCCTAACTCGCTTCGACATCATTAGCCAAACCAGCCCAACCTGTTGCCGGTAATAACTGGTAATCACGTAACATGCTAGTTTTTTTAAAGTTTAATAAACTATAGCGATACTATACTCAAATTAAAGATAATAAAATGCTCGTTTTTATGGTGTAATTTATTAGAAAAAATATTAACGTGTGAAAAAGTTATGGCCGTTAAAAAGTCGTTGGGGATGGTGGTTTAGAATGAGGAGAAAATGTGTAACTATTTAATAAATTAACAAAACTTGATTGAAGTTGAAGGACCATAATTGTAAATTATTTTTAATTGTGTAAAGACTATATTACCCCTACATTTTTAAAATTCTATGCATTGTTACTTGTACAATATGCAACAAAAGTGGTAGCTCTTAAAATTTAAGAGGTCCCTCACTCCTATATTACATATAGTATATAGATATATAGATATATAGATATAGATTTTTAATAAATACTGTAGATGTCAAAGGAGGTTAACTTAAAAGAGCTATATCTTTCTGCTATTTCCACATTCCATTTTGTTTCATAATATCTGATGGTGAACATCACCAAATGTTGTCTATTTTGAATTTTGATTTATTAACGTGCTGTCAAATTCCTAGATTCGAGTAAATCATGGAGTATGGGTAGATATTTAAATACAGCATGAGACAAATTAGATGACAAATAGCAAAAATGCTTTATTTGGTGTTAGTGATGAGTCAAAGGCTTATAGATTATTTGATATCATCATCAAGAAAAACTTTATCAGGCAAATTTTTTTGATGGCGAATCAACTTAAAGAGCATTAATGATCTTTATTAACAAATTCCAACAATTTTTGAAGGAGAATAGTTACAACAAAAGCACAACGAGCTCAATCGCATGCAAATCCAACCATACAAGAACAAAGGATGCTACTCCTAGTTCACTTATCAATTAACAACTTGTGTTTATCAAGCAATATGGTGGGATAAAATCTTGTGCAGTTTTATGTCTCCAGATTATTGTGACAGCATTTGAACAGTTGAACTCAAAGAAACCTCTTTTTCATGAAAGAAGCAAATATGCACAAATGAGACTGTATTTTTAGAAAATCTTCCAAAAGATGAATCGAGGAGATTTAAATGAAAAAGAAACTACAGATTGTAGTTTCTACCAAATGTGAAATCCCATTGCTTTTTGAATAAGAACATATGCTTCTGTATATAATTAGAAAATGCATTTTCACAGAAAGCGTTGAGTGCATTAAAGATTACAAATCCGTGCATCGTTTTAGGTACAACACTCGTTGACATTTCTGAAAGAGATGTGTTTCACTTAACACAAGATGGTGAATCCGCTATGCAGTCTACGAAGCTTAATGCTCTAAGGCCAGAAATGACAGTGGCATGATTGTAAATAACTTCAACATTCAGTGGCCTGAATGATTGCATCCGGTAATACAGAGAATCACATATGAATGTAAAATTGCCATACTTACTTAGACTGCTAAACTTATATATACTTAGATGCCAAGCTTAAAAACATAGATGCCAAGTTTCCACATATTGAGAAAATACCAAGAATGCCATGATGGTTTATAAGCCAACAAAAATGCATAGATAAGCATTACACCAAAAGTGTCATAATAAGTATTCTGCCAACTCCCCAAGTAGTAAGCCAATATCAAACTTATGCTAAAAAGTTTAACTCAATGTCATCTAGATTTATACCCGAATAAATAGCCCTCTGATTATACTCTAATGATGCCATGGGTATGCTAGCTGTTACGTCTATAATTTAAGTTTGTTTAACAAATGATGTCATTCAACATAAGCCACATATCGAACTATGCTAGTAGTAGAATTGATGTAAAATCTTCTTTCTGTTTCTTTGTATACTTATGAAAATTAAGGTTCTTAAGAGCACTCTCCATGTATGTTACTGACTTTTGAAGTATGTGTCAAATCGATCGATCCGTGATCTTTGTTGGCATTAAAATTTGGATTTTATATGAGGCTTGTATAGATGAACATATATATTCACATAGAGAACTACGAATAATACTTGATAGGATCTTATAATATAACAATAGTAAGTGGTTAAAACTTAACACTAGCAAGCAATTAAGTAACAGTAACGGAGTGAAAGCAGTATTAATTGGCACCTTAACAGATGAAATGAAGGGCATCCATCGAGGAATAGCTTCCCTATCAAGGTAACAATTATAAGCAACCGAAATTGGCACATCAATTTCCATTTTAACCCTGCAGCAGCATAAATCATCAACAGAATTATAAAAATAAAACTGAAATTAACAGCAGAACTAATAAGATTTCAGTACGTGCAGTCCTGCCATTCCATGAGAACAGTGGATCGTCTAGGTTTAAAATTGGTTCTAATGTTACGTCCATGAATATGATTGATTGACCGTCGGCCGGTGAATGAGGAAGATAGGGAGGACGGTAGTAGTGAGAGTTTGGATGTAATGGTTCTGGTTGTTGTGCGGGGTTTAATGGTGGAGACGGAGAAGACGGCAGCGGACGACGACATTAGACCACCGGGAGACTGACTGACTGACTGACTGTTTGGGGCTCATCGAAAGTCTGTGGTGGTGGATGTTCTTTATTGGACTCTGTTGGCTAGTCCACGTACACTTCATCGCCCCTTAACTTAATTATTATTTCAAATATACATGTGTTAGTTAGAAGGGTGCTGGTTAAAAAATGAAAATGAAAATGAAAAAAACCTTACTAATGGGTAATGATTTCACTCCTTCTATGTAAATAAAATAATATTTAAATTATAAAAAATAGTTAATAATAAATAAAATGATTGATAATATGATTGGTTGAAAAGGGATAAAACCACCTACCTGGTTGAAAAATTCATCACCACAAAATAAGCCACAAGGACAGCGCCGCCTTCTCAAACCTCCGTAGTGATGCTTGGACTTCATTGAGGTGCCATGTCATGGGGAAAACGCCTCGTAACTGGTAGACTAAAACAATATATTTTGGATACTATTTTCAAAACCGGACCGAACTACTTTAATTTTATCTTTTTATTACATTTTTTGACATAATGCCAATAATAATCCTTATTTAATTGTTTTATAATATTTTTCGTTTAACAAAAAACCCCTATTATGACACCTTATTGTAATTAACGGCATATGAATTTAGATTGGCTCATGTATGCATCGATCAAGAGTTATAGCACCCGTGGTCGTGGGTTTGTGTCTCACGGATGACGCTAATGAAAAAACATCAAACAAAACACAAAGTCAAGATTGATATTCCCACAGGGTGAGGTGGTTCTGAAAGCCAAGAATCTGAGCGAATAACCTGAATCTATAAAACTAACAAAGTCGTTAGCCTCGTTATAAGAGGACCAGGGAGTATGAATGAGAGTCCATAAATTGGAATCCTCTTACCTGCTGGAGATGGTTCTGCCTCTTCACTGCGTTAAATCTTAAAAACAATATTTACATCAACCGCCTCCTCATATAACAACACCATCTTGTTCAAAGAAATCAATTCATTTGCAAAATTTAAGTGACACGAACCTAATCGTTAATCAAATGGCCTGATAAAATAGATGGAAACCGGATAGAAAATAGAGAGAACATAGACTAATTCATTATCAATAAACTAAACCGCTAACCCACTAACTATTAAACTAACTAGACCCACGAAAGAAGTTAAGGTAATGGATGAGATCAACTAAACATCCCATGTTCACAAATTCCGATAGTGCATGGCGGCACGGTAGAGTTAGGCACATATCATTAAGCTTTGAGTCAAATTCGATATGTTCACATCATTTAGAACCTGTCTCGTTGGTCTGTATATCTAAGAGGACCATAAGTGTTCAATGGTAAAGCTGAAGGGTTGTTTGGTGCAAATAAGAAGCCTCCCAACGAACTCCCAAGTCCCAAGTATATAAGAGAGTATGCTTTGAGAGAGAGGATCAAGATCAATCATTTTGTGAGGTTTGTTCATAGTTTTCTTAATAATATCGTGTTTTCTAACTCCATGACGTAATCTTATGTATACACTTAGATCTTAATATATGGTTTCTCTGACTCATAGTGTTGATGCGTTGTTAAGTCACATATCCTTAGTTAGGGTTTATAATCAATGTTGAGTTCTCGTATTTTGTTACTTGGTGTTGTAATTAGTACAATTGTAATATGTAGGTGTATACTGAAATTCTTTCAAGCATTTTAATGCATTTTAATGATCATCTTTGAAGAAACGTGGATCGACTCACTGGTAGACGATCAACTTTCCTCGGGTATGAGTATGCTATTTCACCGATGGTTCTCCGGAGTATGAATTCTTCCACCTACAAAACGAGCAGCACCGTGAACTTACCCCTCAGAAAGGGACAGAGGGGTCCTCTTTGGGGTAACCCTCCGGTGTGAGAATAAGAGATTGTAGGAGAAGATAATAATAATCTGAGAGTAAGGAATTGGAATGTATTTTCTTGCTTACCTCCCCTTGTGAAGGTGGTGTGGTATTTATAGTGCTAGGGTTTCCAATGATTGGACTCAGATCCCATTAGGGCCTTTTTGGCCTCCTCCTATCGCTTTGCGCCACGTGTCCTTAGGACACCTGGTGCTTTTTCATTGATTATTCTCTGACCCAGGTATTTCACCTGACCCATGTGCAATCACGTGGTAGCACATGGGTTTTGCTGAGTTGTCCACCTTTCATTGGCAGCTGTCAACATCAGCATATTCTTATTCCCTAAAGGATACCTTCTGGAAGGTTGTCTGACGAGCACAATCAAGGTTGTCCTTATCCTGATTTGGATAAGGACGAGGTTGATTATGTGCATGTGTGATATGCGCCTATCCTGAGGATGCGCGAGGTCTTCTCTTTATTCTCACGCGCAGATGTTTCATGCGCAGATGTGATATGCGCAAGCATATGTAATATGCACCACGCGCAGATGTGATATGCGTGAGCATATATGATGCGTGAGCATGTGATATGCGCCACGCGCAGGTGCGCCACGCGCAGATGTGATATGCGTGAGCATATATGGTGCGTGAGCATGTGATACGCGTGGGCATATGTGATGCGTGAGCATATATGATATGCGTGAGCATATGTGATGCGTGAGCATATGTGATATGTGTGAGCATATGTGATATGCGCCATGCGCATAGGTTTTGGCTTTGTGTCTTCATGATATCTTGATTTCAAGCCTCTTGTCCATATCTTGTGGGTTGACCCGCCCCGCTCGATGTTAAGGCGGGTACATACCTCTTCAAGCCCCCCCAGTCTAATGTGTGTCTTGTCTCGCGCGAGCGAGGTAAGATAGATATTAGACTTAATAGTTTTCTCTTTTAATAGGGTTTTGTCTTTTCCTTTTTTATTTCTCATCGTTGCGCGAAATTCTATCCTTTTGGTTGAAATGAATCGTCCATGTACGTGGTTGGTTGGTGCTGACATGCGTCAGAGATGGAGACATGTGTCAGACTTTTCGCGTGCTCGAGGTGCTACAGTTGCCTTTCATGTCCCCTCACACAGTGTCAGGAACACGTGTCGCGCTCGTGTTGGCCTGCACCTGCGAGTGGGGGCGCGTGAACTCTGATTAGTACCTGTTTCGTTCCCTTTCATGTCCCCTCACACAGTGTCAGGAACACGTGTCGCGCTCGCGTTGGCCTGCACCAGCGAGTGGGGGCGCGTGAACTCTGATCAGTACCTGTTTCTCTCTCTCCTGGGCCTATAAAAGCAAGCCTTTTGAGTTATTATTCTTCAACTTCATTGTTATTTCAGAGCTTTTTCTTTCCTTCCATTTTTATTCCGATTAAGGGCCTGTCTTTTGCTTCCAGACTTCCGTTCTTGAAGTAACCTCTGTTTGATTCACAGTTGTATGTCTGATAACCCAGACACCACAATCTCCCCCAGCAAACGCCGTGTAAAATCATTAGTCATGTCCACTTTGAAGAAGACCGGCAAGGGAAAACGGGCTGCCGAGGCCTCGTCGGAGGAGGTGGGGAAGGGCAAGACAGTGAAGAGGTGGGATGAGATTCCCTGCAGATTGAGACAGTCTGATTTCGACAGTCTCATCGCCTCTCAGGGTTTTCTCCCTGAGTACGGCTGTCTGCTCCCGGCGGCCGGGCAAACGGCGGCATATCCGCCCACCGGCTATATCTCCTTATACTGCCATTTTTTCACTCACTGCAACCTTCGTCTCCCGATGACAAGGTTTATGGGTGCGCTGCTTCAATTTCATGGGATTCACATATCCCAAGTCCATCCTTTTGGACTTGTGCGCATAACTCATTTTGAGTTCATGTGCAAAGCTCAGCGCAAGGAGCCCACCCATCGGCGCTTTCAATATTTTTATAAGCCAAAAATCCAAGATTCTTGGTTCTCATTCGTTCCTCGCAGTCAGAAGGTCAAGTGCTGCACTGTTTTCTTCAAAAGCCTTCATGACTGGTCTGAGAAATTTTTTTATATTAAGGCTGGTGTGATTCCCATCCGCATGACCATGCGCGCGATCACTTCTGCGCCCGCGGATGTGAATGTTCTTAAGAACCCAACTGGCGCATGGGTTAATAAGTTGACTGCTGAACCATCCCCCGCCAAGAATATTTGCGAGGAGGCGCTGGTGGGGGTTGGTATGAGCAGGAGGTGGACCGACAGCGCGACTGAGCCTGTTATCCAAGTTGATGGCTTATGTGAGTTATTAGCTCATTGCATTATTTCTGCGCGAATATAATTCGTTTTGCTGATATCATTTGTCTTGTTTTATGCAGTAAGCAAGGAGTACGTCCACGCCGCCTACGATGAGCATATGAAGGGTGGCTCTGTCGCGCTGGGCGCTGGGGAAGTTGGTTTCCCCGATCGCTTCGATGATATGTTCATCCCTGTTGATTTGGGATTTTGCTTTGACAGCGATGCGCCTGGTAGGCCTTTGTACTTATGCTTATGCCTTTAGAATACCAAATTTGGTTAACATTTCTGTTGCACGTATTGTAGATGCGCTCGAGAACTATGAGCTGGAGCTCGCGGAAGAAGAGGTGGAGGAGGAAGCTGAGGTGCCACAACTCAAGCGTAAAGCTAAAGGGAAAACTGGCGCAGGGGCCAGTAAAAAACAGAAGAAAAATGATGCCCCTGTTGCTCAGGATCCTCCTACTCAAGCGAAGGGACTTGATAAAACCAAGGAGTTTACCTCCAAGTTTTCCTTGTCTTCTTTGCCTCAAGGTGTGGGCAGTCCTCCTGTCCACACGAGGTATGGTGCCGCCACCTCCTCCCTTCGCGCGGCGGAAAAGGGAAGCGGCGCTGCGCCTGCTGTTTCCTCTTCAACAGGTATACTTTGTTTATACTTTATGGTTTATGAGCGCGATTCCAATAGAGTTATTAATGAATCTTTGCTCACTCAAATGTTTGTAGAGCCGGCGACCTTGGTGGATCAACCTCAGGCGCAACAAGGTACCGAGGCTGCGCCGAAGGTTGCTTTGAAGTCCCCTGTTTTACCCTCGAAAAGGGGGAAAATGAACTTCATGGCGATGTTTAACTCGCGAACGGCGGTGCGCCCAGGTATATATTGCGCTTTTATTTTCTGACTTTTTTCTTTTAGATCAAGTCATGAATCATTTCTCTTTGTTGGTTTTTTCATAGGAATTATAGCTGGCACACAAGCTGCTGGCGGCACTGCTGGCGCCGGCGCCAGCGCCGTCGGTTCTGCTCATGCTCCTACAAGCACTGAATCTCCCCTCATTGGGATTACTAAGGAGCAGGAGGCTGTTTTACGCGCTGATCTAGCGGCGTCGAGACCTCCCTCACCTCCTCCTGCGCGCCCTCCTCGCGAGACTGGTTTTGATTTTTCCAGGTCGCAGGAGAAATGACCTGTTACAGAGGATGATGAGGAGGTCAATTTTGAAGACTCCGATGGTGGCCGCGCAAGCCCTGTAGCGCCACGAGATTTCGTGGCGCAGCCTTCTCGTGGGGCTGGCGCTGACTTTTCTGCTTGCTCTCCGCAGGTATAAGTTCATTTTGCTCCGCTGCGCGGACTTTCATATTAGTGTTTAGATGACTAGAACGTTGCTTTGTGTTTGCAGGAAGCCGATCACATATACCGCCCGAGATGGAATATTACTGAGGATAGCTCATTTCAGTCCATGGTTGTGTGTGAAGACTTCTGGGCTCACTCTGTGCCTCCAGCTGAAAGGAGGTTTCAGGAGGACCGCGCTCGCGTGGACTTGCTCAATGACCATCTTTTTGCTGGGTCTGCGTTCTTTGCTGCCTCCCAAGAGCTTCACTATGATTATGTAAAGGTGCGTGATGCTCTTTCGGAGGCCAAGCAAGAGGCTAAGGTATCTGCTTGGAATCTTTCTGACGCTCGAGAGAGAGCTGAGAGACTCCAAGCAGAACTCAGCGAGAACCGAGCAAGTGCCAACGCTGCCTTCGTGAAGCGCGGGCATGAGCTGCAGGCTGCGCGGGAGAAGCTGCAGGCAGCAGAGGCGGATGCGGCCAAGTACGCGCGGCGAGTGCGCGATTTGGAGCTTGATGCAGAGGCGCGTGATCAAACTCTTGTGCAGGCTATCACTGACAAATCTTTATTAGAGAGTGAGGTTGCGCGCCTGAAGAAAGAGCTTGAGGCCGCGCGGGCAGAGAAGGATGAAGCCCTGGCGATGGCAGCGTCTGGCCAAGAAGAGCTCGATGCTGCGCGAGCGGAAAGGAATGAGGCCTTGGCGGCAGCAACGTCCGACAGAGAAGAGCTCAAACAGACCAAGGAAACTGTTGAGTTGTTAAACTCTCAGATTCCTGCTCTTGAGACGTCTGTTTCTTTCCTCGCGCAGGATCGCCAATGGCTAGTCTCACTGGGTATGACTCGTTGCGCTTATGCGATGAAATACTCAGACGAGTTTCAGACCCTTGTGATGGATTGCAACGCTGCCTCGCGCTTGGTGGGTCGAGCTGAAGGGTTTAAGGATGGCTGTGAATATAGCATGCTAAAGAAGAACCCATCCGACTACCCTTATCAGCTCGACGTTGTCTGCGCTGACATGGCCGAGGTGGGGGAGAAGTATTTGAATACTCCCATTCCCATCCTTGAGCAGGTATTTTAACCTTAATGAGTTTACCTTGACTTATTTTCCTAGTCTTTTTGTACTCATACTTTTCCTTATGATTTGCAGATAGCCTCGCTTGCTGATCAGCCCGATCTCGGCGCTCTAAAGAAATTACTTGACGAGTGTGAAGGGACTGGTGGCGGCGATGATGGCGCGGGCAATGCTGCCTCTGCTAGCGGCTCTGGCGTGGCCAAAGGACCCGCTCTTGACACTATCGTGATAGAAGACGACTCCATTCAAGACGAACAGCTTGACTATGGTCAGTTTGGAGATGACGAGGAGCGGGCTGCGCCAGATGCTGAGGGAGGTGATGATGAGGGCGATGAAGAGGCTGACGTCGATATAGAGACTTGAGAAGCCCTTCATGTTTTTTTTTTTTTTTTTTTTTTTTTTTTGCAGTTAGTATCTCATCATTTTGTAAATTTGTAAACTTCTATGTTTTGGAATGAAATTTTGTTTTTCCCTTATTCGCATCTTGCGCATTCCCCATTCATCTCTTTATATTGCATGTTTGCTTGTTGAATATAAGATATGCTTGCACGTTGAAATTTGAACAAGGTTGTAAGGAAATTATTTTACTTAATCCTTGTCATATTTTAAGTGATTTTGCAATATCCTGACTAAGCTGACACGTGCCTTGGCGTTTCATTATTCCTCTTTTATGCGACGTTATCGCGCATTTATTATAGGGAATTATGAGTTTTTTAGTCTTTACGTGTCAGTATGTGTTACTCTGATATCCATTACAATTCCATGCGCGACCTCGACCTGAGACCTTAACAACTATGTTTTGGCATGTGCTTTGCCTTAGTTGTGCTTAGGTATTTTTATGGTCTAGCTGCGCAGCATGTAGGATGGATCTTGTGAGTGATTTGAGCTAAGGCTCGTATTATTAGGCTAAGGCCCTGAGCTAAGGCTCATATTATTGGGCTAAGGCCCTGACGTTTTAGAGTTAAAACTCGTTAACGCGTTTGAGCTTGAAGCTCGCGCATGTATGTTTTACTTCGTTTTATTTTTTGTTTTGATGTCAATACAATATTGTCATATTGCACAAAATTAATAAAGGGAAGTGTGAAACATGTATGCAGAAGGTAATAGAACACACATTAAGAGAAAATAGCGCTTATCATTATTCATATTGGCTTAAAAAGCCTTGATTACAAACTTGACAATTTTTACATGAAACATTTTCTAAGCTGTGCTGCGTTCCATGCGCGCGGGATCTTCTTTCCATTCAAATCTTTTAAAGTGTATGCGCCTTTTCCCAATTCTTCCGAGACTTGATAAGGTCCCTCCCAGTTGGGGGACATTTTTCCCGGAGGTATTGCGCGGCTAGCTTCATTGTTTCGAAGGACAAAATCGTTCTTCTTGAAGTGGCATTCTTTCACGCGTTGATTGTAATATTTTTCTAGTCTTTTCTTGTATTTGGCTTCACTGATGATAGCCGCCTCTCTGCGCCCTTCAAGTAAGTTGAGATCCAACCTCCTTTCGCGCTCGTTATCAATCTTGTTCATCATGAGCACTCTATGGGATGGGCATCCAATCTCTGCTGGAATTATAGCCTCCGTTCCATAGGTTAGGCTGAACGGGGATTCGCCATTGCTGGTTTTGCTTAATGTCCTGTGCGCCCACAGGACATTAGGTAGCTCCTCGACCCATGAATGGGATTCTCCCTCCAACCTTTTCTTCAGCCCATTCAGCAAGCTTTGGTTCGCGCGCTCCACTTGGCCATTCCCCTGAGGGTGGTATACTGAAGTGAAGATTTGGTTGATGCGCAATTCTTTGAGCCAGCTAGATATCTTCCTGTCAGTGAATTGTTTGCCATTGTCGCTCACAATTTCCATGGGCAGGCCAAAACGGCATATGATGTGGCTCCAAATAAATTGCTTCATCGCCTCGGCTGTGATTTTTGCTAGTGGCTTGGCTTCAACCCATTTTGTGAAATAGTCTACTGCCACTACCAAAAACTTTACTCGCCCCTGCGCTTGTGGTAAGGGACCCACAATATCGATTGCCCATTTGTGGAAAGGCCATGTGGATGTCACTGGAATCAGGTTGTTCTTTGGCCGCATGGTGTTTGGCGCATAGCTCTGACACGCCTTGCATTTTTGGATCTCTTTTAACGCGTCCAAGTACATGCCTGGCCAATAGTAACCTGCGTTCATTGCGTTGGCCACCACCATGCGCAGGCCAGCATGTATTCCACAGATTCCTTCGTGTATCTCTCTGATCACATAGCTTGCTTCCTCGGCATCCAGGCACTTCATGAGCGGTCCAAGATAAGAGCGTCAATATAATGTACCATCAAGCAGTTCGTAGTTCTGCGACTTGTGTCTTATCTTCCTCGCCTGCGCGCGATCGTCCGGTACCTTTCCCTCCTTCAAGAATTCCATTAATGGAGTTATCCATGATGAAGGTGTCGTATGAATTACAAGGACAGACTTCGCTCCCACCGACGGGTTGCTCATTACCTCCACCCTGACATCTTTGCCAAAGTGATCGAAGCTGGTTGATGCCATCTTGCTCAGCGCGTCGGCGGACTTGTTTTCACTGCGCGGAATATGTATGATTCTGAAGAAGTCGAATTGCTCGGTGAGCTTCTTTGCCTGCTCTAAATACAGAGGCATAGTGTTCTCCTTGGCATCATAAAGGCCATTGACCTGTGCTGCTACCAAGTATGAATCAACATGGGCCTCTAGCTTTTTAATTCCGAACTTGTGCGCGATGCGCAGGCCAGCCAGCAGGGCTTCATACTCAGCTTCATTGTTGGTGCTCTTGAAATCCAACCTGATTGCGTAAGTATATTCATGATTTTCTGGATCCACCAGTTTGAGGCCTGCGCCGGACCCCTCGTTGTTTGAAGCTCCATCAGTGAATAATCTCCAAACATTTTCTTCGTTATTGGCCTGCGGAGGGTCTACTTCGCGCTGAGCCTCTTCAATTTTTCCTTCTGGGATTTCTGCGATGAAATCAGCTAAGACTTGTCCCTTTATTGCTGGACGGGGCTTATAGGCGATCGTGTGCTCTCCTAATTCCAGCGCCCATTTTGTCAGCCTTCCTGAGAGCGCGGGACGCCTCAAGACTTGCTAGATGTTGTAACCAGTCAGGACTTCAATAGGATGACCATTGAAATATCTGTGAAGCTTGCGCGACGCATGCGTTAGTGATAAAACTAACTTTTCCATGATGGAGTAGCGCGTCTCAGGATCTGTCAGCACCCGACTTACATAATAGATTGGTGTTTGGATTCCCTTGCGATCCACCAACAACACTGCGCCAATGGCGCGCTCTCCTGCTGACAGGTACAACGTTAAAGTTTCACCAGGAAGTGGAGCTGTGAGCGCGGGCAGATTTATCAGACATTCTTTTATCTCATTGAAAGCTTGCTCGGCCTCAGGCGTCCACTTGAATTGGCTTTTCTTTAGGCAATTTCTCAATGTGTTAACGAATGGGGTAGATTTTCTTGCATGGTTTGCTAGGAACCTGTTGATTGATACCAATCTACCATTCAATTTTTGAACTTCTTTCATGGTGGATGGTGAGGGCATGTCAAGGATAGCCTCCACCTTCTCTGGGTTCACCTTGAAACCATCCTTGGTGACCATTACACCGAGAAATTTCCCTTCTTCTACGCCAAATGTGCATTTGCTCGGGTTGAGCTTCATGTTTACTTCCTTTAGGCGCCAAAGGGTTTCTTCTATGTCTTTGAGCATTTGTTTTTCCTCCCTGCTTTTAATCACCAAATCATCCACGTAGACTTCTAGGTTTCTTCCAATTTGCTCGTTGAAAACCGCATCCATGAGTCTTTGGTAAGTGGCTCCTGCATTCTTCAAACCAAAGGGCATTTTTGTGTAACAGAAAACACCCTTGTCAGTTCTGAAGGCAGTCTTGTCCTCATCTTGTGGTGCCATTTGAATTTGGTGATAGCCCTTATAGGCATCCAGGAAACATTTGAGCTTAAATGGCGCTACATAATCTACCTTCGCGTCAATGTTTGGGAGGGGGTAACAATCCTTTGGACATGCTTTGTTGAGGTCCTTGAAGTCAATGCACATCCTCCATGACCCATTGCTCTTCTTTACCATCACAGGATTGGCTACCCATGTCTGGTATCGTATTGAGCGGATGATGTTTGCGCGCAGTAGATCCTCTACTTGCTCATTCATGGCCTTTGCCTTCTCATCCCCCATGACTCTCTTCTTTTGAGCAATTGGCTCTACAGACTTGAACGTGTTGAGAGAATGTTGCGCCAGGTCTCGCGGAACCCCAGTCATATCAGAATGTTGCCACGCGAAGACCGACATATACGTTGTGAGCAACCTTTTCATTCTCAACCTTGTGTCGTCTGATATCGTAGCTCCAATTGTGATTGTTTGCTCTGGGAATTTTGGGTTGAGAATCCATTCCTCTGGCGCGTTGTTTGCCATTGGAAGTTTCATTCTCCCTTCCCGCGGTGTACTTGTCACTGCGCACAAATGATCTCGGTATACAAATGTTACACCTGTTGGTGTTGGGAACCCCAACGCACCGTGCGCTGGCGACGGTATGGCGTTGAATTGGGCAATCGTTCCTCTACCCAAGATCATATTGTAGCATGAAGTGGTGGGCAAGACCAAGAAGTTGACAATTTCAGCTCGCTTGTGTTTCTCATCCCCCATAGTTAGTTCAAATTGTATCTGACCTAGGGGGTGAATAATTTCATTTGAAACACCCGAGATTGGTGCATTCACAATGTCGAGCCTTGCTTGATCTGCTGGATCCAACTTCCTGAAACATTGCTCATACATGATGTCTGATTCACTGCCGGTGTCCACCAGGACTTTTGACACCTCATAATGAGCAATGTGTGTAGTGATAACTAGAGGACTGCTGATAGACGGGCCTCCTCTGATTCTTGGGAAGATTACTTGTTGCTCGCGCCAATCTCCTTGGACTTGCGCGCTTCTCTTTCTCGATCTTTGCCCTTGCCTTCCTCCCTCGGCTACACAGATTCTTTTGAACTTTTTACTGGCTGAGGCTCCATCTGGTTGTTCATTCTCTGGTCTTGGGTTTTTCACCAGGTGAGCCAACTTGCCTGATTTCACATCTCTTTCAATCGCATCCTTCAAATGGTGGCATGCATCGGTGTTGTGCCCTGTGGACTTGTGAAACTCATAATACTTGCCACTGTTTGGTGGTCCCTTATAGTGTAGTGGCTTGGGGCTTTTAAACTGGACATTCTCTGTGCTTAACACTTGTGAAGGCGTTTTAGTGAGGGGAGTCCATATTCTTGGTAGAGGTCTGTTAGGCTCTCTGCCGCCTTCCCTCTTGTCACCCTCTCCGCGATTACGAATGTCTTTTTGGGGCTGGGGTGAACTTGGTTGCGCCTGCTTTTCTGCGGGAGAAAAACTGGTTTGTTGCAACCTGGACCATACAGAGTTTTGTTTGGCCCTCCTTTCGTTGTTGCGCAGTGCTTCTGCTTGATGCCCTCTGTCTCTTGCTCTATCTTGGGCAATTTGTTTTTCATTTCGCTCGAAGACTCGCGATGCTTCCATTAGCTTGGCCCAAGTGGTTGGCATGCCATCTCTGCTCACGAGAGCTCTGCGGAGTTGGTCACTGCGCGCACCTTGTATAAAGGCCACGCGCAAGAGTTGCTCAGTGATACCTCCAATTGCAAGAGATTCCTGATTGAAACGGGTTATGTAGTCTTCAATGGTTTCATCATTCCTGCGCACGCAGTGCATGATGTCATCGGGGTCGCGCGTGTGTCTGCGCTGCTGTACGAAGTGAGCCTGGAACTTCTCCAATAGCTCTTCGAACCCATCGATTTGTCCAGTCGGCAAGCTTTCGAACCAGACACGCGCTGCGCCCGTGAGGCAGCGAGCAAACATGTGGCACCATGTTGGCATCGTCCAGCTTTCTAGGTTTACAGTGTTGTAAAAACCTTGTAAGAAATCGTCTGGATCTGTTGTGCCGTCGTACTTGCCCAAACCACTTGGCATCTTGGTTTTGTGCTGAATGGGAGCCTTCGCGATGCGCTCAGTGAATTTTGAATACTTCACCAAGATGGCTGGCCTGTATGGTGTGGTTACGTCCACTTGCCCTCTCGCTGGTGGGTTGTACGGTGTGTACAGATCCATATCGGCTTTGGCTCCAGGCGCTATGTTCATGTGTGCGCGGAGCTGTGAGCCTCCTGCATGAGTATCTCGCGTCTTCCTCATGCTGTGCACTTCTTCATCACTAAAATCAGCGTGTTCAGTGTGAACAGAATGACCATCTTCCGGCGCGCGCGTCCTTTTTGTTGTTCCTTGAATGGTTTGCTTATCAAACGCGAGCCTTTGTGTTAAGTCGGCTAACTTTTTGTGTTTGACCAGCTCATTGTATTTGTCCATTAAACGTCGTTGTTCGTTTATGAGCCATTCTTTAGGGTCATTGGTTTCAACTTCTGGACCCATTGGTCCTTTTTGTTTCGCGCCAGTCAGATTTTGGAACGTGAGATCGTCTGGAGGAGTTTCAGTCTGGCTATGAGGAGTTGTGATGAAGGGATGGTTACTGGTGGTGCGCGCAGAATCACGCGGCACCCTCAGAAACTGCTGTCCCTCATTAACATCCTCAGGCTCAATATTCTCCAGAGCTTGATCGCTGTTTCGAACACCAGAAACCATGGTAAAGTTTTTCAGAGAGAACTGATGAGATGGTGATTTTGTTGCCGTTGTAACAGGTGATGGCGCCAATGAAGAAACGTGGATCGACTCACTGGTAGACGATCAACTTTCCTCGGGTATGAGTATGCTATTTCACCGATGGTTCTCCGGAGTATGAATTCTTCCACCTACAAAACGAGCAGCACCGTGAACTTACCCCTCAGAAAGGGACAGAGGGGTCCTCTTTGGGGTAACCCTCCGGTGTGAGAATAAGAGATTGTAGGAGAAGATAATAATAATCTGAGAGTAAGGAATTGGAATGTATTTTCTTGCTTACCTCCCCTTGTGGAGGTGGTGTGGTATTTATAGTGCTAGGGTTTCCAATGATTGGACTCAGATCCCATTAGGGCCTTTTTGGCCTCCTCCTATCGCTTTGCGCCACGTGTCCTTAGGACACCTGGTGCTTTTTCATTGATTATTCTCTGACCCAGGTATTTCACCTGACCCATGTGCAATCACGTGGTAGCACATGGGTTTTGCTGAGTTGTCCACCTTTCATTGGCAGCTGTCAACATCAGCATATTCTTATTCCCTAAAGGATACCTTCTGGAAGGTTGTCTGGCGAGCACAATCAAGGTTGTCCTTATCCTGATTTGGATAAGGACGAGGTTGATTATGTGCATGTGTGATATGCGCCTATCCTGAGGATGCGCGAGGTCTTCTCTTTATTCTCACGCGCAGATGTTTCATGCGCAGATGTGATATGCGCAAGCATATGTAATATGCGCCACGCGCAGATGTGATATGCGTGAGCATATATGATGCGTGAGCATGTGATATGCGCCACGCGCAGGTGCGCCACGCGCAGATGTGATATGCGTGAGCATATATGGTGCGTGAGCATGTGATACGCGTGGGCATATATGATGCGTGAGCATATATGATATGCGTGAGCATATGTGATGCGTGAGCATATGTGATATGCGTGAGCATATGTGATATGCGCCATGCACATAGGTTTTGGCTTTGTGTCTTCATGATATCTTGATTTCAAGCCTCTTGTCCATATCTTGTGGGTTGACCCGCCCCGCTCGATGTTAAGGCGGGTACATACCTCTTCAATCTTTATTTAAGCTCACAAGTTTTTATATCGTAATTTATTCGAAATAAGCTTATAAGCTAGCCTATATAACTTAAAAAATAAAATATGTCACAAATCTTTGAAGACCATCTAAGCTCTATGACTATACTAACGAGATAAAGTAATTGCACATCAATAATACAAACATTCATAATGATAAGCCAATAAATAAAACAATCAATAAACACAATTAAAATGTAGCGCCTTAGCAAAAAAGTTGTCTAACCCTAAGTAAAAAACTCAAGATCTAGCTACTTGTGGTTTTAAATCCATATAAAACAAACAATAAACACATGATATACATGTTCGTGTTCGTGCTGTTACACATAAAAAGAATAAACCTAATGGCTGATGATGAAAGGTAGACTTTGCGTTTCCCTTCTTGGATCTAAACCATGGCATCTTCTTCGATATAGGTGTTCATTATTCGAATTAAACACAAACAATCAGCGTAACGTAAACCCAACCGAACTTGAGTTTGAATCGGGGTTGCATCTAAATTGAACCGATGACATCTTCTCTAATACATGTGTTCATTTTAATTTGGTTTTTAAATTTTTGAATCGGGTTTGCATCCAAATTGAACTCCTAATACGTTTAAAATTCATGAATTGAATTTGTGATTTTCAAACCAATTCAACCTGAATTTTCAAATTGGAATTATTTAGCTTTCACTGTTTTATTAAAAAAACATATATTTTTTATTTATTAAACACATACTTTTTATTTCTTGTCATTCAGGTTATTTAATAGAGAGTCATGACTAAACACTAGTCAGATCTGAAGCTTTTAATAGTGATTGATAGATATAACGAAATTAGAAAAAAAAAAAAAAAAAAAGGTTAAACAGTCACGTAACTCCTTACGTATCATTGATATAAATATTATATACACACGTTTATACGCTACTCTAGTTGGGTTTTCATTAAATATATTTATACTTTATTCAAAGTTCCATGTGCATTTCATCTTTCCAGTGTGTTATAATAGGGTTCTTTCTCTTTACTAGCCATTACGTAAAAGAAGGAAGGGAATATAGAAATCATTCACTGAGATCCACCCATCATATCCTTTCTTTAACCCATAATCATTCATCCCATCAGCAGCTATGACCAACAAGCCCAGGTTAATTAACTTACTTGTTTAATACTTCAATTCGATCATCTTCTTCATATCTCACATTCATGTCCGTATATCGGTCATCTATACACACCGTCTGACATCTAATCCCACATCATTTCAAATGGTTGCCTGGATAGAAGTCGGAAAACCATTTCGGTTAAAAGTTCTCAAAGTTTGTCTATCTGTGGCTACAACGGCCATCCGGATATTGGTAGGACGACCGTTTGTGACAAATATATTTTAAAGTTTGACCACTTATGGTCAAAACTATGATCATGATATTGTTTTGACCAATGATTTTCAAAGTTTGACTTTTTGGTGAAAAGTGTTGTGTGAGTGTTTTGTAAATGACGGTTTGATGATGTGAAATCAGACAGAGGCAGGCCCGGCCTAAGGGGAGGGCGACGGACCCAGTCCCACTCTTCCGAGAGACCCATAATTGTTAAAAAATAAAATCTATATTTTATATATATTTCTGTTTTTAACGCAAAATCTTACAAAATTGCTCTTTGGTTGAATAGATGGTGTTTTAGACTATGAAAACAAAGGTTATGAGTTCAATTCTCACTATTAGTGTTCTTTTTTTTTCAATATTATTGGCAAAATTGTCAAATTATCTATTACATAATTGAGAACATGATTTTAGAGGGCTCGATTTTTTACTCGTCTCAGACCCCAAAGTTTTAAAGTGTTTTCGGAAACTGCCTTAGATAGAGGTGTTGTAGCTAAGCATCATATGCTTCATATGGTACATATATAAGCATTAACATTTACATATCTTTTGTAATATTTACTAATCATCCTATGGTATATATACATGTATGTGAAGACTGGAGGGTAAAGTAGCCCTTATCACCGGTGGCGCAAGCGGCATTGGCGAAGCGGCCGCCAGGTTATTCTTGGAGCATGGAGCCCATGTCGTCATCGCCGACGTCCAAGACGACCTAGCTCATCATCTCATCACCTCTACGGACTCCAACAACATCTCCTACTGCCGGTGTGACGTTAGAGACGAGAAACAAGTAGAAGCTGCCGTGAGCCACGCCGTCACCAAATACGGCTCACTCGACATCCTCTTCAGCAACGCCGGAGTCATGGGCCCCATGTCCACGTTACTAGACATGGACCTAGACGCATTCGACGACACCATGTCCGTCAACGTCCGTGGGGTGGCTGCAACAATCAAACACGCGGCTCGTGTCATGGTAGCTAAAGGCATACGCGGCTCTATTATATGTACCGCCAGCGTGGCGGCTTCGATTGGAGGAGCCGGTCCTCACGCCTACACGGCTTCTAAACACGCCATGATCGGCTTGATGAGATCGGCTTGCAACGAGCTAGGGGCTTATGGGATTAGAGTTAACTGCATTTCGCCGTTTGGTGTGGCGACGCCACTTAGCTGCGCCGCGTATAATCTAGAGCCGAGCCAGGTGGAGGCAAATTGTTGTGAGACTGGGAATTTAAAGGGGGTGGTGTTGAAGGCGAAACATGTGGCCAAGGCGGCGTTGTTTCTGGCTTCGGATGAATCGGTGTATGTTAGTGGACAGAATTTGGGTGTCGATGGTGGGTTTGCAGTGGTCAGTCATAGTTACTCCGTAAAGTAGAGACCGCATGATTTACTCTGAAACACGTGATTTAGAAGCACATGCTGACTTGCACCAATTTTTTTTATAATCCGTGAATTAGGGGATATTTTGATTTTTGGAAGATTGCAGTTTTCAAGTTGTGGAATTTTTAATGTTATATTAAATTGTTAATTTATAAAATTTGAACGTGTGATGAAGTAGTGGGGTGATGCTTGTTTAAGGGTTTTTGCCGGCTTAGAAGTACAAGAAAATATAAGTGCTAATGAGTTACTATTATCTTTGTGCAAAGTGTAAACTAGTAAACCCCGAAGCTAAATTAAGTAAAGTAGAATAAACATTAGAACCCATACAGGAGTACGAGAGCAATCCAAAATTAAGTACTTACCTAGACACATAATCAAATATTGATCCATTGCTAACCAATACAAGTTCCCCGTTTTGTCAGATTTATGTAACTTTCCGTAGAAGCTAACGAGTCTTGATATTGTTAAACCTAAACAAAGAACCAATGTAGACCTAGAATAACAAGATGTTCTATATTGGTCTTGAGGAACGCATAAAACAAGCAACATCACGTTTAACAACAATCAACATAAACAGATGTAACAAAACAATTCTAATTAAATCGGATGACTACGTATAAAGTTAATTATAACATATAGGGGAAAATAAACGTACAAATTAAATTAACGTGCTAACCTGTGATAATCAAGTAGTGCAATTATTTTTACAAGTAGTGTAATTATGTAATTATATCGTAGTGTAATTATAATTACGCTACACTATAATTACACTATGTTGGATATATAATTACACTACTTGATTCTTCTCACGTTAGCATGTTAATTTAATGTATTTGATCCAAACCCATAACATATAATCATAAAAAAAAATAACTATTAACTTATGTCATTCCAAATTAAGAGCTAATTATGTGTGGAACCCATGAAAGAGCTAATTTGCGGTATTATTATTGGCCTTTTGCATATCTAATATAATAAAGATCATAGGATGCTCCCTAAATCAAAATTAAGCTAATTAGAGGTGCACTATGCATGATCAGTTAATGCATGATTATTAGTATGACAAATTAACGTGAAGCTAAACACATATAAAGAGTCACGCGTACGCAATCACATGCTAATGTTTACAACCATTCACAATATCACATGTTCAACATGGAAAATCGGACAAACTGATTTTACAACTTAATTTAATAATCCCACGTAGTTCTGTGACAAGATGGTTATCCATACATATAATGTAGTGACTTGAATTGAATGGATAAATACTCCTGTCACAAGCTTCATTACTATCATTTAGATGGTTTACTAGCAAAGCTAAGATAATTAAGTAGCATATGTTACGAGTATTTATCTCATATTAATTGCTGAACTTGCGAAGTTCGATTTTGTTTTCATCTTGCATTGCATAGGCGAACACATCTGGACAGGGAGATTCGGAGACACCAAATGCAAAACAATGTACATTTCAATACATTAAATATGAAAACGGACGTAAATAACACCATTTTCAAAATAATAATAATAAACTAAAAATCAAGATAGTGGGGTAGCCGCTTATGCAACCTTTGTTTGTATTTCACTTGGGGGCTGTTTGGTAGTCTATTAACAGTCATTAAGAGGCTATCTCTTTATAGCTTATAACATATTAATGGTTAAGAGGTAGCATTAAGTCTGAGGCTACCTCTTAAACATTAATATGTTATAAGCCATTAAGAGGTAGCCTCTTAATGATTGTTAAGAGACTACCAAACAGCCCATTAAGTAAACACAATTGTTTTATATGACGCAGGTCTCAATGTATTCTTGGTTTTAAAATCATTTCACTGGTATAGTAGTGTATCAACACCCAATTATTAAACTGGTGTTACGAGACCTGTTATGGATAAACCTGACACACTAGAACGCTCTTGTTGACGATCTTTTGCTCAAACACCATCTAGGGTTCCTCGAGCCATGAGACGTGAGTGTAGCCCAATCTTTTGATCTACTGACACATAATATATAAGAACTTACCTATGGAAAAGTCTAAAAGAATGGTGTAGACAATAATTTTAAAAACATGTTGGTGTCTATGAAAGACATGCAATGATAGAGTTTTCTATTAAACGTTGCGATTTTATTAAGGGAGGTTCGGTAAATCTGATGGGGTGGCTTGGAGGAGATTTAATATAATAATGTTTCGTTTATTATTATAGATAAGTTAGTCTTATACGATAAGTTAGTCTTATCTTGATAGTTCTATTAAGTTGAATTCAAATTGTGTATTTGAACTTGAGTATGATTAGGAAGAGGGGTAGTATATAAACCCTTGATGTCAATGTATTATTATTAAGTTTTTCCAGTTCGTCTTTTCTTAATAATAAAAAGAGTTTGAAGTATTTGTTAGTCAAATAGCAATTGGTGTGTTCAATTCAATTGGTTGCAGCAATTTCTCTTTCTGTTCGTACAGTAGGTGATAAGAAGGGCTGCAATCTTGAGGTCCATGTTTTTGTTGTGATTCACTTGTGAAACTCATATTGTTTAACAAGTGGTATCAGAGCGCCAGGCTCACAAAAGTTTGTTCGTTACTGATTTTATCGGTCGAAGTCCAGCCAAGAACTTTGTTCATGGACAGTTACTTTCAGGTGATCGACCGGGTTGTAGATAGAAAAATCAAAGTGTGAGAACCAAAATCACTACTGTTCATTATGGCAGAATTTCAAGCGTCCGCTGCGTTTAGGAAACTGTACAACAGTAACTACAACACGTGGTCAACCTGTATGGTTTCGTACCTACAGGGGCAAGATCTTTGGGAAGTTGTAAACGGAGAAAGTACCGTCAAACCACGGGTTGATACGAATGGTGCTGTTCACAAGTGGAGAGTTAAAAAGGGAAAAGCTATGTTCACTTTGAAAACAACAATTGAGGATGAGCTGTTGGAACATATAAGGGATCTCGAAACACCGAAACAAGCATGGGATGCGTTGGCGTCTTTGTTTTCCAAGAAAAACGATACTAAGCTCCAATTGTTGGAAAACGAGTTGTTGTCGGTGACTCAGAAAGAACTAACTATACCACAATATTTTCACAAAGTTAAGCCTCTGTGTAGAGAAATTGGTGATCTCGATCCGCAAGCTCGAATTGTCGAGCTCGGATGAAACAGATTATTATGCATGGATTGAAACCGGAGTTTCACAGCTTTGTAGCAACCATTCAAGGGTGGCCGACCCAACCCACTTTAGGCGAGTTCGAGAATCTTCTTGCGAGTCAAGAAACACTTGCTAAATAGATGAGTGGAGTGTCGATGTCGGGGTTGGGGTCAGCGAAGCAAGAATCTGATGCATTATATGCATCAAAAGGAAAGTCAAAGTACTATGGTAAACGAAACTTTGGGAATCGATCAAAAGGCTCAGACGAACATAGGGCAGGTGGAAATAAAAGCCGGGAACAAAAGGAGTGGAATGGTGATAGAAAACAAACAGGTGGGTATAAGAAGAAACCCACATTTAAATGTTACAATTGTGGTCATCGAGGTCACATTGCCCTGGATTGTCCATCAAAGCCACAGGAAAAAGGAAATGTGGCAGCAACTGCACCGAGGGTCGAACCAACCTGGGATGTTGAAGCCCAATTTGTGCAAACAGAAAGTGTCGAAGTGGCGCAAGTCATGGTGGCAACTATCGAGACAACGAATAAGCGAATCTAAGATTGGATTGTCGATTCTGGATGTAGTAACCATATGACCGGTGATGTGTCTCGATTAAAAGACCCGGTAAAGTATAGAGGTAACCAAGTTGTCGTAATAGCCGACAACTCTCGACACAAGATCGAGCACATCGGAGAAGCGGAATTGTTCCCAGGAGTTGGAGGCAATGAATTGCCTTTAAAGGATGTGTCCCATGTTCCGGGAATGAAAAAGAATTTGCTTTCAGTTCCCCAAATTACTGAAACCGGAAGGTACGTTCTGTTCGGGCCAAAAGAAGTGATGATTTTCGATAAGTTTGAGACAAAATCACAACCTGTAGTGCGCAGGAAAAAGAACGAGTCTATTTACGTGCTGTCGGCCGGAACCGCGTTCGTAGAAAGGACGAAAACCAATCATAAGTCAGATCTTTGGCATCAAAGGTTAAGCCACGTGTATGACAAGTTAAAACTCATGATGACGAAACAATTGGCAATTGGTTTGCCTAATCTAGACGTTAATCTCGATGTAGTGTGTAGCGGGTGCTAGTATGGGAAGGCACATGAACAACTATATGAAAGCTCACAACACCGTTCAACCGTGCCTCTCGAGTTGGTTCACACCGATGTGTTCGGTGCTGTCAAACAATCGTCAATCGGAGGTAAACGGTATATGATTACGTTTATTGATGATTTTTCAAGATATTTGTGGACTAACTTTATGAAGGAAAAGTCGGAGGCGTTTGAATGTTTCAAAGAATTTAAATTAAATGCCGAACGAGAAACCAGGTGTTCGATTGTGTGTCTAAGATATGTTAATGGTGGAGAGTATACATCGAAAGAGTTCTCGGACTATTTGAAAGAACAGAACATAAAGCGCCAACTTACGTGTTTGAATACGCCTCAACAAAACGGCGTTTCCGAAAGGAAAAACCGTCACCTAACAGAGTTGTGTGGAAGTATGATGCACGATAAGAATGTTCCCGGAAGATTTTGGGCTGAATGTATGAAAACGGCTACGTACGTGAGTAACCGTTTGCCACAGCAAGGTCTGGATTATGAGTCACCATTTGAAAGACTGTTCAAGATTAAGCCGAATGTTAGTCATTTTAGAGTTTTTGGATGCGTATGTTATGTGTTCATCCCGAGTCATCTAAGACACAAGTTGGAAAAGAAAACGGTTCGATGCATATTTGTTGGGTGTGATAACGAAAAGAAATGATGGCGTTGTTGTGATCCGGTAACTGGGAATTGTTACGTGTCTCGAAACGTAATTTTTGACGAAGCATCTTCATGGTGGTCAACTAAATATGAACCACTACCAGATTCAAATAATTTAAAGAACTAATTAGATGGAAGAGTTTCTCTACAGTTGGAAGAAGTTGAAAATGAGTTAGACTCGGCTGAAAGTCCAACTGTATCGGTTCAAAGTGGGTCTCCAAGACGAACAGCCTGGCAAACAGGTTTTTCGCCAAGTCAGCAAACGGGCCAAAATTTAGCAGTTGAATCCGAAATGGGTCCATCCTCTATTCGCAGATCCGAGAGAATAAAAAGGCTTAATCCAAAACATGCAAATGTTGCATTAGTCGAAGAGCTAGAAGCCGAACCAGAATCTGTTGCTGATGCATTATTAGATTAGAAGTGGGAACAAGCCATGAAATCCGAGTTAGATGCACTCTAAGAAAACCAAACATGGGAACCTATTCAGAAACCAGAGGGTGTAAAACCAATCTCATGCAAGTGGGTTTTCAAGATTAAGCAAAAAGCATATGGGTCAATAGAGCGGTATAAAGCCCGCTTGGTAGCTCGGGGGTTTTCTCAGGAGTTCGGAATAGATTATGAGGAGACATTTAGTCCTGTAGCGAAGCTCGCGTCCGTTCGAGTTGTTCTAGCCATAGTTGCGAGTAAGCAATGGGATTTGTGGCAAATGGACGTAAGCAATGCGTTTTTATATGGTGATCTTGATCGGGTTATTTATATGGAACAGCCGAATGGGTTCGTAAACGAAGAATTTCCGAGTCATGTTTGCAAATTAAAGAAGGCGTTGTATGGGCAAAAGTAATCACCGCGAGCCTGGTTCAGGAAGATCAGTGAGTTCTTGGAGGCAAATGGTTTTGTACCGACTCTAGCCGACACGAGTTTGTTTGTTCGAACCGAAGGCGAACATGGTGCGGTGGTGTTGGTGTATGTAGACGATTTAATCATAACCGGTGACTTAGTTCATGTTATAAGTCAACTAAAAGTGAATTTGAACACTCGGTTTCAGATGAAAGATCTGAGTCGGTTAAGCCATTTTTTGGGTCTAGAGTTAAAATATGAAAATGATGGCATTATTCTACACCAACATAAGTATGTGGTGGATCTTTTAGTAAGATTTGGTTTAGAATGCTCAAAACCCGCTGTTACACCCATGGATGTGAATCTGCAGCTGCAAGTTCATAAAGGAAGTGATAAATGATGTCACTATGTACCGAAGGCTTGTAGGAAGTCTTATTTATCTTACGCTAACAAGGCCCAATATCACATATGCGGTAGGTGTGCTTAGTCAGTTCATGCAAAAGCCTTTGAAACCTCATTTATGTAACATCTCGGATTTTTCGAACCCGTATTCGTTTACGAACGAAACATTTTTAGATCTTTATTATTATTAAAAATCAAGTAATTATGAATATTTAAGTTTCTAATAATTCACTTTAGGCCCTTGTACTTCAATCAATGTTCAAAACCAATTTACACTAAAACTAGTTCAAGTAATGCCCAAATAACAAAGTATGGGGACCATTATTGCCAAAATTGCAAAACCCACCCTTGGTTCACCGAAGCGCCGCGCGGCCGGCTTCCCACCTGCCGTCGCACGCCGCCATGAGACACCTGCACAGATTCGTTAACTTTAGTTCGTTCGTTAACTCGTTTAAGGCATAAAATCGTTTATTTTAAGCATGTTTGAGTGAATTAAGGACCAAGTAACATAATATAACTAAAATACAACTTCTAGTTCGTTTACCCTTGCCCAAGATCAGATATTTATGGATCTTTCGACGATTCTTTCCTTAAAACGTATTTACTTGCATAAACGGGCCAAAAAGCCTATAATTAGTTCGTTTTAGGTTTTCCTATATAAACAAGACATAACCATCTGCTGTAAACTTTAATCAAACCCTAAAGATCATACTCCAGCCGTCCTACCTTCTGCTCAGCTCATAAACCCTTCGGTTTTTGCATATTCGTTAAAGATTCAAGACTTGTTCGTTGACTTTGCTTGCTTTAGGACCTTTGACTCATCGTTTCTCCTTGTTCTTTCACTTTCCGGGTAAGTTGTAAACTGTAAATTTGTTCATACATATTCCCTAGTCAATAATCTTCAATCAATTTCGGTGGTTGAAGGGTGTTGACTGGTCAATTGCTTTAAAACCCGATTAAGGGTAAAACAGTCAACAAGTTTGACTTTGCGTTTTCTCATGCTTCTGGTCGGATTCAATGTTCGGTCCAGAAGACTTTTATTCTCATAACGTGATTTTAAGTCTACTGCCCAAAATCCGACTTCCGACTCGCTGTTTGGATTCTGGTCAGTACCAGCTCGCTTAAATCTTAAATTCAACATAACTAGAGTTCTACTCATCTGTTTGGATTGATTCCAGCGGCATTAAGTTCGTTTTTATTTATAGTTTCATATCAAAAGGTTTCAGGTTCTGATTCGTTACCTCGTTTGACGCATTATTGGACGACTCGCTTAAACCTTACTCGTTTATCGTATTTATTAATCACTTGCCTTCCATCTAAGGTGAGTTTGATCATTCCCCTTTTTATATATTGTTTTCTAACATTTTGGGGATATATGCGTACTTACTCATATTTTCTATGCTATATATATACTCAAAATCGCAAACATAATTATTGTATGAATATCAATTGAATGCTATTTGCTAATTGCTACATGTTTAATTGTTTACTTGATAACGTTTCGGAGAGGTCCAACATATCCCCTTTTGTATAGGGTTCTCATTAGTATGATCATACGACCGTCTTAGTAACCGGAGCCCGATTCGCTTAGCGAAGGTAAACCGACAATTTAGTCATTGTAATCAATGCCCAATTCGCTTGGCAACGATTCATTGGCACACGAGTATAACTTGGTTTTGGTTTGTTAAGGTTTGATTGATTATTACCACATATATTGGTTTGCGTATTTAACACTTATCATTTACTATTTATCTATTATATAATTATTTGTTGTGTCAAATTAGTGATTATCTCACTCAACATATTTGTTGACAAAACTCCATTTTCTACGCATATGCAGGTTGCCTGAGTTGAAGAATGGACACTTAGAAGGACCTTAGGATTATAATAAAGACATACATGGATTTAGACTTGTTGTATTTATTTATTTGAATTGTTTGGTTGTATTTGATTATTGTGTGTATATTTGAATAAAATAATTAATTAGATATTGTCACTTATATTTATGATAGTATCTTCGAGCTGTGAGCAATCGGATCACGCCTCGGCATTTCCGCCTTAGGTTGGGATGTGACAATTTAGATGCTGTTCGTCGAGTGTTGAGGTATGTTAAAACTACTCCGACTTATGGTGTAAAGTTTAAGAGGGAGTCGAGTTTGAATATAGTTGGCTACTGTGATGCCGACTATGCTAGAGATGTGTCTACCCGAAGTTCGACGACCGGGTATGTGTTCGTCATGGGAGGAGGAGCGGTAGCTTGGTGTAGCAAGAGGCAACCAATCGTCTCGCTGTCTACAACCGAAGTTGAATACCGAGCAGCCGCGATGGCGGCACAAAAAAGTACTTGGTTAGCGCAACTCATGAAGGAGTTGAATCAAAAGATGAGTGCTAAGGTAACTTTGTTTGGAGATAATATTTCTTCAATAATGCTAGCTGAAAATCCTACTTTTCATGCTCGAACGAAGCATATAGAAGTCCATTACCACTTCATCCGTGAAAAGGTTTTGGAATGAGAAATTGATTTTAATTATGTTAATACTTCGGAACAAGTTGCGGATATGTTTAGCAAGAGTTTGTCTCAAGAAAAGGTTATGAAGTTTTGCAGCGATATTGGCATGGTGGAAGCTAATATCGAGAGGGAGTATTAAACGTTGCGATATTATTAAGGGCGGTTTGGTAAATCTCATGGGGTGGCTTGGAGGAGATTTAATATAATAATGATTCGTTTATTATTATAGATAAGTTAGTCTTATTCGATAAGTTAGTCTTATCTTGATAGTTCTATTTAAGTTGAATTCAAATTGTGTATTTGAACTTGAGTATGATTAGGAAGAGGGGTAGTATATAAACCATTGATGTCAATGTATTATTATTAAGTTTTTCCAGTTCGTCTTTTCTTAATAATAAAAAGAGTTTGAAGTATTTGTTAGTCAAATAGCAATTGGTGTGTTCAATTCAGTTGGTTGCAGCAATTTCTCTTTCTGTTTGTACAGTAGGTGATAAGAAGGGCTCAATCTTGAGGTCCTTGTTTTTGTTGTGATTCGCTTGTGAAACTCATATTGTTTAACATTTTCAACAACAAAAACACCTCGGTTTCCATATTATTAGGCTATGTATTATACATACTGTTCACCATTCAGTACCATTCGTCACGTCGGCACCATTCTTGAAGCATATCGCACGACCTTAGAAGAAAAATCAAGACAATTCAATTTTTAATGATGAAGAATATATCTCAATTAAAATCGAGCCCGGCTTAAAGCTGGGAGCCCTGGAGGTGCAAAAAATCGGGTTATTCTTATATCTGCATCTGGGTATGGAACCGGGTTTGGGTATAACCGGGTATTGGAAATAGCCGGGTAGGGTTCGGGTCCGGGTCCAGGTATTGTATCTAAAAACCATACACTATGCATCGGGTTCGGTTTGGGTATAGATCGGGTATTTGAAAAATCCGGTACAAATCGGGTCCAAATTTTGGTACTGAAATGCATACTCTCCGTACCCTACGGATAGGGTCTGGTAATAAAATCCCAAGTATAAAAAAGTTTTTTTTTTTCGAATTCAGTTTCAGATTCATGCTTTTACTGCACCTCTGGTCAGCCCTTCTCGTTGCTCCGCTTTCAATCATAATCGGCCCAAAAGGCAAACTTACCAACCTAACAAATATTTCATAAACACTAACCACTTTTTCAGTCTATTGTTAAAGCACACTAACTTCTCGAAATTAAACTCCGTTAAATTTAAACAAACAAACACTCAACACAATAGTTGACTCTAGCACTGTATTCTCGGGTTTAAAATACGAGTAAAAGAAATGATAAGATTAGATAGAGGAAGAAAGGAAAAGAAATTATATATTTAAAAGACCTTCTCAAGTTAAAATAAAAGAATAGAAAAGAAAGTATTAATCACATTCTTAAGTTAGATAGGAAGGAAAAGATAAGAAAAAAATTGCAACTTTACAATTATGTCCTCATTATTGAGTTAGATAGGAAGGAAACGATATGGTAAATTAGTAATATTGTATTATGGCTCAAATGAGTTAGATAGCGTTCGATTCGATAAATTGGCGGTTCCTTGATTCAATTATGGCTCAAATGAGATTCCCAGATAAATGGCGTCTTTGGGTTCAAGGGACGTTTCTTTCAGCTAGGTCTTCGATTTTGGTAAATGGGTCACCAACAGAAGAATTTGACATTAAAAGAGGAGTTCGTCAAGGAGATACTCTTTCCCCATTACTATTTATTATGGCAATTGAAGCACTAAATGTCGCGATGAAAACGGCTTGTTCGGAAGGTATGTTTAAAGGCATTAAAACACCGAGAAATGGCCCACTCTTATCACATTTGTTCTATGCGGATGATGCGGTTTTTATAGGAGAATGGTGCTCCTCGAATTTTCTGAACCTAAATCGTATTTTAAGAAGCTTTTACATTTCCTCCGGTCTTAAAGTTAACTTGAAAAAAAGCACTTTATTTGGGGTAAAGGTGCATGTCTCAATTGTGGAAAGGTGTGCGTTGGCATTGAATTGTAAATTTGGTAAACTACCTTTTCTACACCTTGATCTTCCGATATGGGCTAATATGGGTTTGAGTTGGAATTGGCAACCTGTTTTGGACAAGTTTGACACTAAACTATCAAGATGGAAAGCAAAATCACTATCGTTTGGGGGCCGATTAACTCTTATAAAATCAGTGTTGGGTAGCTTGGGGGTGTATTACTTCTCTATTTAAGGCCCCTGTAAAGGTTCTAAAATTACTCGAAACGAAAAGAAGAAGATTCCTATGGGGAGGCTCAGAGGAAAAGGAAAAAATAAGTTGGGTATCATGGAGTAAAATTATTTTGGACAAGGAACGCGGAGGTGTTGGGTTGTTGAAAGCAGCAAACAAGGCTTTGTTAGTTAAGTGGTTGGCCCGGTATAAAAACGATAATACATCTCTTTGGGTAAAGGTTATCACAGCGGTTCATAGAGGATCACATAAATGGGAGTCGTTACCAATTAAAAATCCATAGGAGGCACATGGAGACGTATTGGCAGTATGGATCAGGCGGAAGAAATTAGTAACCTGAATGTATTGAATAGATTAAAAGTGTAGATAGGTATTGGTGATAAAATCCTTTTTTGGCTTGATTGTTGGGCTGGTTCTCAACCGTTGAAGCAGTTGTTTCCTTCGTTATTTTTGTTAGAATGCATAAAGGATGTGAAGCTATGTTCAGACCATAATGATATCACATGGGCTTGGCGGTGGCGGAGGAATCCGACCTCAGTTCGGAACATTGATGAATTGTGCAGGTGCCTTGATTTGATTTCTAAGATCTCATTTACAGATGATCCGGATAAATGGTTATGGTATGGTTTTGATGGTGAGTTATCTCCTTTCTCGGTTAAAACTTTGAGATGGGAAATAGATAACGGGGAACATCAAGTTGTTGGGTCTTCTTTTTGGTTGAAATGGGTCCCCATCATCATCATCATCATCGTACTCAGTATATCCCACCAATAGCAATGCTATGGTAGGGTCTGAGGAGGGTAAGATGTAGACAGCCTTACCTCTATCCCATAGGGATAGAGAGGCTGCTTCCGGTGAGACCCCCGGCTCGATAGTAGTTTTGAATCAAGCCTTGGACATAAGACACATAACACTCAATCATCGGGACACCGGCTGATTGGTGCATGTGCCCTTGTCTTTCGGCTATCAACGCCACCACATGATGCCTGATTAACCTTCCGCCACTTTTAACGTTATTTTCACGTGATTAGTAAAATAACGTCAAAATTAGTGCAATTTTACTTTTGCCCACCCAAGAGTTCACACATATATACATTATATGTGCGCACCGCAAGCAGGGCGTTGGTTGAAATGGGTTCCCATTAAAGTTAATTGCTTTATATGGAAACTATTAATGGATCGCATTGCAACGAAATCAGCACTATCACATAGGGGCATTGTTTTCAGGGATCAGAATTGTAAGTTTTGTGGAGTATTTGCGGAATCATCGGAACATCTTTTTGTTCACTGTAGGGCAACTAAATGAGTATGGTCAATCATATATGATTGGGTTAAGCTACCGAATTTGACCAACTTTGATTCCGTAAAGGAGTTGTTTGATTTCCCGAGTAAGCATAAACTAAATAAAGCAGAGTATCTAGCAGTTAATTCCATCTCAGCGGTTACGTGCTAGATGATTTGGAAATCAAGGAATGATCTCATTTTTGATGGTGTCCCCTTCTCAGTATCTAAAGTGGTGAATGATATAAAAACGACTTCTTTTTATGGGTAAAGTATAGAAGCAAAAGTTCTAGCCTCGATTGGGAAAAGTGATGCAAGTTTAATCTTGTTAATTTTCCGTTGTAATTGTTCTTTTATATTGTATTTGTATTCCTTATATGTCTTAGGCCGTTGCTTCTTGTAATGGTCCTTTTGATTTTTATTGATATTGGCTTTTCAAAAAAAAGTAATATTGTACGTTACTATAAACTTTCCTTCAGATCAGGTCATATTTGGCTGAAAAGTTTTGAAGGAAAAAGCTATAACTTTTCTTTACATTCTCTTTCTTTTCTTTTATTAAAAAGTTTTAAAAACTCAAGAATGGAAAAAATAAAATTTTCTTGTCTTTTCTTTTCAAAACCGTTAAATAAAAAAATAAGAATGCATAAATAAAAAAAATAAGGGTATGTTTGATTTGAGGTAATGGAATGAAGGGGAAATGGAATGGGAGAAGGAATGGAATGGACAAGGGAATGAAATGGATAATTACCATTCCTTTGTCTTGTTTGGTTAACCTATGGGAATGAAATCAATTATTACTTTATGTTGTTTGGTATCTAAAAAAAAATTGTAAGAATGAAATATAAATAATACTCCTATCTAAAAATATATTTTTTTACAAAAAAAAAACCCGCAATGGCGATAGTGGTGGTAGCTCCGGCGACAAAAGTGGTGGTTTCTGTGGCGACGATGGTGGTGGGGGTGGTGGGGGGTGGTCAAGCGATGGTAGCATTGGTAGTGATGGCGATGGTAGGGAGGCGACAACGGTGGTGGCGGTGTGAGGGCGGCGGTGGTGGTGACGAAGGTGGTGGCAACGACGACGATGGCGGTCAGGTGGTGGTGGCAGCAATGATAGTGGTGGTGGTCATTGTTAGGTGGTGTTGTTGTTGAGAAAGTATGGTGAAGGAGGAATGGAATGAAAAAGAAAGGGGGTGTGAAGGAATGGTTTTGATGAAATGGGATTCCATGTGTAATGAATTATTCCATTCCATTGAGCAACCAAACACCACTTTTTCCATTCCCACGTAATGAATCATTCCATTCCCACTGTCATTCCTGCATACAAAACGCTAACGCTAATGCAGTGTAGAACAAGCTATTACTTAGGGTATGTTTGGTTGGAGGTAATGGAATGAAGGGGAAATGGAATGAGAGAAGGAATGGAACGGAGAATGGAATGAAATGGATCATTCCATTACTTTGTCTTGTTTGGTTAACCTATGTGAATTAAATGAATTATTACTTAATGTTGTTTGGTATCCAAAAAAATTGTATGAATGAAATAGAAATAATAAAAATACTCATATCCAAAAATATTTTTTAGCAAAAAAAAATTATAAAATAAAAAATCAATGACGACTATGGTGGGGTTAGCTCTGGCAACGAAAATGGTGGTGGCAGTGGCGGCGGGGTGGTGGTGATAGCATTGGAAGTGATGGTGGCGACGGTGATGGTGGTCAGGCAGTGAAAGTGGTGGTGGCGGTGATGGTTAGGCGCGGCGGTGAAATTGTTTACGGTGGTTACAGTAACAATGGTGGCGGCGGCGGTGAGGGTGGTTGCACTGGTGGTAGGGTGGTGGTGGCGGAGGTGGTGGTGACGGTGGTGGTTAGGTGTTGGTGGTGACGATGGTAATGGTGGTTTTTGTTGTTAGGTAGTGGTGATGTTGAGAAAGTAGGGTGTAGAAGGAATGAAATTAAAGAAAAAGAAGGTGGGAAGGAATGGATTTGATGAAATAAGATTCCATGTGTAATGGATAATTCAACCAAACAGCAATTTTTTCATTTATATTCATTCAATTAGTATTTTCTACGAAGTTACCTTAATTTTAATTTACCGTGACGTGTCCTTGGCAAACACAGCCTGTACTTTCTCCACCGTCACCACCGTCCGCCGGCCATGACTAGCGGAGGCTTAGCTTTAGAATACTGGCTTCAATGGCAAGTACCTGTCTGTGCTCTCATCTTCCTCATTCCCGCCATCATCTCCATACGCCTCGTCACTAAAAACAACCACACACCTACCACCAATTATCATCATATATGGATGCCGTACTGGAGCAACCTCCACCCAATCTGGCTTCTTATTTACCGAGTTTTCGCCTTCGTTTCCATGGCCTATTTGTTGTATCAGACCGTTAGTCAATTCGGCTTCTTCGTGTTCTATTTCTACACACAGTCAGTATGCTATTCAATTTCAGTTTAAGTTTCGTACTTAATTGTGTACTGATTTTATAATTGAATTTGCAGGTGGACTTTCTTACTAGTCACGATCTACTTTGCGGTATGCCAATCCGCTTGCCTCATCACTGAATTTGACTTTTATTGTTTATAATTAGGGTTCTAGAGATATTAGGTTACTTGTTGGGGTGCAAATGAGCTTGCGAGCTACTTGAGATCAGATGCCTGAGCCTAAAATAAAAATCGTTTAGTTATCGAGCACGGGAAACTCATTTAGGCTTGTTAAAGGAGTTTGAGCCGAGCTTTGGCTCGTTTAAGGTTTTCCTTAAGAGTTATAAAAATAATTAAAAACGTATGTAATTGATTAATAAATATTTCAGAAGCCGAGCCCAAGCTGAAAAATTGACTCACAAGCTGAGCTCGAAACGAAACGAGCTTGAGCTCTCGTAAGTCTAAACAAGCCAAGCTTGTTTAAGGTGCTACACAAGCTCGAGCTGAGTTAGACTCGTTTAAGGGTTTTTCTCAAAGTTATATAAATAATAAAAGACTTATGTAAATTAATTAATAAATGATAAATGAGCCAGCCCAAGCTTGAAAAACTGATTCATGAGCCGAGCTTGAGCTTTGGCGAAAAAGAGCTCCAAATGAACCGAGCTCGACCTCACGTAAGTCAAAACAAGCTGAGCTCGGGCCTAGTCAAGCTGGGCTCAGCTTGTTTACACCCTATGTTTACACCCCTAGTAAGGTTAGGGATATTGAATCTAAATTTAAGCAGTTAAGAAGATACCCCAATTACAATGCTTGCCTTTAGGAATTAGAAAAACTTGATTAGCTTATTGACCTACCAAACAGGATGCCAATTATATTAAAAGTTGTTCAAATCATATTGAAATATTTTACGGCTATATTGTTTATATTGTATCTTTGTACAAATATGTTATATGAATGAACATGCTGTTTATGTTGCTAATCTACACCAATTCTTTTGGTAATTATAATTTTATGTAGCTTGGTACCGTCATATCTGCTCATGGCTGCTGGATGCTCTATAAAGAGCATTCCCTTTCAATTCCAAATCAAGAGAAAGATAAGTTTTTGAAAAAAGATTCCATCCCAGTTGAAGATTCCATGGCGAAAGATAGCGAAGCTTCCATGAAGCTGCAAATGCAATTTAATCAAGAAGCAGGATTTGGGGGAAATCTTATGCAGAATATTTATCAGGTATTCTTCACATCACATTCATTTAAGTTGTATCTATGATCATTGACCTGAGCTCGGTTCTTATATATTAACTGTTTAAGCTGATAGTGTATGGCATCAGACTTGTGCAGGCGCAGTTCTGCTTACTGACATTGTATTTTGGTGCCTATTACTCCCATTTCAAACTGGTGATAACTTCAAGCTTACCTTGGTTAGTTTTCAATGATGGCTAATTATTGATGTATGTTTCATTTTATGTTACAATCTGAGATTGATTTCTAATGGTGGCAGTTGATTGGTTGCATGCATTTCTTTAATGCTGTTTTTCTCATCATGGATTCTGCTCTCAACAGTTTAGTAAGTAATTGGTTTTCTGAACATTTTATTTACATTGAATTCCAATATTATTATCTTTAAGTTCTGTTATTGCCTATTTCCGTTTCATGTGCAGCATTTTTCTTGGCACGGGCTAACATACTTTGTCTTATGGAGCTCAGTCTATATAGTTTTCCAGTGGGGTGTGCATGTGTGTTGCTTTTCATGGTGAGCTTCACTTTCTGTACTAACGAGAACCCACTTATGTTTTCATGTATAAAATAATAATATGGTGATTTCAGGTGGCCTTATCCTTTTCTTGATCTTGCCACTCCATGGGCTCCCGCATGGTATGTTGCATCTAATGATTTTTATTCTGGATATTGTTTGCTATATTTCATAGCTTAATAGACTTCACACAACCTTTAGGTATTTGGGCATTGCTTTGTTTCACCTTCCGTGTTATGGGCTATATCTTTTGCTTTTCAAAGCTAAGGTGTCGATATTTCCTCGTGCATTTATAAGGTGGTTGCCTGTCTTTTCTTTTAAAGCATGTAGATAATATTTTTGAAACACAAAAGAAAAGTAAATTAATTTTCGTATGCCACGCGCGTCATTTGGTTCTTGGATTGATTGATACTTTAATGATAGGGTGGTCGCCAATGAGAAGCAGATGTAATTCCTTTGGCCTCGAGTCAATGTAAGCCTTAGGCCTCGAGTCATTTTTATCTATGCATGTTATATTGATTCCCCTTGTAATTATATCATCTTTTGATGTATAGTTACGCAAAAGGAAAGTTAAACTAAAACTAGCTTGTGTATATTTGTTTGGTACCTGAATTTATACAGTTTGTTCCTAGTGTCTATAGTGACATTGTTTATGTTTATCAGGACGCGGTCATTACAGAATCAGTTTAAAATTGGTTTTGTAATGAGCGTCTGTAAAATATTAAACCCCGGAAAATGGTCTTCTTTAAGTAAATAACTTAGGGGTACACCAAACTATTACAAATTACAAATTACAAATTACAACACATGGATTTGGTTACATTTGTACTGTTTACACTGATGTTACATGCACGGAAGAATGCTAATGAATCATAACCCGAGTCTAGCCGGTACACCGGATTGAGGTAGCCAAGTCCCTCCCAATAAGAATGTGCCAGCTGTAAAACCAAGTGCATCTCTCTCATTTGTGATTGGCTTAAAACCCGACCATTTGACCCTACCTGCCATGTTGGCACCCGGACCCCTGTTTCCATACTCTCTAAACATACATGACAAGTGGTTGTTCTTCCCTTCCGGTGATTCCCAAGTGGTCCACCCTAGTGGCTTGATCAAATCTCCAATATCACACATCATTATCACTGACGTTGCCGCTGGTTTCCACGGGCGTCCTAGGTAGGTCGCAAATTGCGCCTTCACTGGAGCCAACTCTGGTGCCGCCATGATCTTGCAATTATGAAGCACCACCCCTCCGGTTTCTTCCATTTTCATCCTTCCATCGGCTGTCACCATGTTCGCTTGATTCTGTTCTGGTTTTCTAACAAGGATATCCGAGTCCTGGATAAAAGCCCGGCCCGTCCCGAATATAAAGTCCACAGTTCCTGAGATGAGGCAATTCTTGTAAAACTGTTCGTGAGTGTGGTAGTATAATGTGTCCTGGTAACCCTCGAAACTGCAATCCATCATAACCGTGTGCGGAGACTGTGAACGGAAAGCAACTGCTTGATGTCCCGCGGGTCCGATCGTGTTTCTGAACCCTATTCCTTTAGCCATAAATCGTTCTCCGAGAGCAACCACGGTAGCGGTTTGTGAGGTTCCGATTTTCGCGATTGCAAAGTTTAACGACCCGGTTATTATGGTCTTGTCTCGGCCATCACCGTACATATACACATTGTTTTGTTTTTTGTCTATGATGATTTGTCCTTCGTTGTATGTTCCGGCCTTTATATGAATTATGTATCTTCCTTGATGATTTGCAGGGTAAGCCGCTAAAGCTTGTTTGATGCTTTTAAACTTTCCACTACCGTCTTGAGCCACGATGGCGTTGGGTACGGGGTTTGGCGGGAGAGGTGGCGGTGGTGGCGTTTTAAACAATCCTTGGCCTTTCGCTTTTCCTCCTTTCTTGCCCCCGCCCTTTTTGGCTCCTAGAAGCTTACGGTCAACATTCGGTACCCACGAAGGGAAACCGTAGTTGTTCATCTCATCGACCTCATCCAATAGCCTACGTTGTCCGATAGGTGGGAGCGCACGTTGTCCGGTAGGTGGGAGCGAGATATTTAGATCACCCATATCGACTCCAATATCCTTAAGGATATCAAGCACATTATACACAATCTTTTGTGCATTGAATGTTAGCTCATTAGAAGTTTCCAACCCTTGTTGCATGTCTTTTTTCAGTTTCTCGTCTCGAATCTCATCCACACATGTTGTTTGGTACGACCGGATGGCGGTCAACCAGACCAAAATAGGGTCAATCTGTTCGGCTAAAGAGACCGCATCGGTCTCGGAGACAATTTTAAGAACCTGTTGGAGCTCATCTGATGCATACCCAATCATTTTCTCACAAGTCTCCATATCACCATGGGATTCCTTTTCATCATCACCCAAATCTTTCTTATGGGCCTTGGCCTTTTCAAGGGACTTTTGAAGTTCATCCGCCGTGGCACGAATGGTGGCCAAGATGTAGTCCTCATGGGTGGCAGAGGAGTTTTTGGCCACCTCTGCCACCGCCTTGTTGCAAGCCTCTTTGTACTCGGTTGGTTTGCATATGCTTTCGGCTGTTTTCGTGCTAGTGCTGATGTTTTCATCGGACTTTTCGCTATTGACGATTAACAGAACGACACCAAGGACGCAACCGACCACTAAGAGTAAGGATATAATGGATATGACGATCTTACTTGCAGCCATGGTGTGTTTGTTTGTTACTTCTCCCTATATCCTTGATTAAAGGGAGAAATGGAAATGTTTGGAGGGTGGATGTATGTATCATGAGCAACGTTAATCCTATAATTTAGGATTTAAGATGCATCGCATGTTTTTTAAGGATTTGTTTAAGCCCATCATGATTTGCTAGTTTTTCGCTAATTATATTCGGGATAACTAACTATATATATCTATGTCTAATTACTATGATCAAATTCTAAAATTACTTTTCAAGCCTCCAAGTAATTAATATTTACACAGTTGCCTCTCCATCTTATGTTAAGTCACTTAAAAATTTAATCGCAAAGGACGAAAAATGTGGTAACCTATACAACTTCAAGTGGTGCAAATGGATTCCCGGCAGCAAATGTAACATTTTTGGTTGGAGAGCGGAAATGGATCAGTTAAATAAATATATAGGTTGACTCCAATCTTTGCTTTCTTTTTTGAGATGTGTGCGAGATGGCGGAACATCTCTTCAGTTCATGCTGCCTCACGACGACTATTTGTTAAGGTATAAGTAGTTGGTGCAAGACCTCATAAAGCTTCGCATTCGTGGTTAGAGAATAGATTTTCATACTTTGTGTTGGATAAGCATTGTGCAAAAAGAAATAATTCACGGTATTATAATTGGGAGATGGTGCATTTAGAAAACCAGAAACGAAGTGAAATATTCAAACAAAGAGACTAAAAGAATATATGTATATGTCCATTCGTTGAAATTAAATGAAAATGAATTAGATTATGTTTTTACCCATTTGATTTGTATAATTTATTGGATTTAAATATATAAATTAGTAGGATAATATGATTGGTTGAATAATATAGATAGTTAGATACTCGAATGAATTTACTTTCGAACCTAAACTAACCATTCAATTTCTGGTTTTCTAAATTCATTCAATTTAGTGAAGAGAGCCAATCAAATGAATTGAAATCCCCTTTTACTTGCATTATGAATAACAATCTTGGCCCGTTCTTTAAATACGGGTTCATTTGGACAACTTATTTGTAAATGAGTTAATTTTAGTTATCTCAAAATAATTAATGGGTTAAAATGGATAAGTACATTAAACATGTTAACCTGAAAAGGGAAAAAAAAAGCCATATACAATCCTTTTTAACTTTTACTGCTATCAACTCATCTCCGCTAGAGTTTTTCACGAGCTAAGCCGAGCCAAGGCAAGCTCGAGCTAAGCTCATATTGGTTTGGCTCAGATTTAAAAATAAATAAATAAATAAATATATAAATAAATAAATTTGGACAAAGTATTTGTAAATGAGTTCATTTTAGTAGTCTTAAATTAGTTAACGGATTTGTTGTGAAAACTATTGTTTAAACTTTAATCAACATTAATGGTTTGATAATGACTTTAACTAAAATAATGTGACATAAAATAGTATTTGTTTATAAGTTACAATGATATTACATGTCACGCACATGTCTCTAAACACTTGATAGATCATTACTAGTTAGCACAATTAAGTAACAAGACTTAATCAAGATTACATACACTCAAGATCAAAGATTAGGGAAGTCATCAAATTATGTCGGCAAAATAAATAATGAGAATTTTGATTTTAACAATTTGTCTATATTAAAAATTAGGAATTTTTTAAATGTATAATATGTATATAAAACTAAAATATATTAAAAGTAAAATAATTCGAGCTAAAGCGAGCCGAAGTAACCAGCGAGTCAAACCGAGCCCGGCCCGGCTTGTTCCGAACCCAACCAAGCTAAGCTCACTTTCTAACCAAATCAAGGCAGCTCAGTTTCAAATCGAGCCATATCGAGCAAGCTTTTCCCAAGCTAAATCCGAGCAAACTTCGAGCCAGCACCAAGCCTCTCTTCCCGAGCAGCCCTGGTAAATCCCACCGGCACAACTTTTAGGGTTCAGGCGAATGGCGAGCCGCTGCAAGTTCTGGCTGCCGAAGAAGAAGAGATTCTGTGCAATTCCTCCGATCGCTAATTCCGACTTCTGCGGTAATCATTCCAAACGGTCCGATGACGTCTGGATTCCGTGCTCAATTGATCCCTCCCAGTTAGTGTCCACTTATTATTATTATTATTATTATTATTATCCATAACCTAATGCTCAATTTCCCTATTTTAATATTATTATTATGTGTATATGAATCATGGATCAGCTCTGTACTGGAATCTAACCTTGAGTCTCACCTTAAACGTTGCCCGTTGCTTAAACACAAGAACTCGTTGTCTCACCAGCCTTTTTATCGAAAAGGTGTTAATGGAGGCGGTGAAGAAGACGATCATGAAGGCATTACTTCCGAGTGCAAGCGGATGGCTGTGCAGTCCATGACTGAACCTCAACTGATTAAGTTAATTGAAAAGATAAAGCATGTTCATGATTCGGTGTGTAAGGAGATTCTGGACTCGTACATTGTCCCGGATGCTTGTCGGAGTTGGATTAACCGCGCTATTGACTGGTATGGCACGTGAAATGCAGCTTTTCTTTTATTTGCAGTGTATGCATTGCTATTGGAATTGTGTTTTGAGTTAGAAATCTTGAATATTATGTGTTGATCACGAGACAAATTAACCTGTAGAAGACATATTAAATGATTACTGTAGTTTTATATTAACTTACGCATTTGATTGATTAATGATGTATGTTGTCAAAAGCGCTTCTCGCCTAGGCTTTTTAGGCGAGGCAAGGCGAGGCACAGGGAAAGCGCCTCGCTGCCATCCAGGTGATCGGGCGACCTAGATTCTGGCCAAAATCCTGCTCAAATTATGCAAAATCCGGGCAAACTGTCTAAAATATCCAAAAATGGCCTAAAACTAACCAAAACTAGCACTAAGCAAGCCTAAAGTATGTCTAAAACCCCCAAAATTGTTATGTTAATGCTCTGCGCTTTGCTTAAGGCTCACCCTTTGCGCCTTTAGTGCACCTTTTTCAGGGTCAATTTCATGACAGAATGCTGCAAAGTATGCGCCCTTTGACAACTATGTTAATTACTTGTGCATTTGTAATGACGTATATTAATGCCTGTATAGCAATACTTTGAGGGACGCTTACCTATATCAGGGTCAATTTCATGACAGAATGCTAAAAAAATACGTGCCCTGCCATGAAAACTCTGTAACCAAATTATTCTTTTAATTGCTTTACAGAATATTATAATTGATTTATGTGCCTACATGGCATTCCGTGTCATTATTTATCCAATGAAATATAGAAGCACCGTTTGCTATGGTTTTTCTGTGTAGGTAATAGGAATCCATTTGTTTTTTTTTTTTTTTGTTAATTAATTAATGGAGTTACAGGAAAATACCATTTCAAGAAAAACATGTTATCCAGCAGGCATCAATTCTTGGAAACTTGGAGAAGCTTGGAGCATTGAATTCTTCTAGTATCGGGGAACAACTTCATTATAACAGTTCATCTGCAGATTCTCCTGCAGTTGTTGAGTTTGGAGCTGGAAGAGGTTACTTGACACAAATGCTTGCAGACTGTTATGGGGTCTCAAAAGTCTTTTTGATTGAACGCAAATCATATAAACTTAAGGTCCGTGAAGTTGCTATTCAGAGTTTCAGACATCATTTTCTTTTGTTTTTATTATAACATGTTAAAACCAGACAACTTATAAAGATCAATCTTTAGGCTGATCGAAGCTTGCGACAGAAAGAGAGCTTGATATTAGAGCGGTTGAGAATTGACAGTAAGGATTTCATCCAAGCTTGAATTGTTGATCTTATAGACCATTGTTTTATCTTTTCTTATTGTGTGTTGTAGTTGAGGACTTAAATTTGAATGCAATCGAGGCACTAAAAGGACTTCCTTATTTGGCGATTGGAAAACATCTGTGTGGGCCTGCGACTGGTAATTGATACTTTTGGGTGGTCCTAAAATTGTATCAAATGTTTTATTAATTAATAAAGTCCTCACTTCTTTTTTTCTTTTTATTGGCAGATATGACCATAAGATGTTGTGTTGGGGAAGGTGTAGCCAAGTCTAATTTGAGAGGATTTTCTATAGCAACTTGTTGCCATCATCTCTGCCTATGGAAACATTACATCAGTAAAATCCAAATCCTGACATTTTTTTAATAACGTTTGTTGTATGCCAGTGTCATGAAAGTAACAATAGTTGTTTATCCGGTTGCAGATAAAGATTTTTTCTTAAATTTGGAGCTTACAAAAGACGATTTTCATGCAATTACATGGTTTACCAGCTGGGCAGTAGACGCAGACCACAGTTCAGACGCTGCTGATACAAACATGTAGTCATTAATCATTTTCTAATTATGAAATTGTGAAATGACTCGTTACTTTATTTGAAGTGATGAATGTGTTTTGTTTGTGTTTGGCAGGGATACTGTTAAGGATATTGGTGGAGGTATTAATATGTCGGCTAGAGAGCGGGCTGAGCTAGGGTTTATGTGCAAGGATATTATTGATGCAGGGAGGCTAACATGGATGAGGGAATATGGACTAGGATCCAAGCTTGTCAAATATGTTCCCTCTAACATCTCTCCGGAAAACCATTTGCTCATCGCAAAGCGTTGAGGATCTTGATTTGGTTTCGGTGTTTCACCAAACAAAATTTTGTATTTTAGTATTATGATTTGAGAAATAGAGAGAAAAACAGTAAAAACTATGTTAATCAAGTTTTTGAACCATTGCTTTTATTACCATTTTAAGATGAAATTAGAATGTTTTTTTATTATTATTCTTTTTTTGTTTTGATTTTGTTGCTTGAATACTTAAAAATTTGGCTGAAAACAGATCTTGTTATTAAGGATTAGCAGAACGACATATCACAGTTGCGGGGATAGCTCAGTTGGGAGAGCGTCAGACTGAAGATCTGAAGGTCGCGTGTTCGATCCACGCTCACCGCAACATTTTTTATTGTTGTTTTTTATGTGAGCCACTCTACACTCTACTCGTCTAGTGATATTAGTTTTAGCGTAAAAAATAAAATAGTTGCTTCGTATTTATGATTGAATGCTGTTGCTATTTTAATTTCAGGATCATACCATCTGTTTAAAATTAAAATAAAAGTGCCAACTTTTAGTTAAAGGTATGTGTGTGTTTAACATTAATAAGTGATTAACTAGGTTTGCCTTACCCGAGTTAACGCACATGAGCTTAGGTGAGGTTGATACAAGAAATTCGTCATTTAAAATTTTACAATACTAATAAAAGAAAATGTTGAAGCTTCGGTGTCAAGCCTACATTTTTTCTAATTTATAATCTCTCATCTCATTCATGCTAGCTATCCATGGGTCATGGGTCAAAATCATTTTGTTAAACGAGTTATAACATAGTGTGATTTTCATACCTAAAGTTTGACCAACTACGCAACTTTAGCATATTTTTTAAATTTCTTGCAAATTCACACCCGTCATTTTCAAAATCATGCTATTTTAATAATTTTCGTTAACCCGTTTGTTTTTCCTTTAAGTCTACATTAAATTAATTCATAACTGCTTTTAAATTTACAATTGAAATAACGGAGTTTGATAAATCCCGGTTAAAAAGGTACTAAAGAAATATGCTTGAAAATTTGGTTGTTATGATGACACGACAGTTTAATTACAGAGCGCTAGAACCAACCAACCGTAGAAGAAGAAGACGATGCGTGGAGACGAAGCCAGAATATTATTAGGCTTTTCTCCCAATTCATCGCCTTCATCATCACAGGTGCAATATTATTATTATTTATTACACACACTAAACCCTAATTTCACAACTCAATTTCATCATGATATATTCATATTCAGCTTAAAGCAGCTTACAAGCAAAAGGCATGGGAAACTCATCCGGATCGGGTCCCCGCATCCCAAAAACCCATCGCTGAATCCAATTTCAAACTGGTACTTTCAATTTATTCCTTCACCGCCATCAGTTACAGTTATATATTCTAATTATCATTTTCTGCAGATTTCTGAAGCTTACACATGCTTACAGTCCGGTAAGTTTACGTCGATCATATTAAATTAAATTATCAATATGTTGATCTCGAATTGTGGTCAGACATCAAGCAATTAGGAAATGGGAACTATAAAATTTATGTATAATAACCACTAAGAGAAGCTATGGCCAAACTGATTATTATTAGTGGATTCATATCTTATGATTAGGGTGAAATAAGTTGTTTTAAGTGCATTCCGTTCCGTTATTAGCCTAAACCGAAACCGAAGTCGTCGTTAATTTATTTTATTAACCAATCGGTTTTCGGTTAATTGGTCCGGTTTATTCGGTTTATTCGGTTAGTTTGTCAGTTTGTCGGTTCGGTTAATAACCAAAACCAAACTTGGGCTAAAATTTTTGTTTAGAAATACGTGAAATGGAGGTATAAACACATGAAACGGAGGCATAACTGTATACGTACATGAGGTGGAGGTATAAATACATGATCCTGAAAGGTTTTCTCAGACAAAGGCTCAAAAGTTAAGTTATTAGCCTAAACTGAACCCGAAACCAAAGTCATCATTTAATCTATTAACCAATCGGTTTTCTGTTAGTCGGTTCAGTTTATTCGGTAGTTTGTCGGTTTTCGATTAAGTTCGGTTTGGTTCATTTAATAACCAAAACCAAATGAGGGCTAAAAATTTTTCCTCAGGAAGACATGAAATGGAGGTATAAAACATGAAGTACATGAATTGGAGGCATAAAAGCTAGAAATATATGAAAATATGAATGATTCCGTTCAGTTAATTTCGGTTAACCGATGATTAAAAAAAACCGATAGCTCATTTTTGGTTAATTTCAGTTCGGTTTCATTGTTTTTTGGTTCGGTTTTGGTTAACGGTTTCTGATATTGCTCATCCCAAAAATAATATGATTATGTGCGACAACAGGCAAATATTCAACAAGAGGTACATATTCAAGAGTGGTGAGAACCGGAGTCCCAAGGAGTCAAGGAGGAACTAAGAGCAAAGCATTGATTCGAATTCCATTCCTCTTCATTGTTTTAGGAACTGTTGCCCTCGGTGGATCCAGTGCCACTAGGTGAATAGAATGATTCATTATCTATGCTACTGTTTGATCAAATACTTGACTTGCTAGAAGCAAATACCAATATTAATAATGATATGACAATTTGTTTAATCAGGGCTTACCGGAAGCAGAGAGAGGCATGCCCGTCACATAACCCTTTTCTTCCTTGAGGTTACAAACATTTGCGCGCTGCCGCGCTATTGATCATGTAAGTCACATTCATTTTGTTGTATGTTCTTTGTTGCCATGGCTGCAACAGGTTGGTTCCCCTGTCTAGATTGGGCATCGGTGATTATTGGGGATATATGTGTTAGATGTTATGTTGGGTCATCTCCTGTTCATAGTTGTAATTTTATGGTGTAAAAGGTTAAAATTGACTGGTTAATATGCCAAGCCGTTAGTTTGTCTTCCTATCCATTCATCACTAAATTGAACCTCAATGTGGGATTTGTCCGCCCATAAGATCAAATGAAGTTCAACTTATAGACATTATGTAATTGTAAGCTATATGTGTTATGGTCACGTGAAAGGTGGTTCATAAGTGCAGTCGACAGGCCAGATGAAGGGTCAGTCAACTAAAGAATGACTTTTAGGCCCCATTTTTTTTAAATATTAGTTTGGGCATGTTGAGTAGTCTTGTGAAGGGTGTGATCTATGTTATCCGGTTTCCATTGAGTGTTAGTTAGGCCATGTGTAGTGGGGCTACAAACATGGGCGACGAGGGCGAGAACGCCGCCCCCCAGGGCGATAAAAGGGGCGACAGAGAGGGGGGGGGGGGGGTGACAAACATCTTGCATGCTTGTGTTATGGTGATGATGGTGTGGCGATCAATGATTGGAGGGTAGGGCGATTTGTGGGCTATAACACCGCCCCCCTGGGCTACATACTGCCCCCTGGCCACGTGTCAAAAGTCGCCTTATTTTGTAGTCCCTCCGCTACACATAGCCTTAGGGCATAGGGCAGAATGCAGAAATCAAATGGCAGGTTGGAGAATAGAGAATTGAAACGTTGATTGGAGAATCAAGTCTTGTAACGCACCAGAAATTATGCCTAGTTTTAAATGAAAATTGTCTATGAACCTATACCGTTAACGTTTCAATAAATCCAAAGCAGATTGTTTCTAAAAGTCCCAAAGGTCAGTCAGTAGTGATTAAATAGTTTCAAAGTTTCAAACATTTATAGTTTCTTGTCAAGCATTTGCTTATTTGAGATCAAATATTGAGATAAAACAAAATGGTTTGATAGTGATATAAAACAAAATCAAGAATTATGAAACTAGAGAAGAAAATTGTTCAATTGAGGAAGATATAAACTGAATGTTTTAGTCTGAAATTTAAAGTTTTATAAACAAGCAGAATAAAGGAAGATTTAAACTAATTAAGTTTGGATTAAGGCTCCAAACTTTTATTTTGCTTTGCGCCTCCAAAACTACCAACCCAACAATGTATTATCCGACTTTGCTTGCGATTGGGTTTGCTAGAAGATGTTTGGCCTAGCTTTAGTTAACAAAACTTATAGTTTTTTTAGCTTTTTTTATAAAATAAGCTTAAGTTGGTGTTTGGTTTAGCTTTTAAACTTAGGCTTATAAGCTTATATAGGCTAATTTGAATATGGTTTTTTAGCTTATTTGATGAGGCTTATTTGTGTAAGGGTGCAAGTTACTCATTTGCCCTTAAATGGTGGTGGAGTGATAATTATTAAAGCAACTTATTATTGTACAAATTAAAGACTGGTGGATTTAACAACTTATTATCAAGTTGTATAATATAAGCTAATCCAAACACTTAAAAAAAGCTTATTAAATAATAAAAAATAAACTATAAGCCACTTTAAAATATAAGTATAAGCCAAAAAATAAAAGCTAGGCCAAACACCCCCTTGATATACATACTGGGCTGGCTTCCTCTTGGGTTTCCAGCTTGCCATCTGTGTTGTTGAGACATTTTTGACAACGAGCATCTGAACTAAATTGAGACGGACTATAATACTTGGAATTTTTTTTTTTTTTGATGAATGTCCCATCAACGCGATGTTCGCCAACTTCAACTCAAGCTCAAAACCTGCCAAGCCCTAAGAGTAAAATGACAAACGCATCTCTGTTTCATTCTTGACATGATTCTTCATAAATATTGTGTTCATTTCACTTCGTCGATTGTTCAATTATTTATTATGTATAGCATTAAATATTCCAACCTTATCATGAATGTCTCCCCATTTCCAAAACACTGAGCCTATTTGATTAGGCTCTATAGCGAATAAATGCTAGTAGATTCCCTCATAATGATCCACATTCCATTCCAGCTTTCATTTTTATATATCAAACGCAGCCTAAAGGTTAATAGACAAGCATCTCTACAATGTAAACAATAATGACAATTGCAATTAAAAACAAACATTACGAAAAAATAATATAGCAATAATGAATAAAAAATAAACAAAAACAAAAATTGTTACCAAGCTTTGGGTCCTTGACACGTCGACCCAAACACGTGTAACTTCTTCCTCTGTTTCCACCAATTATTATTGCGTATGGTCAAGTCGGGACAGTTGTTGCTTGTTTCCTATTATGTTTTCTTTTTTTGTGGTAATCGTTTGTTCTGGGAACGGTTTCTTGTTCGGGTTGTGTTTTGGGAATGAACTTGGGTGTGGGTGGAGTTTGGTTGGTTTCTTTTTGTAGAGCTTGTACATTTTTTTATCAAATGATTTCAATTTAGGTTTAGGTTCATTTAAACTTGACCCAATTCGAGCTTTGAAAGCAGGTCTACTCACTTTACCTCTTGTTATATTTACTAAATTCACATGTATTTGTGTTAATGATGATTATTATGTTAACAACTTTTTGTTATACCCCTATCTATGTATGAATGGCATGTTCAACCTTAGTAGACAAGCAAAATACTGTAAATTGGTAGTAATGTTTACTTATGATTTTCACAATTAGGGATACTAAAGGGCTGTTTGACAATCTTGTGCTAAATTATTAAAAAGTCTGACTAATTGAAAGATGACCTCTAAACCACTTAGTATATCTCTTAAACTTAACCATTAAAATGTGTCTTTTTAACAAACTACACATTTAAATCTTCAATGGTGTTTATATGAATTTGTGTATAAGGTAAGGTACGCACTTTAAGAAAGGTTGCATGATGAATCTAGTTTATAAATACTAGAAAAAATATGTTAGTAAATTTTCCTTTTTTTTAAACGACTAACGATTAAAGTCTGACTACCATAGGTAACTTGACGGCAAAAGACGACCCCATATGCTCGCTACCGCAGACAACGCTCACCATCACATGTTCCGGGGAAAATCCGCCGCTCGAAGGCCACTGCAGTAAAACCTGGTTGAGTTCAGATCGAACTTGAGACCTTGTTGTCTACAGCCCAAATATTCACTACCCATCACATGTTCCAGGAAAATCCACTGCCCGAAGGCCCGCTACGAAACCCGCTTGAGATCGGATTCAAACTTGAGACCTTGTTGTCTCCGGCCCAAATCATCACTCCTTTAATATCAATCGAGCTAAAACTTATTATCTACCATTAAATTAAAATGGGCACTAAATTGCAAAATCCGGTAAATAAAAAGCCTTAAAACAGTCTAATATGCTTAGCGTTTGGTTTGATATAGGAAGTGCCAAATCACCATCATACAAACATCTAATTGATGAGAGACGTACTTTTTTTTTCCAGTCTTTGCCAATTATTTCTACATTTTCTTTTCTGTTGCACATGTAACTCGATAGTCCACTGAGGTGGCTTTTTTTCTTTATTTTTTCCTTAACCTCCTTGGACAGCGAATAGGATTAGTCTTTTTAAGGGCGCTAAGGATTAATCGTTAAAAAAAAAAAGAAAAAAACTATGCATTGCAATGAAAAATTTGAGCTAGGTCTTGTGTTAAGGTTGTCAATTCAAACACTGAGCCCACTCGGGTTATCGTCCCACCGTGTGTTATGCCAGAGAGTTTGCTTTTGTGGTGGTACAACGATTGTCAAGTGTCAGTCCCGGTATGGTTTCCTGAGGGAACGCCCAAGCCAAACTCTGAAGCCAGCCCTGAACCCGGTTAAAACAGCATAGTCTGGTCAAAATGGGGTATCGGAGCTCCCCAAATTTAAAACATACGGTAGCCTAAATACAAGAAAGTCGTCGTTAAAAAAAAATGAGAAAACTAGAAAAATGTCTCATAAGTCATAACCAACTACATAATATATAATTTATTTATTTTTATTATTTACAGGGGTAACGTGAGAAGAGGCACTATATTTTTCTACTTTTATGAAGTTCACTTTTTTAAAAATTATTATTACTATAATATAAACAAGAAGTTTTGTGCGCAAGTGGCCTATTCGGTCACTTGGTGGCACCGTATTAGTCGATAAGTTTTGTTTTTTAGTTCAATTACCATGATAAATGTAATGGAAACCGAGCAAATGTCAGTTTTTTTTTGTTTTGTTTTGGTTCCGGTAACACAACGAACTTGAAAGAAACCAACAGAGTTCACGCAGACACGCGGCCTTATTTAAAGCCCATGACCGACAACGCTCAGGTTTTACCAATGGGCAAGTTTACCGACCGAATTCGTGTCCATATCATAAACGAACACAATCGATACTGACTAAATTCGTGTCGATTCGTCGTCGTAACGCTCGGATTTTACCAACGTCCGTGTTTCAACGTTGCGGTTTTGCCAGCTACCCCGGCGCAATGCGCCGGGTAGAAAAGACTAGTTAATAACATTTTAAATACGGTATTAGATTTTGAAAAATTTAAACCATATACACAAGCATTATTTTATTTTTAATTTAACCATATTAGTGGAGTGGTAAGGACGAGACTTGGGTTTCATGTGACCCATGTTCGAATCCTGTCCACAATATTTAGTTTCAGAGGCACCAAGGTGATGACGGGAGACTAGGCTATTAGGTGGCTTGCACTAGTTGGATCCTTAAACTGAACGAGTTTTATCTCACTGCACTGTTGTGTCTTCGGGTGAGTGTTCACGGGCGTTGGCCTTAGGTGAGGGTTTTTCCTGGATCGAAAGACGAATGTATCCTGATGCGGTGAATTTAGCCAGTAGCCCATTTGAAGAATCCGTTGGCCGTTTAAAAAAATATATATATTATTGTCTTAGAAAAAAAACTTATGTAGTCTGTAAGTGATTATTACATAGATGTGATCGGTATGATTAAATGTATGTAATCACATATAAAGAACATGTAATCATACATTGTTTTAACGACGGATAATTATAAAGCACCGTCTAGCAAAAAACTACACGCGTAGAAACAAGAAAGGAAAATTGCATGAATAAAAGAGCGTTCTTCAACCACTCTAACCACTTAAATATACACTTACTCTTTCTTCTCGAATACCAGAGGAAAGAGAAGTAGCGTCATCAAACAACACCGCATACTTCATATATCTTTTCAAGAAAATAGTATAATTTCGAAGCTTTCAAATTGCCCACCAAGCGACATATATAATCGCACCCTAGTGTGCGTGAGATGGTATAGAAAAAGCTTGTCAAGTTTTTCAAAAGGTTTATTTTACACAATGTCGAGTTTTAAATTTATAAAAATGATTTTTATCTTAACTAGACCACACACAAATAAGCAAGGGTACATGTCGTATATGTAGAATAGTATCGGTAAGCACCAAGTATCGATCCACGGACACACTTGTTTGATTTTTACTACTTAATCGTCATATTTATTTTAACCGGAAGTAAACATTATAGTAGTTTTGGTTTGACAAGTACATTTTTAAAGAAATTTAAAAGCATAAATTAAAGACAATATTTTTGAGTTTTTATATTTTTAAAGAGATAATTAAGGATAAAAATGTATCATCTTGGTGAAAACTCCTCTTAACTTGGTTTAGCAATTAAATAATAAACATATGATATGAGCTTGTTTTGATATTAAACGTGGAAATAACACCTTATTTCTAAGTAATATTATTCAATGATAATTAAAGAAAAAGATATGAATAACTTTGTGACCTACATTAAAACATCATTTTATGTAAGCAAGTGGTTTATATTAAGTATTTATGAGATAATTTACTTTAAAGATAAGACAACCCCTTAAATTACTAAGTGAATTGTCCTTGATATTTTAGTAAAAATAACATTTTTATTATACTTAAAATACCAATTAAGAGTAGTTAAGTTGTATCGGATCAACCTTGAGTTACCAAGTCTTAGCAACTCTTCAACAATTATAGAACTCATGTAATAACCATCCAAGAATTGATTAAAATAGGTTATGTAGCACACTCACTTAACAAATAATTAACCGATTTTAGTGGAAGAACCTCAACAATCTGTTTTCACATCATTGTTAGCATTTCAATTTTAAGATGATCAATTACTACTAATACTTTATTTGGTCCATGTTCATATTAGGATTTATGTTTTTCTCTCAACGAAACCCTTACAAGAATGGCAGTTCCCTAGCTTATTATCAAGCTCAGTACTTGGTGTCTTTTTTAAAGTTTATTATCCAATGCCTCACAAGAGTGACAGTTTCCTGGCTTATCGTCAAGCTTGGCACTTGGGGTATCTTTTAAGAGTATTTTAACATTCCTCATAAAGTGGTAATTACAACATAACATTTACTTATTATAAACCGATCACATGTTTAACCAATATTATTAAACTTCAACTAAGATTCATTATAAACCAAGATAATACTATGAAAGTTTAGCCAATAATAAGCATAATGTTATACATCAAAGTATTAGATACAAACATGATCAAATTAGAACAATCTAACTAAATTGGATGACTAATTTTTTATGTTAATAACTTCTTCCAAGAGCTTAATCTCCTTAATCTTCAAATGGTTGATGAATGAGAATAATTCTCTTATTAATGGTGGAGAAAAGAGGTGGTTGAAGTGGGATTAATGCTATTGAATCTGTGTTGAATGTGAAAGATAAGCATTCAATTTATAGGCCGAGTTGGGGGCTCAACATGGACCATATTGAGTTCACGACCTTGTTGATCAATTTGTCCTATTATATTTAATGATTGTTGTCAGATGGTACAGTAGTAGAGAGAACATGACTGTGTTGACTCTGAGCATGGCTGTGGTGAGTTAAGAAGTTTCCAAATTTATCTTTTCTCTTGTACTTTCAATATTGACGTGTTTAGGTTGAACATGAGCCATGTTAAGCTTCAGAAACTTTTATTTTGTCTTTTCTTTTTGTTCTTTCAACACGGAATGTGTTGACGTTATCATGATAATGTTGTAACTTCCTGAATTTTATCTTTTCCTTTGGTTTGTTTAAAATGTAGTAAATAACATTTGATTATTTATATGAAAAAGGTATCATACTGTTTGTTGGTTTTTATCAAAAAAAAAATGTACTTAATAAAAAGTTATAAAGTTTGATTTATTATTATAAAAAATATTTTGTAAATAACGTGGTTGTTTGGTTTTATTTAAAAAAAATACTTTCGCTTGTTTTTTTTCTCCTTTAACGGAAAAGGTTATGTAAAGTAATTTTTATTATTATTTATAAAAGGCATACAACTTGTACTGTGTTATATAAATTTTACTATACTATTAAACTAATACAAAATTTTCACATGACATTCAATTAGCATGTCCATATAGGCTTCCAACTCATCAATTTTCCATTTATATAATTTCCATATGTTAATTAGAACATTAATTTTAAATATTAACTTTTAAGTTGAAGTAAGTTTCAAAATAAATTGTTATAATAATTATTTATTGAGTAATAAAGATAATTAATTGTTTTCGTTGTTATTTTTAAATTTTGAGACTTTGTTATTTTATTTTATTTTTTTTTGAATTCTGAGAAATTATTTATGAACGTTTGGACTAGATGTGTGGATGTTTGGATTGAAATGGTGGTTTAAGTTACGAGGTTTGGATTATATTGTTGCTTTATTAAATACGCGATTTTAATAAAAATTTTAATTATATCTCATTGTTATATTTATATTTTCCGTCCATATGTAACACGAGATCTAACCTGGTAAACACAATATATAACCTATATTGTTCGGTACCACGCATATTATATGTTGGTAGTGTGGAAATTTTGTTTGTGGTGTATCGTGTCCGGTTGTGGATACAAAGCTCAGATGCTGTCTATGATTATAATATTTGTGCATATATATTAAATCAATAATTGATTTGACAATTTTATAATTAAAGGTAACTCAAGTCAATTTTTATAACGGTAAATATAAATATAAGCCCAATCAAAATTTTTTTTGAATGGCAAACAAAATAATTTTATAACAAACCAACAACTTGCAAAAAGCAAGCATACAACAGAAACAACCCCCCAAATACAATCAAAAATCACAGCGGAAAAACTACCCGCACCACTCCGTTACAGTTAGTAACTAAGATTAAAACTACACTTCTCCCACGTTAGGGTCGTATTCTTAGATCTGCACTTAACCCATAAAAAGCATAATGTTTTAATCTCACTTATTATATGATTCAACTGTGCCGGCTTCCTTTCAAACACCAAAGAGTTTCTCACCTTCCAAAGGCACCAAATTACCGTGAGACAAACCGCGTGAAATGCCTTAGCATCTCGGGATGGCATAGACGAATACTTGTAAAGTTCCAGCAAATCTTGAGTCGAAAAGGCATAAATTGGCGGGACCTTACACCAAAAAGCAATTACACTCCATACCGATTGGGCAAATTGACATGACAGAAATATATGTTCTGTCGTTTCCAGCTCGTCTTCACATATCGGACAGACGACTGATGGAACCGGAATATTCCTATTAGCCAAGGATAACAAAGAGGGAGCACGCTCCATATCCGCTCGCCGCGCTAAAATACCCACCTTCTTAGGCACAAAGTTATTCCATTCAAAAACATATTCACAATCCACAACTGACGCACCCGTAAACTTTACTTTTATGCTTTTTACTGAGAAGTCCGACCCTTCATCCAACCCCCAAACGAGCCGGTCCTGTTCAGCAAATAACCAAACTCCTTGACACTGAGTCAGTAGGCCCCTCAGCTCGTTTATTTCAGCCAACAACTGAGGAGCTCTCGTCCAACCCCACAACCCGCATATCTCCCCGTCATGCATAACCAACCTGTCTGAAACTTTACATCCCTTACTTAACTCATTTTTTTACGTCCCAGTTAATAATAGGTCATTTTTAAATTGAAGTAACTTAATCCAAATTGTTTCATAAATGAGCAATTCATAATTCAAAGTCTGAATTAACTTAAGCCACAAGAGGATTTTGGATAATCGGATGGTAACCAAGAAATTATAAAGTCCGGTACATGGGTTGGGCAATCGAACTTGTAGTATAATCGTTATATGTTTATTTATTGTTATAATAACTTTGTTTTGTTTATTATAATCACAATTTTCATCGATTTAAAAAATATATATAAAGGTCATTTTTTATACTTTAACGGGACATTTAAAAACTCAAAGAGATCAGTTGGTGTATTATTAAGATCCTACTAGGGACACCGAACACCCCTTTGCTAGGAGACAAAATGTTGGTTGTTCTACCAAACTTTTATTTGTATTGTATGTTGATGTCTACTAAACTTTTATTTGTAATCTTTCACTTCATCCATTTTTAGATCCAAGGTCAACACTCGGTGCAGTCAACACTCGGTCTTATATTTTTTGTTTCTTATATATATTATTTTTAAAAACATTCTTCTAATGTCTTCACTATATGTTTTCATATAGTTTCTAATGTCTTAAATTTTTTTGCTTCTTATATGTCTTCATATTTATTCTTTTAAAGTCATGCCAAAATACTGTTGTTACGTGCGTGTCACACCCCGACCATTGACGGAAACGTCGGGGCGCAACCGATTGTTCATCGCACACGACACTATTAAGTGACAATATTTAATAAACTCATTTAAATTCATAAAAACACAAAGAGTCACATAACTTGTTCATACAATAACCGAATTCAAATCATAGTAAATAATATATTGTTCGTTTTGCTAATATCCTAATAGTCTTGATAATGTTTTTTTCTTCAAGTCCTCGAGTCAACCTAAAGTCAAACATGTAACATTGCATAAATATAATTTATCAACACAAAGGTTGGTGAGCAATTTCATAGTTTTTGAACAATAGATATATAATATGAAATTCCACAACTTGTATACAAAACAATAAATAATAGCAACAATTTAGATAAATGAAATCGTTAATAAGAATACATTAATGACACATTTCTATAAGGGGATGCCAAATACACTCGGATTTTGTATGAAATCGTTAATAAAAATACATTAACGAAACCTTTCTATAAGGGGATGCCAGATATACTCGGATTTGTGAATCAACCATCCAAAAGCAGTAAACACATTAGCACTTAAGCATATAAGCATATAATCACCAAATTGAGCATTTATTTAAGTAAAGTATACAATAAAGTTTGTGGTTTAAGACTTAAGTATAAATCATTTGGATTTGAATAAGTTTGTAATGTCACCCCCAAAATATAAAAGAGTGAAAACGGGGGATGAAAGTAGTCACGTTCAAGTAATAAACTTGAAAGATTTGATGATTTGGAGATTAACCGGAACTATGAGTTTAACGAACGAAGCCTAGAGGAGAAGAATTCTTGTATTAGAAAAGTTGTCTTGGAAGTCTTTAAACGAAAATAAATGATAAGAAATGTAAACAATTTAAAGTTTAAGGTTTAAAATGTAAATATTTAATAAATTATAATAATAGTCCTTTAAAAATGTAAGTTTGCTCGAAACCGGGTTAAAGTATCTAGCTCTTAATTTTACTCAACCTATGTTAAGTAATAAGGTAGGTAAAAATGCAAGAAAGCAAGTCCCTTTATAATATAGATACTAAAACGGGTTTTAACGAGTGTTCGGGTGGTTGGTTCGGGTCTTGGTGACTTGACCAAACCCAAAGTCAACTTTCCCAAAATAATAAATGTATGAGATAACTCAATAAATCTTAAAGAGACTTAACCAAGTATGTAGTTTTATTGTTTTAGAACTAACAACGTCCGTTAAGCGAGTGTTCGGTTTAGTCGGTCCAAACTTTGTTATAGGATCAAGTTGGATTCAACATTCCGAGTACTTTGTGAAAATAATTAAAATCAGTTTATAAAGTATTTTTAAATAAATATATAAGCTTTAATGGTTAAAAACACACTTGTGTGTCTTAAGCGAGTAGACTTGGTTTAGTTCGGTTTGGTTCGGTTTTCTTTATCTTGGAATAAGGCCAATAATGGTTACCACATACATCATAGAACTTGTAAAATAATTTATAAATAATAATATCAAAGTCTTACATACAAAAAGTCAAAACAAAGTCTTTAAACGAAAGTTCGGTTTTCGGTTCGGATCTTGTTTCGGGATACGACCGAGGTTAGATTCTACAAACCCATAACCATGGAAACTCAAAATGTAAAATAGAACTAAGATGAGCAGAAGTTAAACAAGTATAACAAGTTTGATAGTTAGATGCGGAAAATATATATAATCAAGGACTACTACGAGTCCTCCATGAAGCTTTGTCTTATGGGCCGGACACTTAACCGACCGAGACCGGAGAAATGCCCACCGAATGTACAAAGGGTGCTATTATATATATGTTGTATAACAATTTTCAAGTATAAATAAGTGTTAACAAATTGATTATAATGTAAGACTATGGTCAGTTTGACTTTGGAAAGTCAAACTGCCAAAAAAATATGAAGAACACCTTTGAATGCTTGAGAATTGGAAGAGAAAGAGATGAATGAGAAAGGATTAATGAAGGGGATAGGGGTGTATATATAGGGTGAGTTGAAAGGGTCAAGCATGGGGTGTGATATCAAGGTTTGCATGCAAGAGGGGTCAAGACAAGTCACAAAACAACAAAAAAAATAAAAAATGGGGCTGCTGGTCTGCTGCTGGTCAGCACGTCGGTTCGCGTCCGGAAGTTCGTTTTTGATGTATCTTGAGCGTTTTAAGTCCGTTTTCGAATCCGTAAAAGGGGTTTTTCAAATTAGACAAGCGGGAATGTTTTAGTAACATAAAATCCAATATTTTATATATTTGAAATGTTCGGGATATAAATCGGGTCGGTTTACAACATAAAAACAATTACAAAATAAATACAATTTGACCCGAAATCGAGGGATGTCACAGTGCGTGTATACATCATTTTTATAAAGAAGTTATTACACGTACGCAAAGTTATTCATAACATGTTTTGCTTCTTATATGTATTTTATATAGTTAACATCTATTATTTGTGTATATTCAAATTTTTTTACATTTTAATCTCAAATTGGTATTAAAATAAAACAAATGAGAAAAAAAATAAATAAAGAGAAAACGATTTTTTTTTTCTTTTTTCTCTTTCAAAGTTGACGGGGAATCAAGAAATCAATTGGAGGTAGGGGTGAGCAATTTAACCGCCATAACCGTTAAACCGAACCATAACTGACATAACCGAACTGATTTTTAACCAATAACCGACATAACCAGTGGATCGGTTAATTAATGAATTTTTAAAAACCGTAAAATACGGGTCTGTTTTGGTTAAAGATAATTCCAAAACCACTATAACCGACCCGACCCATTTATTTAACCAACAATATGTTTGGGATTAACTTCCACCAAACATATTGTTAGATTATATCATTTTAAAGTTTTTGGTTCAACGTTTGTAATCTAATTAAGTTGAATTTCATTGTTCGATTATATAATATCATTTTTTTTTGAATATTTGTTATTAATTTTATGGATTATATACTTTGTAAAATTATGTCATGTCGTCGTATTTTGTAATAATTGGTATCAAACTTTTAGGTCAATTACATTGTTTTGGTTATGGTTAACCGACCTGTAACCGACTCACCATAACCTACAAAACCGATTAACCAAAACCGCCATAACGGGTCAGTTATAGTTATGGTTATCCATTAACCGACATATATGTTATGATTATGGGTTTGACTAAAAACCGTCTCAAATCAACCCATGCATACCCCTAATTGGAAGACTATGGCGATTGATGATTTAGTTCACAGGTTTTGTTAGGAACGTAAATGTGTTAATTGTGAACCATGGTCCCTGTCACTGTCTTATATTTATCACTAGTTTTGTTAGTTGATTGACAAAATAATAATATTTTATATGTAAATTTGTAAAGTTCAAACATGGTAGTTAGATAAAAATAAGACAGTGATAGGGAATAATGGCTAGTGGCAACACTTGGGTGTGGCAGATGAACAACGAAGACGGGCTGTGAAACAGCTAGAGATGAGCTCCGGATGGTATCGGTATCGATTTTGAAAAATTTCAATTCTGAAATTCGGAAATATTTGATATCAGTACCGGTATTGAAATGTTCGGTTCGGTACCGGTACCGGTATTTCGTACAAAATTTGGGAAATATCAGTACCATAACAAAACGTACCAATACTGAAAACTCAAAACTTGGTACTGATTCGGTACCGATACCAATCAGTACTTGTACTGAAAACGTTCATCCCTAGGAACAACAGTCGTGCAGACGTCATCATGTCGTCTTTTCATAAACTTTAATAAGAAATGGATAATTATTATAAATGTTTTTACCGAATGTTATAAATGACAAAACTTATTTTCTTAAAGAATTGTTTTTCTTATAAAGTATTTTAATTAACATGTTAACATAAGGTCAATATCTAATTGCTCTTTTGATGTTTTCAATTGTGGCTTTATATATGATTTTATCTCGACCTCTAAATTTTCAACGTTCGGAGGTGTCTTAAAATGACTAACATCAAAAACAATGTTTTAAATTAAGTTTTTGAAAAATTGAAAATAAATAATCTCACCTTTTGTGTATTGGTCGATAATAATCCCATCTTTAAAAATCATTAGCAATGGTCCCACCTTTTAACTATTCTTGTATCACCGGTCCTCCGTTAAAAAATACTTAACGACGTTATGTTTTTTCCCTAGTTTCAAACCGATGTTTTAGGACTTTTGATCGGAAGAACGATATGAGTCGGCTGATGTAAAACTTATTTCGAAACGGTGATTCAAATGGCCTGATTTTTGTTAATTAGAAATTCAAGCACCCGAATTGAAACATTGTTTCGTCGTTTGGATCACCATTTCGAGATAAGTTTTACATCGGTCGACTCGTATCGTTCTTCCGATCAAAAGCCCTAAAACATCGGTTTGAAACTAGGGAAAAAACATAACGACGTTAAGTATTTTTTAACGGATGACCAGTGAGACAAAAATAGTTAAAAGGTGGGACCATTGCTAGTGATTTTTAAAGGTGAGATTATTATCGACCAATACACAAAATGTGAGATTATTTATTTCCAATTTTCCTAAATTTTAATAAATGTGTACACACTTAAATAAAGCAAATTAATTCCAAACAATACTAGTTTATAATATCTAATTTGTTTTCTTTTAAGGAAACTTTTATTTAAGTATAGAACTAAACTAGCTTTAGAAACCCGTGTATTACACGGTATAAGTTAATGTATAAATTAAAATAAATAATTTAACAAATAAAATAAAAGATAATTAATGTAAAAAGCAATACCATTGGAAACAACATTTAAAACAATGAAACCTTTAGATATGAAGGATATAGTTAAAGCCTTTCACAAAAATGTTTTTCACTCCATACCCTAAATCATAAACAAATAAAGATACCAGATTTTTCTTTTTGAATAGCTTTCATGATATCCTTATAAACACACTGTTGTTCAACTGTCACAATAGTCTTATACTAAATATAAAAAATAGAAAATTTGTCTATGATTTTTAAGACTTATTAAACATTGAATATTTGTAAAAAGTAAACAAAATTATTATAGTTTTCTCCAATATGAAGATGTTTCAAAAATTAAATGTTAGTGTATTCTTTAAACACATATTATTTTATATACATTTTAATTTTAAAGAAAATATCTTTATAACACGTAATTATTATATATATTAATTTTTTATATTAAGTATGTTTACAATATAATTTATAGCATTAATAATTCAATTAATAGAGATTGATCAATTAATACGGTATGTTGAATTTATAATCAATACTATATTTAGAACAAAGATATTTTTTTTTCTTTTCCATTAATAGAAGAGAAGTGATTTAGATGGTAATTTGATAATGAGGATTAATCTCAGAATGTCATGTGTCCAGATTATTTTCTTTTATTAGTATAGGTAGATGTGGGGTTCACACGAATTGTAATAGCATATCTTTTGATGTTTAGTTTGTTACCATTATATATATATATATGGGGTTTGGATCAAATACAAATGAAATTAACGTGCTAAACGTGAGAATCAAGTAGAGTAATTATATATACAAGTAGAGTAATTATGTAATTACATCACAGAGTAATTACGTAATTACTCTGTGATGTAATTACATAATTACTCTACTTGATTCTCATGTTTAGTACGTTAATTTTATTTGTGCATTAACCCTCCCCTATATATATATATATATATATATATATATATATAGGCAAAGTATAAAATGAAAACCCACTTGAGTTGTGAAAACTCTAGAAACCCATTCTTAACCACATGTTTTTAATTAATGTTTAAATCTTGTGGTCAACAATTAAAGTGAATAAAAAATGCAAATATAAATATAACTTTTTCTCTCACCTGAAAACATATATAAAAATTAGTAAAAAAAATGTTAAAAAATAGCAAAACATTTTTTTTTAAATGTTTCGATGTTTTGTATTAATTGTTACAACATATATTACATGTAACAAAAAAAAAAACGATTTTCGGCTTGAGATAATGATTTTCGGCTTGAGATATTTATTTTAGATATTTTCAAATGATAGCAATATTATTATTTTGGCTGGGTGGTTATTCTGTTCTATTTGGTAAATGACTATCGGTTGTTCTGTGTAGGTTCGATTCTGGGTTATCTTGTAAGCCCTTTTTCTTTTTTCCCAGTTTTTAATTAGTGAGTTTACCATTGTCCTGGTTATTGAAGTTGCTGTTTTTACTTTTATGCTGTCAAGTTATTTTAGTGCTTTTATCCCCCATACTTAATGCAACGGTGGTCTTTAGTTTTGGGTTAATTTCAAACGCTTACTGTTCGGGTTTTGTTACCTGGTTTATTTAGATGTACTCTGCAACTTACCACTAAAATTAACTTCTTATGTATCTCTATTTTGATTTGTTTATTTTTGTAGCCGGGGAAAGATGCTTAAGATACCGAGTTTGTGTCGGCTTACCGTCGTAGCGCTCGGGTTTTACCGACCGAATAAATATGTTAATTTTGTTTGTAATACGCTATATGAGTTCCGCTACTTTTTTTTATTTCTTATTTTAAATATGTTAATTTGACGAATTAACTTTTAGGTTTAATTCTGGTACCATAACAAATGTAGCTAATACCAGCCGAAATTGTGTTAATTCGCCACTGCAATACCTGGGTTTTACAAACCGGTTTCCCGCGTAACAGACGCGGGTAAATCACTAGTTTGATGTAAAAGAAGACTTGTAATAAAGGTTGTCGATAATTTTCCCCCTTTTTAATTTATATTAGTTATAACTTTAGTTAAATATTATCAGCTAAATAACCGGTAACGATCTCGAATTTTTCAAACACTTACCGGTATCGAAAATGCTAGGTTCGGGATCGGTATCGTAAGTAAAAATTCAGCAAATATTTGTACTTGTCCCAACTTTCTTAAAAACTTTAGTAATGGTATCGGTACCAAAGTACTTGTTTTGATACCAATACCTACTCATCCTTAGGTAAAACATGTGTGTTGCACGCCCTTCTCTCCCACATCTTTCCTAACCATCTTTTCTAGCTTGTTACCTTCAATCACTCTCAAGTCTCTTAAGTCTCAACAAACGATGACATCACATTCAAAAAATCAAAACTAATAATGCAAATATTGTAGAGTTAAAACATATCAATCTATCTAATACAAGTATTGAGTATACGCTATGAGTTCTAATCACTAGCATTGCCTTCGACCTTTGTATTCTTGTAGAATGCACGCTCTTCACTCATGGTCATCTTCGAGAATGCTTATAAAATTTTTGGTCCAAGACAAGAAAAAATTTGAGCCGTAAGTGACAAGATTTTTGTATTACGTTTAAGCAATTAAACTTTTAAATGGGCTTATTGAGTAATGATTTGGTTTGTGTAATTTTTTTTAATAAAAATTGGCTTAAATGAATTGGGTAATTGAGTTTTGACATTAAGAATATATATTAAAAATATATATATATGTATAAATTCAACTTTTTGAAAAATTTCCCGTTTACAAGGGTGATCGGTAGACGTTCTACAAAGTCTTATAAAACAACGTGTCTTAGATGAAATGCCAACACACATATTCGTGGTTTAAAAATAGCTAACAATATAACATGATACTATTATAACAAATAAAATAGTATAACATGATGTCTGTCGAAGCATGAAATGAATCTGACCTGATCCATGACGATGTTTCCACGGATTTTCGAGATGAACGAACCACGTCTTGATCTTCTCCTCCGGTTGCTTGAGACCTGCAATGGTTTTTCGGGGGTGTGGAGGTGACTGCTAAGAAATCTCAAAGATCTCTTGTTTACAGACACAAAAAGTGGTGGTGGCTCTTATTGAGCATGACCCCTTAATAAGGAGGTGGAGACCTCCTTATATAGAGAGCCTCATGGCCACCATCATGGTACCCTAATGGGCCTAGCCCAGTTAGGGTTACCTCCACAAAACTCCCTCAGCCCAATAACATTGTATTAGTCCATATAATAAAATAAGCCAAACATAATAAATTTAGGGTCGTAAAACCGGGTTTAGTACCATACCCCTACAAGCCCCCCAAGTTGCGGCTTGCGCGCATAATAATAATAAAGCTTGCGCGAGTTGCGGCTTACGAGCTATAATAATAATGAAGCTTGCGCGAGTTGCGGCTTACGAGCTATAATAATAATGAAGCTTGCGCGTGAGGCGACTTACGAGCTATAATAATAATGAAGCTTGCGCGTGTGCGTAGGCTCTGGCTTTGTGTTATGCGCCACGCGCAGATGTTGCATGCGCGTGCGCGTAGACTTTATGTCCCGCGCCACGCGCAGATGTTGCGTGCGCGTGCGCGTAGACTGTGTGATATGTGTGAGCATGTGGCGCGAAGCCGTATGGGTTTATAAGGATTCCCAACCTTTAAGTTTGGCGCTTGGCCTGATGGGTTTATGAGGATTCCCAACCTTAAGTATGGCGCGTAGCCATATGGGATATTACGAGGATTCCCAACATTTTAAGTATGGCGTGTAGCCATATGGGATATTATGAGGATTCCCAACCTTTAAGTATGGCGCTTGGCCTGATGGGTTTATGAGGATTCCCAACCTTAAGTATGGCGCGTAGCCATACGGGATATTATGAGGATTCCCAACCTTTAAGTATGGCGTGTAGCCATATGGGATATTATGAGGATTCCCAACCTTTAGTATGGCGCGTAGCCATATGGGATATTATGTGGATTCCCAACCTTTAAGTATGGCGTGTAGCCATATGGGATATTATGAGGATTCCCAACCTTTAGTATGGCGCGTAGCCATACGGGATATTATGAGGATTCCCAACCTTTAAGTATGGCGTGTAGCCATATGGGATATTATGAGGATTCCCAACCTTTAAGTATGGCGCGTGACCTGATGCGCGCATGCACGGCGATGGAGTGGTGACTCGCGAGCGCGCGTGCGTGGCGGAGGTCTCTTGCGCAAAACCCACATGGTGGTTTCCGCGGTGGTTTCCACGGGCGCTCACGCATGTCGGCGGAATGGTGACCCGCTGGCGAGCATGCGTGGTGGCAGTCTTCTGCGCAAAACCCACATGGTGGAGGTCTTTTGCGCGAAACCCACATGGTGGTTCCCTCGGCGGCACATGCATGGCTGCGGAGTGAGAATCCGCGGGCGCGCGTACATGACGGCGGGAGTCTGGTAATCTTTGGATCTGCAATTTAAGAGTTAGATCTGCAATTTTAAACCTAAAATCCAGGTCTGTAATCTAGATCTAGATCTGTAAATCATATCTAGATAGATCTGAAGCTCGGAGCGGATTTAAAACCATCACAGATCCGGAGACTTGATCATTCGAATCAGGCAATTTCTTTTTGCACAGATCTGGAAGCCTCTTTTAGATCTATGGATCTTTTGAGCTTTAATAGAACAAGCCTTGAAGCCTTTTTCTGTAAACTTCCAGATCTGGGTTTTTCCTGGGAGAGATCTGACAGCCGAGAGGAAGATCGAAGGGTAGTTCGTTGCCGTCCCACGGATGGCGCCAATGTCGAAGCATGAAATGAATCTGACCTGATCCATGACGATGTTTCCACGGATTTTCGAGATGAACGAACCACGTCTTGATCTTCTCCTCCGGTTGCTTGAGACCTGCAATGGTTTTTCGGGGGTGTGGAGGTGACTGCTAAGAAATCTCAAAGATCTCTTGTTTACAGACACAAAAAGTGGTGGTGGCTCTTATTGAGCATGACCCCTTAATAAGGAGGTGGAGACCTCCTTATATAGAGAGCCTCATGGCCACCATCATGGTACCCTAATGGGCCTAGCCCAGTTAGGGTTACCTCCACAAAACTCCCTCAGCCCAATTACATTGTATTAGTCCAGATAATAAAATAAGCCAAACACAATAAATTTAGGGTCGTAAAACCGGGTTTAGTACCATACCCCTACAATGTCAATAAAAGGTGACAGTCGTGTAATATAAACATAGCAATGCCTCGAAAATACAATGCAAAACTTAAAAGTAGTTAACGATATGACACGACATTATTATTAATGATATTATTGTTGATGTTATTATCATTATCGTAATCATTATCTTAGGTTAGATGATCCAAATCGAACATCTCATCCAAAATCACTACCTTTTGTAGGCGATGCCCGTCGTTGTCAAGCTTCATAGAAACGTGGAAATGGCAGGGACGGCACATACTAGGAAGATTATTAGTAAGGGAGGTCATTGACTACATATATGGGTGAGGATGAGCGCTTTCAATATCAAGTTTTGAGTTTTCGGTATCGAATGCCGGTGCCACCCTGCTGCGCGTTCAAATTGACTAATTCCGTCTTCTCCGAATTAATCAAGCCAAATATCTTAATAAGAGCAAATTTTCTATCAAATTGTGGAAAAATTTATTGCAAGCCTATTATATGAAATGGAAAGCATTGAACAAGCATGATTCACTATCTAGCCTCAAATTAAACACATAAACCGTGGCTAGATTATGCAAATGCGAAATGTTACGAGAAGAAAGATGTAGTGATGTGGGACCCATAGGTTTAAAAAAAATACCATATCACTTAAAAAATGTCACCTTAATAAGAAAACTAATGAAGTTAATGTTTAATTAGTTTGAGATGCCAAAATAAAATAATGTGGAGAATATTTAAATCTAATAACTCAAAACATTTATGATTGGAGTAAATGATTTTAATCACTTTGTACGCCAAAGAAAAAAGCCGTCAAAGATGACTTTCTGTATGCCATTTACCAATTTCATGTTGACAATTTCAGTCAACAGTCATGTTGTCAAGTTTTCCATGCTATTAAGGCATTAACTGTAATGCAAGTTGGTTGTTTTCAAAAGTGAAATGATGGGAAGGCATAAATAGGATGAACTAGTATTTTCCCCGCGGGTAGCGTTGGGCAGGTCCATAAAACCCAGGCGGTGGTAAAACTCAAACGTTAATACAGTAAGTTAACGCGAATTCGGTCGTTTTCGGTTACGTGCATTATCGTATCGAAACTAAGGCAAAAATAAAACAAATATATATATATATATATATATATATATATATATATATATATATATATATATATATATATATATATATATATAAATTGGGATGGACCAATGGCGTGGCATCGGTCGGTAAAACTCAACCGTTGGTAAAACCCGACCATTATCGATCCCAGGCATTGAGGCGGTTGAGTCTACGCGAAATCAGTCAGTTTTCATCATGTTCGTTATGGTACCGGAACAAAAAACAAAAATCAGCATTCGGCTGGTTTTCATTATAGTACTGGAACTAAAGCAAAACGCGGTGAGTCTACGCGAATTCGGTCGGTTTCCGTGGCGTTAGACACGATACCGTAACTAAAACAAAAACAAAATTCACAATCGGCAGATTTTCATTACGTTTATTACGGGCCGAAACTTAAAAAAAAATACTACCACTAGGGTGCCGCAAAGTGGCCCAATAGAGGCTTTGCGGCACCAAACTTCACAATTATATATATTAGATAATATTTTGTTTATTATAGAAATCATCAACAAACTTAAATTTTCTATAGTATTCACTTGGTTTTCTATCGTAATCTTTTGAAAATCACATATGAATAAGTTATGATTCAACTTATCCCATTTATTAGTAAGGTACCGTTAGATCCTATGAGTTTTACAATAATAGGTTCTCTTTGTTAAAAAATAAAAGATTGACAATTAAAAAAGAGGTAAAGGTAAATGCATCTCTCTTCGTATTTGTCATGTCTCACCATATAAAAGAATCAATGGTTATTGGATTTTAATAATCCTAGCATTGAGCTATAGATTAATTCTAATTAAAGACATGTTTTCTAATAGTTTCAATTTATAACTTATGAATTATAACTTATTTTCCTTCAAAAATTCCACATTATTGAAGAAAAATATATTAAAAGTTGTGATCGCCAAAAAACATTTATTTACTTAAATTAATTCCGACCAATAGATAAAAATTGGTATTATTGAAATTTAACAACCGAATGACTAATAAGCATTGAAACAATGAGACCGTAAAGTAGTGATTTTAATCATTATCGTCTTTGAGTATTTTAATTTTTAAGCAAACTCATTTTTTATTCCAACCGTTAAGTGTTTGTCTGCATGCTAATTCTTTAACGTATTACTGGAAATAGGTGCACGCATCTATTAAATAATTAATCAAACCACTTAAAAAAATATAAGATTAAAAAACGTACACTCTGATAACGAAACGTGCCACAACTATCCGAGTACTTCTTTCTGTTTTATAATTTGAGTAAAATGTTTTACACTGATATATTTTATGTAAATAAGTTATGTATTTGGCTAATAATATATCTTTAATATAATATAATATTTATAATTTTTTTTAATTGTATATGTATATGTATATAATAGAATTTAACACCATGAATGAACATAAAAAAAATTTGAAATAACATCTATATGCTAAATTTTTGTGACGAACTGAAACTCAAATCCTATAGGTCCATCGATCTTTGGGTGCTTTTTTTTTTTTTTGAACGACTAATAAACTTTTGTATTTTATAGGGTTTGAACTTGTGACCTTCTATTTTACGCATTGACCACCTTGCTACCACATCAAAATAGAAATGACAAGAAGTATAAATTATAAAAGAAAGTTATAATAAAAAGTTTGACAAGAACCATTGATCAAGGATAACAAATAACAATGGTTTTTGATTGTATTTGGGTGGTTGTTTATGTTGTATGCTTGCTTCTTGCAAGTTGTTGGTTTGTTATAAAATTGTTTTGTTTGCCATTAAAAAAAAACAAATAACAATAGTCAATATAAATAGAGATTCATATGGATAGGATGAACAAATAACATTAGTTTAGAGAAGGATGAACAAAGGGGTAATATACGCTGATCGTTAATAAGATGGTCAAAGAAAAATTATCCTAAAATGGTTTAAGGAATCTAGACATTGATCAAGACCATTCAATGGCAAGGATAAGAAGGCTAGCAAGTGGATCAAACAAATTGTAAGGTTGTTGGGGGTAAAATGGGAATATCGTCATTTTGCCTTTTTTTTATAGCGTTTAAAATTTGTAAACGTAAATAATTTTTATATTTTTAAAAAGTTATACCATAAAATTAATAATTTCTAATTTTCTATCTCAATTTGAATACAATAGCGTTATGTTAAAATTGACATGAACTTGATGAAACATGGCAATATATCTAATACAAGTCATTAATTAAACTTGATTTTTTAACGATAAACGAGTAAAGTCGGTTACAGGAAATAATCCAATGACAAAAGACGACCCAATGCTTTTGCAATTGCCGACAATGTTGAGTAGCCGGTAGCCCAAGTCCATCGTCTCCATCCAAAGGCCCATTGCGATATTATCTGGCTGGGATAGAATTCAAACTTGAAACCTTAGTACCTTTGTTTTAAATCTTCACCTTCACTCCAATAACATTTGAACTAAGGTTTATGGGCATTAAACTTGATTGATGACTCTGAATCCTTTTTAACACTTTTTTAGATATAATCTTCTTTTTACTATTGTCCCTCACAATGTTGCTTCTTTTTTTTTAATCTAATCATTCCGTATCCTAATCTAAAGGCTTTGTCATTTACTTTTTTTATCTTGTTACTTTTAATAGCATTTAGCTGCTTTTAAAATATAATGTTTTCATAATATTTGAATTTGTCGTTGCGAAGTGCTTAATTTTTAATCAATGTTTCAACATAAATCTCTTTCGAAACTGAGTTACGACGTACATTAAATTCAACGCTAATGTACATGCTCGCAAATGTACATGCCTGATTACTAATTTCAAGCTTTACCTTTCATTTTTTAAGTTTTTCTTTTATTTTATATTTATAACTAGTGTTAACCCGGCACGATGCGCCGGGCAGATTGGTAAAACCCGCGTGGTGATAAAACACAAGCGTTGTCGGTCCAGAGTGTTGAAGTGTTAATTTGACGCGAATTCGATTGGTTTCGGTTACATGCGTTATGATACCAGAACTAAAACAAGAAATAAAACCAAAAAGTATATGAAAATGGAGGGGGACTAATGGGTTTTCGTTGTCGGTAAAACTCAAGCGTTGATTAGACTCGAGCTTTGTCGAACCTGGACGTTGAGGCGGTGAGTTTACGCAAATTCAGTCGGTTTTCGTCACGTCGTTATTGTACTGGAACTAAAACGAAAAAACAAACATGGTCGGCTTCGTTACATTAGTCACGGTACCAGAACTAAAACAAAACACGGTGAGTCTACGTTAATTCGGTCGGCTTCCATCACGTTCATTACGATACCAGAAATATAAAAAAATTGATATTCGATCGGTTGGTTTTCATTACATTACCGGAAATAAAACAGGAAAAAAAACAAAATGTCTTGACTAATATGGTGCCGCCAAATGACCCAATGAGGGGTTTGGCGGCACCAAGGTTACAAATTATACTATATAATAATAATAATAATAATAATAATAATAATAATAATAATAATAATTAGTGTTAGCCAAGTTTTATTTTTCTTATATAACTTTGATGGTGTTAGTTCCAAGTATATCACCACAACCACAACATTATGTTTCCGTATAAATTTATATCTTTTTTTTTAAATCGAATGTTAATTTTTAGTATATCTCTATTTTATAGAATTTTCTTATTAAATATTTGGTGAGATTAATCTACCTAATATAATAAAGTAAAATAAATGTGAACACTTGTCATGTTTTGGTTAATTCTCATAATTTTTTCCTTCCAAAACTAATATATGTAATAAATCAATAATGATTCACTTTCCTTTTACACTATATTTATATAATATCTATATATTTTGTAAATATAAATATTAGCATATTATTTTACTAGATATTTCAAAATACTTGGTGAATTTAAAAAATCAACAGCAAATCATGTTTCTCAATTGAAAATTGTTTCGGGTTTTTTGTGGAACTTAAATTTGATTTTATGGGTCAAAAGTTGGTAAATAAATTGTTTGATACAAGTTAACTGCATTTAGATCAAAATTTGTTACGGGTCAAAAATGAAAATTTTGAGTATTTTTAAAAGTTTGAGAATGCAAAATAGATTTATCGTCAAATTTGTTATGGGTTCAAAGTGTTGACTTTAAAATGTCAAAAGTATGAAAGCTAGAATTTTAAACATGATTCGGTTTCAAATTATTTTTAATGGCATTTTTTGAAATAATCAAAAAGGTTCGGGATTTGGCAAACTGACTATTTTTCCCTCGACTGTTAAAATGTAAGAAAAGATTACGAACACTTTCGACATGCCACCCTCATGTCTATCAATGCTTCTAACTTTTATCAGATTTGAAATATTTATGTCAACATTAATTTTTCCTTCAATGGTGATCAGAACGTTGTATGGGAAGCATATCATGGAAAACTATGCTCAAATGAAACAAAATATTCACAAAATTGGATGGGTTAACATGTTATTTTTTATGTTGTCATTATGACAAAGTCGAAAAGCCCTCTGAAACTTATCAAAATCTTTTTCATGGTGTAGCTAAAAAAACATAGCTCTTGAAGAACATCCATTGTTACAATTTAATGTTCTACTTTCCTTTAATGAGTGGTAAATTGATAAATATATCAATAAAGGTAACGCTCATTTTGTATTTAGACTGAGAGGTTAGAACTACTATCGTATGAAAAGCTTTATTTCCGAAATTGATTCATAACCAAAAGTCTTTCAATTATATATATATGGCACCGAGAATGAATTTTTCAATAGAAAGAAATATTCCTGGGTACGTTTTTGCACGAGCATTTTTTTATTAAGTTAATTTAAAAAAATAATTTTATGATATAAATAAAATCAATTTATGTACGCATTGTATAGATATAAGCATAGATATAATACATTTTTTTTTCATATACGCTATGTGATTATTTGTTTACTTATAATTTTATAATGTGCATTATCTCGTGTGGCCGTGTGTGACACGGGCTCTAAAACTAGTTTTTAATATAATGAAATGTTATAACCCGTTAATTGGCTATCTGGGTTTGGTGAGACATATACCAATGAATTCAGGTCACATGTATGACAAACCATCATTTACAAATAAAACAATCTTTGATAGAAAATACGAAGATTTTATTTATATATATTTAAGACTAGGATAATAACCCGTGTTACACACGGGCGGAAAACATATCAACAAACAATATAAAATAAACTACGCATTCAGTCGACACAAATATTTGACATAAGTTTTTTACCCTCAGATGTTACAAAAGATGTTAAACTATATCTATAACATAAAAAGAAAATACTTTATAAATAAACAATGCAATGAATAAGAATAATATAACATAAATGAACCATTAGACCTGAAAAAAAATAAAAAACGCATATTAGTAAAAGATTTTGTAATATTAATTGAAAACTAAGTTTACAAATACATATCAACTTTAAACTGTATCACATTAAGTTTTCGAAAATCTCTTTGTAAACATCTTTATTTAATTTTTTTAAATGTTCCTAATTGTTCTAAAGAACGTTTTTTTCTTTTTTTCTTCTAGAGTGTTTTTTATAAATAATTTTCAAAGATATCTATATTTTTATAGCATTTTTCATGTCATTTCTTAATAAATAAATAAATAAATAAAACTTAAAGAACATTCGATTTGATCATTATTCACCGGCTCTTCTTCTTTCCTCAAAAGTAAACTAAATCATTTACAAGTTGGTTATTAATTGGAATAAATAGACTTAATCATGGAGTTAATTGCATTAATTTGAATAAATAGATTCAATTGTAAAATTAATTGAATTAAATTGGAATGATTATTTTAATTTAGTAGATTAAAAATAATTGTGAATATGTGAAAATTATTGATATGGAAATGTAAGTACATGAAATCCTATGTAAATAGGCTAGAATAAAAACATGTGAAGAGAATCTTGGTTTAATATATTAGTAAGATTTGCATGTCGTCTTCAACGATAAAGACGATATCCATGTGTTATATATTTATATGGATAGATTCGCATGTGAACATATATAAAATCAGCAGACATTATATATTATATTTATATACAACTATATATATCCACATGCGCACTCACTCTCAAGCAATAGATATTGACTGTCAGCAAGAAGCCTATAAACACAGAGAAACATTTTGGTATCTTTACTTTCAAAAGTATGGCATTTGAAGCATATTCCGGCGATGACGATCTTCATTTGCCGGAGAATCTCCTCCGAGATGTCAATTACATTTTACACAACTTTCCACCCGAAAACACAAGCTTAACTGCCACCAGTGATCCTGTAAGTGATTCGGTTCAATTCGAATGTTCTAAGCCATCAAAAAAGCAAGCATCAACGCCAGCGGATTGGACGCGGTACAGAGGGATTAGGCGGCGCCCGTGGGGGAAGTTTGCGGCTGAGGTTACCAATCCGAAGAAGAAAAGAACAAGAATGTGGCTTGGGACGTTTGATACGCCCGAAGAAGCTGCGTTTGCGTATGATAAAGCTGCTTTCGAGCTGCATGGCTCGCGAGCCAAGCTAAATTTCCCTCTGTTGATCGGCTCGGCTGGTCACACGCCTAAAGTGGCGTCTAATTCGTCTCCGCCTGCAGCATCATCGTCCTCGTCGACGACTTCTGCTGGAAAACAATGTCGTAAAAGACAAAAGAGAAATAACGGCGTGTTGGAGCGGGCATCAACTACCACATATAGTTCTGGCAACAACAAAAGCTGCAAAAAAGACATCAGCGAAACTGCGGGTAGTACTACTGAGGAAGAGGTGGGTAGTGAGTGCGACTCTTTGTGGGATTTTCAATCGGAAACACTGGTTTCCGATTGCTTTATTCCCACAGGAGGCTCGGTAGAGCCTCCTGTGGTGGAAGTGGTTGATTTGGACTTGAATTGGGAACTCCATATTGATACATCCATCTTTGAGCAAATTTTAGATGAAAACATGGCGGCTCCTCCTTCAACCACTAGTGTAGAGGCTGCTGATGACTTTCCATGGGATGTCTTGCTGGAGAATATGGTTGAGCCGCCACCAACCACCACCGGTAAATCAGAGGAGGCGACAAACACTGGTGATTCACCTTCGGTAATCAATGTTGACACGTCGATATTTGAGAGTATTTTTGGGGGAAACATCGCTGAGAAGCAGCCACTTTTCACGACGGAGGAGGGTCAGGGTGCTGGTGATGTTCAGTCGCTGTGGAACTGCCAAATCGATGTGGTGGCACCGCCTTCGTCTAGCTACGCCACCGCGATCACAACGGAGAAGGTTGTTTGGTGATAAGAGGGCTACTTAGATGAATAAGTTACATTTTTCTTAGTTACATGCCTACGAAATAGTTTGTTTACATTTTTCTTAGTTACATGCCTACGAAATAGTTTGTTTTGGTATGGTGTTAAAATAACTGGATATCACAAGAATTATTAGAATTGTACCATTCACAATAATAGAATTGATACTCTCTTATTCTAATATTCATTTTCTTTAAAATTGTTCGTAAAATTGGATTAAACTTTCTGTTGTTAGCTAATAATAATCCCAACTTTGTTTATTCTCACCAGTGGTCCCAAATTTAAGAAAGTTGACTATCAATGGTCCCCAGTTAAAAAAAACCTAACGCGTTAAGTTTTTTCCAAATTTCAAACTAATTTATTAGGCCTTTTGATCGGAAAGAGGATACGAGTCGATTAACGTAAAACTTAGCTCGAAATGATGCTCAAATGGTTTGATTAGTGCTTCAAATCGGGTGTTTGAATTTAAAATTAACAAAAATTAAGTTGTTTGGAGTATCGTTTCAAACTAAGTTTTACATCAATCAACTCGTATCATTCTTCTGATCAAAAACCCTAAAAAATCAGTTTGAAATTCGAAAAAAAATTAACGCCGTTAGGTTTTTCTTATCGGGGGACCATTGAGACCAACTTTTTAAATTTGGGACCACTGGTGGGTATAAACAAAGTTAGGAAAATTATCGGCCAATAACAGAAAGTTAGGATTATTAAAATCCAATTTTCCAAATTGTTTTTATGTTAAAACTAGACACTGTTAACTTTATCAATGTCAAGTTTCATTTTGAAATGAGCGGTAATGCTGACGTTTATCCTAATCACTAACTTTAAATCCTATTAATAGCTCTGCTATAAGTAGTACTACTGGTTTTAGTGTTTTATGCCAAACAATATGGACTATAATTGCGCCTGCGCTCATGATTAAAATCATAGACACTAAAATTTCAAGATGAAATAACAAGATGACGATTGACGAGTGCCACGATCATTTACACGACAATCAACTTTTCTAAGCAACAAAACATATGAATAACAAGGAGAATTTAATCATAGATCGCGCCAAAGACATTCCAAAAGGTCTGAAAAACCATCAGAGGAATGATTTGTCAAAATTCGAATTCATAGTTATATCAACTCCAAATGTTCACAGGTTCAAAAGACAAATGATGCCTCTGGAAAATCAAGTGGAATATGTCTTGTAATGTCATTGAGAAATCTAGCTAGCCTGTGCAACAATCCCCGTCACGATTCTCTAGTCCTCTTTAACCCAGCGGGTGTCGTCTCCTGTGTAAAAAATATTAATAACCACATACAACTGTTTCAAAAGATTGATACCTGGAATTAAATGAAAGTAACACATTTACTATACCTCTTTGGTCGGACTCGGTCTTCATCATAATCCATCACTCCACCAGGTTCGGGGTACATCTCCTCATGGCCCCGAAAGTCAATGTCTGCCTGCTCATAGTTTGTGACTTCTGCCACAAAGTAAGTAACATGCATCGACAAAGAAAGCTAACAAAACTACAACACACAACTAAGTTGCAATGAAACATTTCAAGAGTTCTTTTTTATTGAAAAATATGTTTCATATAGTTTGTGAATTGTGATTGTTCTTAAAATATAAATACAGCTAGCTGACTTTGAGGGAGAGCATCTTTTTTGCTTCTTCCATCCTCTCTTTGGCTTCTTTTTTATGCTTCTAGTCCAGCTCATTCGTGGTGTCAGCCCATTTTATCTTATCTTGAATTTTGATGAGTAAATTATCTGACGTACTTAACCTACGAAATGCCCAAAACGTGTCAAAATAAAGTAATATTATAAAGTGAGAACCAAATGCACAAATAACAGTCAGAAAAGATGAATAAGCCAAGGTTACCAGCTTGATAATGTATGTATCATACTCGCAAGTTGTCCAGGCCTTAAATCTCTCCCGGCTGCAAATTGCACCTATGATGGTAACAAATATTAAAAAACATACATGAAAGAAAACAATCATGCCCACGCATAAACTTGCAGAGAGATAACCAAGATACAATTTTACACCTGGAAACATCTTCGCAGCTGATCCAATTTGCCCCTAACGATACCCTATCAAGATGAAAAAGAAAACATAATAGCGGATGCAAGCAAGATATAATGAGCTTAATAATACCGCTCACAAGTTATTCACTCAAGTAGCAATGTACAAACTGAGACATGTGATTAAATCATGGGAAGTACCTACCACATACATGCACTCATTTATCAGGAAGTCTTCAAGCTCACGGACGTTTATAACATCCAATTCTTCCATCAGCACATCATATGGGAGTATCTGAAAGGACCACATAAACCAGCAAGTCAAAAACCAAGTGCAATAAGGCATAAAAAAACTACTTAGCATTAGAAAATTGGAAACTTAAAGATAAAACCATTTTGGTCATAGTAGTCAAACGGATACACTAAGATGCTAAAATCCACAAAGAGAATAATACCACTCATATATTTCAATACTTAACACAAAAGTTGCACTAGTGTGAATCTCAAATACAGCAATTAATTATTAATCTGATTACATTGTTCCAAACTCGTGAGCTCACTACAGCTATTGATAGAAGACTAATTACAAAAAGGAATACTTTTACCTTGTTTGCCTCAGCTAGTGTGAGGACAGTGAGTTGCTTTAACTTGCGAGCCTGATCGGGCGTCAATGGTGGAAGATCACTAGCATTTCCTAGAAAATCAAAATAAAGCATCATGAGTGATTCTAGTGAATCTCATACATAAGAAACATTAAAAGCAACAATGAAGCCATGATGGTCTAACAATGCAGCCTCGATAGGAAGGACCCTGAAATACACAATTCCTCATAGTATAAGCAAATGCATAATTGTGTTTTGCATGTGACATATGCTCATATACATGAGGAGTTGAGGGTTTTGTACTTGCTCATTGGCCACTCAAGAGAGAAAAAGTGTATTAATACCAAGAAAGTGTAAGTGGATGTAAAGTTCCACATCTATATCGCATACCATGCTAAATAATTGATCAAAAAAATTTCAAAGAACAAAAGTCAATTAAAGCTGAGAAACCTACTCTTATATTCACACCAAGTACCATGAGCAAACATCCGAAGCAAATCAAGGTAAACTGAATGTTCTGTGCCTTGAAGCTGCATAAGATCCAACATGAGAAATAAAAGAATGTCATGATAGTTGCACCAATCAGCCTAAAAGAAACTGGTGATAGCAAAATGCATACACCTCAATACGAGAATAATAAATTCATAGTAGAAACTTAAGCAGCTAGTGCACAGAACAGGGGTAATGGTAGAAGATTAAGAAAGACAACAAATTTCAGACAAGGTAAAACAGAAAACATGCAAATGTAGCTTCAATCTATAATCAAACTACAACATAATATAGAAACAACACAATCACCAATGTAAATAAGTACGCCCTACAGAGAGTAAGCCGGTATATGACGTCACAGACTATTGTCGATTCAGGCATCCACATACACCAAAAACAGAGGCTAGTAAGGCTTAAAAATGCATTGAATCAGATTATTCATCGTTAACATAAGTATATCCAATCCAATCTTTGTCTGGTTTCAAAACATCAAGAAAGGTTTGCTTCATCATCACACGCGTACCGTAATCCCACATCAAGCACAAGATACATCTAGTTTACGTCTCTTCACATACTATAATAGATTAATAGATATAAGATCCAATACAATAATGTCTTACCATACATTACGAGGGCGTTTGGGATTACTTATTTTCACCAACCTGTTCGGGGGTGTTTGGCCTAGCTTTTTTTTACAAAATACGCTTAACTTGGTGTTTGGTGTAGCTTTTTAAGCTTATATAAGCGAATAGCTTATTGGAATATGAAGATGGTTTTTTAGCTTATTTGTGTAAGTGTGTAAGTTACTCATTTGCCCTCAAATGGTGGTGCATTGAAGCAACTTATTACTATAACAAATTACCACTAACACAGGCTAACAGAAAGATAAGAAGCAGGTAAATCATCATAACATCAAAAAGTAAATAAGTATAATATTCAATGGTACCTGAATAAGGTTAGGAAGGGAAAGAATCTCGGAGAAGGCGAAGAGTGAAGGATGGGAAGTGGCGTGAGCGATGAGGGTAGCGAGAGATGAAGCAGCATTGGAATTGGAATTGGAAGCTTCACTGACCAACTGCTGGATGATTTCTTCTTGCCTTTGCTCCATGTCCATCATCAAATCAACAATCAATCACTCTGAAAGAATTTTTAAATTAGGGTTTGAAATTAAGGGGTTTTTGAAAAGAAAACTGGACCTTTCCCCATTTGTATTTGTGTGTGCACTTATTATTATAAACGGTCTCAAATGGATTATTGATTAATTCATCATTTGTGTATACAATTATAATCATTAATATTGTTATTATTACTCTTATAGATCAATAGGTTTTTATTCTAGTGGTATCAAAATGTTAGATAAGACTTTATTTTTTTAATGAGTAAGGGCTTAAGCCCTGCCATTGTCCAAAAAAAGGTATAATAATTCGTAAGTGGGTTTAGATTTGCAGTTTTAAAAACACAAAAAAAAATAAAAATTAAAGGTAAAAAAAAAAAAAAATTTCGTGCATCTTAATCGGAGTGATATCTTGGGCTCAAATTTGCTAAATTCTATATTCAAAGTTGTTAAATTATGTTCCCAGATTAAAACACAAATTTCGAAGCCCAAGATGATATGTTAAATTAAGTTTCATGGGTTCAACTTCAAGTTTAAGCATTGGGCCGATTTATACTCTAACTAGCAACTACTTCAATAAAAAATTATCTTGTAATCTCTGTTTCTGCATAGTTGCGCTAAACATACTCTTTTATGTTCTTTTTTAGGGAGAGCACACAGGTCTTATCCGCAATACTTGATCCGGAACCGGATCCTGTTAATGATACTCTCAGGACCGAAAACCAACGCTATTGTAAATAACCAGGTTAATTGGTTCAGGTCTTGCGGGTCTTATCCGGTTTATGCGCACCTTTATAGGGACAAACGAGTTTTACCCGCTATACCTGACCCAGACGACGTTAATTGTATTCTCAAGACCAATGAGCCAATCATATTGTAGTATAATCAGGTCCGATCAGTTTGGTTATCACGGGTATTGCGTGTTTTAGGCGGTTTACGCTCACCCCTAATTGTTTTTATTGAATGTAGTTTCTTTCTTTATTCTATACGTCACATCAATAATCTACTTTACTTATAGACAATACATTCAGCATATATATGGCGTACGTTTAGTCCCACGTCTATGATAGACGTGAGATAATTAAGTTTCAAAATTAATATTGATTTTTTTTAATGATATAATATAAATTGGTTTTCAAACTCTCTTTAATTAGAAAAGTTATTATTGTTGGTGCTGTTAAACTCTGGTCAGAATGATCTCTCTTACATAAAATGTCTGATTGAGTACTCTTGAACCGTTTTCATTTAAGATGGCTGGTTATCACACCAACACGGGGTGATGTTTAAAATTTTTACTTTTTGTTAATAAAGGGTTAAAATAGTAATTTCACAATTTTGATAAATTTTTTACAGGTTAATAGTGCTAGTTGCTAAGAATCAAACATTTAAGAAAATAGAACCACAGTTTATAATATGAATTGCCATAGAACAATCCATGAAAGTAATTATATAAATATTTTAATTGTGAAAAAAAATATTAAATATATAGTCTGACTAGAGTGGTGCAACGAAACTCTTGAAATTTAAAAAAAAAGTTATCATTCTAAAAAAGTTAATATGTGAGATAATTAGTCATGTATTTGAAGGAAAACGTTATGTTTTAAAAAGGTGTTTTGTACCTTAATATACTGAACAAATAAAAGAGCACACCCACTTATCCGTTTTTACCTATTAATTACTTTAATAACGTAAAAAATACTCTTAAATTAGGTCGTGTGTTGTGGTTGAAGCTTCTGCTTTATCTGGTATTGACTGGACACTGAATAGAACCCCAGCTGAAGTTATCTAGCCTATTGTGATTCAAGCTTCTGCTTCATCTGATATCTAGCCTGGACACTAAATATGAAAATAAACTTGTAAGTTAGACTTCACATAAGCGTTCCATGGCATTTTGTTGTCCCAACTAAATAACGAATCATCAATATAATGGTGTTGAACCGTCCATAAGCGTTTCATGGCATTTTAATTGGTTCAACAAAATACGAATTAATGAAATGAATTATGGGTAGTTGAAATATCTCTTGAATCACCACAGATGATAATGCTCTAACAAAAACATCATAAGTAAAACGGGTTGAGAAAATGGATAATTGGAATGTTCATGGCTTGCATGGGTTTTTCACCCAACTAAACATCTTAAAATAATAATAATTAAATAATTTGGAATTTCCAATTTAGACACGAAACCATTATGAATACGGTTTGATAATTTACGGAAGGTAACCGTCACATTGGTTACGTTGATCACTTAAGGTTCCGGATGGTATGACTTATGTTCCGCTTTCGCCTATAACTTCAAATGCTATGTTCGAGATCCTCCAGGAAAGGAATAGCATATTGTCACACCTCAACCTAAGGCGGAAATGCCGGGGCGTGATCCGATTGCTCACAGCTCGAAGATGCTATCATAAATATAAATGTCAATATCTAATTAATTATTTTGTTCAAATAATACACACAATAATCAAATACAACCAAACAATTCAAATAAATAAATACAAGTCTAAATCCATGTATGTCTTCATTATAATCCTAAGGTCTTTCTAAGTATCCATCCTTCAACTCAGGCAACCTGCATATGCGTAAAAAATGGAGTTTTGTTAACAAACATGTTGAGTGAGATGATCACCAATTTTGACACAACAAATAATATATATGATATATGATAGATAAGTGATAAATAATAAGCGATAAATGTGTAAACCAACCATGTGATAGTAATCAATCAAATCATAACAAAACATGCATATAACCAAATCACAACCAAAGACTTGATAGTGTGCCAATGAATCGTTGCCAAGCGAATCGGGCATTGATTACAATGACTGAGATTGTCGGTTTACATTCGCCAAGCGAATCGGGCTCCGGTTACTAAGATGGTCGTATGATCATACTAATGAGAATCCAAGACTTGATAGAATACAAACACACTTAAACAAGTAATAATTAGCAAATAACATTTAATTGATACAACACACAATGATCATGTTTGCGATTATTTGAGATATATATATGATAGAAAATATGAATAAGTACGCATATGCCCCCCAAAACGTTTGAAAACAGTATATAAAAAGGGGAATGATCAAACTCACCTGATCGAATAAGACAAACGGGAATGAGTACGACAAAAACGATAATCACGCTCTTCGAGAATTACCGACAAGGATCCTAATTAAATGATATTACGAGTGAATTATAATGATATAATATATATAACAAATTTAAGATTTCGATGTGATTTGAGTTACAATTATGATTGGTATGTTATGGATTGAACGACTGATCATTATTTAGTTATTACTTAATTATAAGGATCATTATTTATTATATAATCGAATCTACGAATAATTAGTTTAAATAAATCTGGGTTGAGATATACTATAACAATACACGTTCAAAAATATAATCATCATAAAATTTATATAACATGTTTAATATGTTTATTATAACTTTTTTTAAAACGAATAATAATATTCATATACGCATATATATATATACACACACACACATAATAAACATGAGAAATTTTTATAAAGCTATTTTAACAACAAGAAACCTCAATTTTTGTGTCAGGTTTTTTTTTAATAAAATAGGGATGATTTATTGATAATAATACACACACGAAAACTTGTAACGAACCTAGTTGACACGAAACCGTTAACTTTTATGACGTCGGTTTGAATAAATATTGCTTATTTAATATTTAATATTAATTATAATATATTTATATAATTAAAACAAGTTAAAACCTTTAGATAAAAAGAATACCAAAAATAGGGCTGGCCCGACTCGAACCCGCAACCTTTGGCCAGCCTATGGCTTGAACACACACACACCAGCCGGCTGCGCTGGTGTGTCAATTGTTTAAAGTTCGTAAACGAAACTATATATACAGATAATAAACAGAACCAGTTTTGAAACATAAACCCTAATTATCAATTCGATCAATCTGTTCAGTGTTAATTCAATTAACGTTAGGGTTAAGATTATACGATGTTAGAAGAACCAGATGTATGCTTTAATTACCTGAATCGTTGTTAATACACGGGTTAAATTGATTCAACAGGGCCGACGGACAACGATGACAGACGAGGCAATAGAGAAACGATGATAATCCAATTAGTAAGGGGCTTCAGTAGGCGCTGAGGTTATAGACGTGCAGACGCGATGAATTGTATTATTATCAACTCAGGATATATAATTGATTTTTAGGTTTAGTCGGTTTGTTCATAAATCAATTCGCATAATATTTGATCTGATTTCCTAATTAGGTATGACGGTTAGGCCGTTAATGGTAATAGAAATCTCAACCATGATTCAATTCCATGTTTACGACGAAAATTGTGGCTCAAGTAAGATAAACGGGTCACTAGTGGTGGGTTAACGGGTACGGGTCATGGCTTCTGGGTTAATGGGTTATAAAGAAAATTGCAGTTTAGTCCCTGAAGCTTTGAGGTGGAATAAATACAGGTTAAAACTTGGGTTAAAAATGTATATCATTCAAAGTTTAATATATATTAAATAAATATAATAAATAAATATAATTCGTATAGAACTTCCTCAATAAACGTGTCATTTTTAATGATAAATTTCCGAACATAAAACGGGTCGGGTAATAAGTATAAGGTCGTATGTGGAAAACCCGAGTTGTTACACATATTTCCTTTGATTCTCGGAATCATTTTGGCAACGCCCAATTCATAGTATTCTTCCCCTTTTAGTTACTACAAGAACTCGTCATACTCCTTTGCCTTAAGGAGAAAGAGTAAAATTAAAATCGAGGGAATTCTTAAGGAATTTCCCATAACTAAAAACATCCTACTAATTTATTAGGAAAATATTTTGAGAATGAGGCGTAGCCTCGGAGTTTGTGTGTGCATGTACATGATTAAATAATAAAGATAAATAAATAGTTAGTAAGCTGCAAACACTCAAAAAAATAGAAAACATAAGGCAGTCAAATAAGCACATATAGGGTCCTAAGCATGATACTAGGACTTTTCTAATAACCTATCTTCTAGCCTTCGTCTTTGATACCAATTTATCACACCCCAAGCTACGGCGGAAATGCCGAGGTGCGAACCGTTGGTTCACAGCTCACAATACATTATCATGCAAAATTTAAATGATAACATCTAATTTATTTATTTAATTTCAACCAAGTAAACAATGCTTCATATCAAAGACAAAATCATCCCAAAACAAACAATTATTCCTAAACAAACATCTCAAAAGAACTAATTCAATATTGTCTTTTTATTTAATAACATAAAGTCTGATAACTAAATGTCTTCATCAACTTTCAATCATCCAATATAAGCACCTGCAATATGCGTAAAAATAATATAGTTTGTCAACAATATGTTGACTAAGATAACCACCAATTTGATATATACAAATAATAAAACAAACAAGCCATATGCGTTAATATGAGTAATACAATTGATGTAACAAGTAGGTGTCGTTTGACCGTTGCCTAGCGAATCGAGCTTTGGTTACTAAGACGAAATAAATACATATAATGGTGTCGGCTGATCATTACCTCACGAATTGGGCTTTGGCTACTAAGACGGCGTATGATCATACTTAATGAGATAAACTATGATGGACCTCTCTGAAGAGATAAAATAAACAAATAATACACATTGCACATAACAATCAACTTACATACAACACAAAATACATGATTTGTGAGTTAAATTGAGGTTTGATGTAAATAAGTGAGTTTTGGTACGCCTACTGCCCCTATAGTGAAAAATGAAAAAAGGGGTAGTGATTAACTCACCTTATCAATTTAAGCGATCGAGAGATAATAAATTAATAATAAAACAGCTGCTAATCCAAACTCTACCGAAAATCCTATAAATTTTACAACAAATAATATTAATAAAATCAAACATTTAGCCACTGAAATCACGCCAACGGCTTTACGGTTTAAAAGATATGATTAAAACAAGTTAACCATGTGTTTTAAACGAACAGAGTTGGATTAGAACTGAAAGGTAGGGTCCAACACTCTTAGATGTGAAATTTAATAACAAGCCTAAAACTGTTTTGGATCAAAAGCTAATTTTGACCAGAAGAGGGTTTAATTGAGAACATACTGGTTTTTTAGTCGTTAAGAACCCTAAACGGGTCGGTTTACAATTGACCATCAAAACCCTTCTGATTCATGAAATTGATAGAGGGCTTTGATGTGCTATGATGCAACAAAGGTTTTTCGTTTACATAAGTTACATGTAGATATAGCTAGAACACAAGTCAAACGATTAAAACTTGAACTTTGAAAAGTCAACTATCTTGAAAAGCTTGAAAACTTGGAGAAATCAATAGGGAAGACCAAGGTGACGAGGTTTAGAGATGTTGGATGAGTTTTGCAATAGGAATTAGGGTTTTGAGGATAGTTGGTTCAAATATTAAATGCTTAAATTCGTTTATTAGGTAATTAACTCGTTTAGGTAATAGAATATTCGTTTGATGACGAAATCAACTCATATAAAACATAAAATTCGTTTTTACAAAAGACAGAATGAATATGGACATGAAACGGGGGCAATAGGGTTTTCTTGTAGCTTAGTACACGCGATTTAGGCTAAAAATAACTCGATTTGGCATTAAAAATGAACTAAAACTAACCAGCTGCAGAAAGGGGCTCTAGGCATCACGCAACCAGCATAGGGGGGGCCTCCTCGTGTGGCGCGGCGTGGAAGATTTTTCAATAAGTTTCAAAATGGACCAGTTTGCTCCCTGAAGTTTATAAAATACCATTTTTAACCATTTTAAGTGATTTTAAAGAATCTTAAGCATTGTTTGACGAGTTTGAAAGTTACGAGGATATAAAATAAGCATAACAAAGTTAAATACTAATAGATGCATTATTTTATTAATACGAAAGATCTGATTGCATTCCTTATTTAAAAATCCGAGATGCTACACTTAGTGTTTCAGTTAACATATTTATATATAAACTTGCTGCTGCACCTCAAAACTCTTATTTAAATTTCAGATTTCCTTTCTTTTTTTTCTTATCTTTTTCTTTCTTGTTAAACGTTGTTTATTATTATTATTATTATTATTATTATTATTATTATTATTATTATCATCTAACTAGTTTTAGAACAAGGTTTGATCGTTTATTGGTTCGTGTAACCCGTTTTAGCTAGATCTAAGAAAATACTAAACGAGCCGACTTTAAATGAACGGGCTTGTATTTTAAAATGTATCTAGAAGCGACTATAAATCTTAAACGCCTTTCTTTGAAATGTGTAGGATTTGCTCTTGCAAAATTCTTGGATTTAAGAGGTGTGTGTTTTGAGTGTGTTGGTAAATGAGGAAAACGTAAGATCTAGGGTTTAGGGAAGGTTTAAGAGGTTTAAATACCCTAAGCCTATGGACGCTAGTCCCACCCTTTATTAGTTAATTATTTATTCAAAAATAAATAGTTTTTCTCTAACATAAAATAATAATATTTTATTGTTATTTATTATAATTTTCGGATGTTACAAATTGACCTTGGCAAGCCGTAGGACACATAACCCATCCAACAAGCGTACAGTCGAGACTTTCGAGCATTCTAGGGAAACCATGTTTTCATCATGCACCTCATATATGTGTTTGATATCATACAATGTTGGTTTACGAAAATATATTCGTGAGTAAATCGATATAATCTCTATGAATACGTTTTGATAAGAATATTATATAAATCTTGTCAAGTATACACTCAAAATTAAAAAATATATATAACTTAAGTATACGCACACACCATGGCAAAAAAAAAAAGTGAATCGCGCACTCTTTTTTTCCAGACATTTCTAGATGTTCATCCATTGCATATGACGAAATTGCATACGCTAGTTGTCGAAGAGCAACTGTACATTTTTACATAGTGGTGAACTCGGGTCTACCTCTAGTATATTCTCTTTGTTGAAAAAACTGATATCGTTCCAACAAATCATTTGCTAAAACGCATAAATAATTGTCTTCTCATTCAAAAACGTCGCCTAAATTGTTATTTAACATAAACGGGATCGGGACTAAAATAGTGATGTACCAAAGTTTCGTTAGCTCCCACTCGATAACAATCATGAGGTGGTTGCTCGTTAGCATGTTTCTCCTTTGAGACGGCTCAACCAATTAGTTATCAGCTATCTTACCTGCTTGAAAACTAAGATGTCTTATTTGGAAGAATCGGGTGAGGTAAATTAATTTCATTCCACGTTTTGTTAATGTTTTAGAGTAAGGAGTATAAACATATGTTTATAAAATTGAGAAGAAAAGGGGCACTTTTATAAATATGTTGGGGGGGGGGGGGAGTGAGTAAATATTGAGAAGTAATTGGTACTTGTAGAATATAGTTTGAATTGTTTTTTTATTTATTAACGGTCACTTTGACCAACACACAAAATCCAATGCTCCAACGTTCCAAAATTGTGCCGCTAGCCAACTGAAGCCCCTTCGCTCGCGCTGCGGTGTTCGTGACTATGCTGGCAGCATCATCCCCGTTAGCGCGCTGGTTGAAGCCCCATAACAAACAGTCTCAGATGGAAACAATCATCTTATAGTCGGGTGATTTCACTTTTCGTGTCCTTTGGTGAGGATTTAAAAACCGGATCACCGTAATAAATAATATACTGTAAATGAAAACACCGACCACTCGGCCAGTGTGGTATTTTTTTCCAAATACAAAATGAAATTGTAGTTTCGTAATCCTAAATTGAGAGTGTGACCTTTAGCAATCCTTTAGGCGTTGTAAAAATTGACTTTTTTTTTTGTTTCTTTTAAGGGGTTTTGTACTTTATTCAAAGTCAACACAAATTAATATATTCAAATCAAAGAATCTACACTACACGTAGGTTTCTTTCTGAATTCTTGGGAATTCAAACTTATTATTCATTGTCAAGTGTGCTTTATTTTATTTTAATTAATTTCAATTGAGTATTAATTTATTGTCAAAAGAAAACACTACATGTATTTCTCTTTTCCACATCCTGTTCACAAGCATGCTTCAAACTCGACTGGACTTTTAGTTAATTATGATTGAAAGAAGAAGCTAACTATACAGCTTGTTGCTAGTGGTGCAGCTTATTGTCGGCTTCCGTTCTATTTCAATGTAAATTAAATCAATGCACTATTTTGATAATCATAAAAAAAAATCACCAATGGTATTTTCTTTAAAAACAAAAAAAAAAAAACTTAAAAAACAACATAATTTAAAGAAAACTTATAAAACATCCAAAAGATAAATTTTATGGTTCTTGTGGTTACTATAGAACAATAAAGGATACAATACTTTACTTTGTTTTTTCTTTTCTTAAAAACACTTAACTTAAAATCTTAAAAGAAAAGTGTTAATTTAGGAAAAATAAAAGATACAATGCTAGAGTAAATGCCACTTAGGCTCAGTGCTGCGGTCTTCAAATGGGCGTTAAAAGGGGGCGTCATTTCCACATCAGTTCCAAAATAGGATAGAGCCCCTTTGAGGACTACCATAATAACAACAAAAGGGAAGCGCCATTATCTACAGACCAACCCAGCCTAATCCAATGCATCCAAGTGGAGAAAGGGGGACATCACCTTCGTCTCCACAACACACTATCTTACGGCACTAGGGGCAAATAGAGAACCACCGAAAGTACCTGATTCACATCATTAAATTGAGGACATCTTTTTTTACCAAAGTATTCAAAAGTTTGCTAAATTGGTAATGGTGATGTTCCATCTATACTTCCAATCAATCATACACACCAAGTCATTTTTCATCTTTTTAAGACTTGAGTTTATGAAATCGATTGCTTTTGAAAATGTCCTTTAAAACATTATTTTTTTTAAACAATGACTTTCTTGTATTTAGGTTATCGTACTCTTCAATTTTGTAGAGCCTTGTTGCCCACTCTGGCTAGACTATGTTATCTTAACTGGATCCATGCTGGCTTTCAGAGTTTGGTTTGGACGTTCCTCTGGGAAACCATACCGCCGGCTGCCACGTGACAGCCGTTGTGTCACCACAAGAGCATAACTCTCTTTCGTAACACAGGTCGGACGAAAGCCCGTACAGGCTCGGGGTTCAAACTGACAACATTTGCACAATGCCTAACTCAAATCATTCATTGACAATATCCACCCAAAATGATACATATGAGATCCGAACCTGAGTCTCTATTGGAGAACTCAAACCTCCTACAACTAGGCTACAACTTTTAAAACACAACTTTTATATATTTTTTATTTTAATATTAATTTATAGATGATTAATCATAAGATAAATGGTTAATCATAAGTTGATGCGATGTGCCCCATATTGCATGTTAATGGTCATCATATTAAACTAAAACCAGTCGAGAGCATAAGCTTATTCTTATCGACTTTAGATATTGTTAAATTCGACATGATATTTTCGTTTTTAATATATATATATATATATATATATATATATGAATTTTATTTATTGTAAGAAAGTTAATGATATACTTAGGGTTTGATGATGAAATTGTTTCATAAATAAATGATATCTTATAACCCGTTTAAAAGCTATCTGGATTTGGTGACCCATGACCAGCTTATGGCTTTTACTATAAAGTTGTTTATTAATTATAAATAATATCATTTTCTTTTTAAATTGGATATTAAATTTGGATTTTCATATCAAATAATGGGTAAGACTACTTTTTAATTTAATGAGATGTTATAACCTGTTTAAGAGCTATCTGGTTTTGGTAAAACCCATACCAATGAATTTGGATTAAATCAATGAGAGGCCCCCATTTAAAAATCAAGCAATCTGGTAGCTTCCATAAAAGGGGGGAGCGACTACATCGTGACACGTAGGATTTTTGGGGTTTCATTTATATATATTACTAGATTTTATCCCCCGTATTACGGGGGTTATTTTATATTATTCGTTTTTAATATTTATATATGTATATTTGGATTTTAATTATTTATTGTAAGAAAGTTAATAATTAATATACTTGAGCTTTGATGATAAAATGGTTTCACAAATAAATGTTATGTTATAATCTGATTTAAAAGCTATTTGGGTTTGGTGATACCTATTACCCATTTATTTTCTTTATTATAAAATTGTTTTTTAATTATAAATAATATCTTTTTTTAAATAAAAAAGGATATTAATTTTTAGTATATCTCTATTTTATAAGATTTCATATCAAATATTTATTAAATTTTAGTATATCCATATTTTATAGGATTTTCATATCAAATAATTGGTAAGATTAATTTTTAATTTAATGAGATGTTATAACCCGTTTAAGAGCTATCTGGTTTTGGTAAGACCCATACCCATGAATTTGGGTTAAATCAATGAGAGGACTTCATTTAAAAATCAAGCAATCTGATGGCTTCGATAAAAGGGAGGCGACCACATCACGACACCTAGGATTTTAGGGGTTTGGTTTATATATATTTTAGATAGATAAATATAAATATAAATATAAATACAAATACATATGATTCATCCTGAAATGATTAGAAAAGGATAAGTATACTTGATTGCATTTATATGAGAAACAAAAGTAAAATTAGTAATTGAATTTAAATGTAACAACTAAAATTTATAATTTATTTTCTATAAAAAATGGCAATTTTGTGCAAATAAATGTGAAATTACCTCACTTTGATTTCGAAAAGGTAAACATACTATAACAGTTGTTCCCCTAGTCCCCTACACACAAATCATGCACCGTCCACCGGTCCACCACAACTTCACTCGTTTCATTTTTTTTTAATTCTTTTAAACGGCAGACTGGATAAATGATAACCAGTCACTGTCCACTTAATCATATTCATTATTCGAGTAAGAAAACTTGGGCTCTCGGCTTGCACATTCCTGAAGGGAAGCTAGTATCTCAATTTGAAAACCATCCTCAGAAAGAAAACCAACCTTAGGTAAGAGAACCTTTAACTTAACCTATAACCCTTATAGTTTATTACATGTGAAAACTAAACCCAAAACCTCCCCACAGGGCCACCCCATAGGGGGGGCTGGGTGGTCGACGGCCACAGACCCAACACTCTGCCAAGTCCGATTTTTTTTTTAAAATTATATGTATTTTTATTAAAACAATATGTATGTTTATTGTTTAATCCTTAAACTCCTTTATATAAACATTAGTTTAGTCTAGTGGTAAAGAAGTATTACTCCCAACCGAAAAATTATGGGTTCTACTCTCATATGAAACATATTTAATCCTATTTTTATATAAAAGTTTTTACACAACCTAAATTATAACCAATTAAACCCATATCAAAATTAAATTGTTTAAACATAACAAAATACTCCTTTTTATTTAAAGTTTCAAAAAAAATTTCGCCTTCGGCCTAAAATTCTTTTTGCTTTCTCAGAGCCGGGCCTACCTCCCCACTACAACAAAGTCATTGGATACCTCACACACACAAACTACATATTAGGACAAAAAAGTAAATTTTACATAAAACTGAAGAGTTTAATACATGATATTCATACACACATACACATATGTGTGTACACTAATGCTAATGGATGACTCACGCTATACACATATGTGTGTACACTAATGCTAATGGATGACTCACGCTTTGCAACGGGGTCATAAGAGTTGATTCTAACCCCATCTATCTAATTTGTTTTAAACACTAATTATATTATTATTATTATTATTATTTAAAGAAAAATTGGTTTTAAACAATCCCAACTATGCCCTATTGGCAAATAACAGTCCCAACTTAACACTTGACTGATAGCGATCCCAACTAAAGATGTATTTGTTTGTAACGGTCCCCGACTAATGGATGGTTAACTCAGTTAGTTTAATGCTTACATGGCACGCCTACTTGTCAAGCAATTGCTTATGTGGCGGCTTACGTGGCATAGTTTGATTTTATTACTCTCTCTCTCTCCCTTCTTCCCTCTCCTGTAGAACACAAAGCTGCAACTTCTTTATCAAAATCATCTTCCATGGCCTTCTAATTATCCAAAGTTATCCCCAAAATCAAGCACACTAAAATCGTCCCTAAAACGAGTTATCTGCTTTCGATTAACCCTAAAGACACCGGTAATAAAGTTTCAGATCCAGAGGATCTGATTTTCGATTCATCTCATAACCCGTTTCTATCAACGATTGAACGATGAGCATTATGCTCGTAATCTCTCGAACTTGAAATTGAAACCCTAGGAAGAACGGCGACACGGTGGTGATGAGTTGAATTGAAATTGACTAAAAATTTTGTTGTCGAACCATATGTGTGTTCAATGGAGTGGGTAAATAAAAGTTAGCGTTAGGGTTTGAAAAGTTTCAACCGTCGTTGTTGGGTCGGATGCAGACTAAGGCTTTCGGTGGTGGCTCGTCGGAGAAGGTGATGGCGGATAAGGAAGTGGTGGCGATATTGGACCGAGAAAAAAGGGAAGATGGGAGAGAGTTGTTGTGCTGCAAGAGATGGTGGGGTTTGGTGGAGGTGGGTGGTGATCGGCAATGATGGTGACTGTCATGGAGGTGGGTGGCAACCGGCGACGATAGTAGGCTGTGGACCTTTGGTGGTGATGGTTAAAAAAAAGCTCCAAGGATGAAGATGGTTATTTAGAAAAAAATTTAGATTATGATATTGGTTATTATATTATTATTAAGCCTTGTTGCCACGCAAGCTGCCACACAAGCAAATTTTGAACAACTAGGCATGCCATGTAAGCATCGGACTAACGGAGTTAACCGTCCGTTAGTCGCGGACTGTTATAAATAAATACACCTTTAGTTGGGATCGCCACCAACCAATTGTTAAGTTGGGACTGTTATTTGCCAATAGGTTATAGTTAGGATTATTTAAAACCAATTTTTCTTATTTAAATAATAGAAAGTATTATTATTAAATGTACTCAACGCAGTTAACTAAATATTGTTAAATAATGTATAATAATAATTAGTGGTTTTAAAAGAAAATTTTACCATTTTAGAAAATTATTATTACTTAAAGTGAAGGCTTCAAGTGTCATATTGTATACATCAAAACATGTAAATTTCTTAAAATCAATCAAACAAAGGTCATTATCTCTCTCGATTGTCAGACTAATACGGAGTTGCTGAGGGGTTGTCAAGATAGCTGGAGTTGCCAGAGTAGGGGATAGTGCCGACGAGTTCCTATTTACTTTTGCTATTGTCAGCAAGGTACACAGAATTAAGATGAAGATCGGATTAAAATGTAAATGAAATGAGGTGGGCCCCAATTTGTTAATCAATGTATTTTTTTAGATGGGTATCATCTTATTTTTTAATATAATGTATACATATTTTTTTTTCTAAATATAATATGAGAAAGTTAACGTATAAGTTAAATTAGATGCTAATTGTGAGAATAAAGTAATGTAATTATATATACAATAAAGTGTAATTATTGTGTAGTTATATCATATGGTAATTACACTATGATTTAATTACATAAATACACTATCTAATTCTCACAGCTAACACGTTAATTTAATTTGTATGATTCAAACTATATATATATATATAAATTAGGCCTACCGGGGTGATCGGCCGGGACCATCAACCACCCAGCCCTCCTTCAAAGCTTGCTTGAGTCCCATTTTTCACGTAAGCATCCACACAAACAACGAAGTTATCAAAAACAAACGGGGCTAAAGTCCGTTTATAAAAAGCTCAGTGAGACAGGATATACTGTATTGAAAGTTATGATTATGGTGGCACATTTCCAAAAGTGGAACGAGGGTTGTAAACGAACCGAACGAATACGAACAAGGCCTTGTTCATATTCGTTTGTTAAGAAAATAATGTGTTCACGAACGCTTACCGAGAGGGATTTTATGTTCATGTCCGTTCATTAAGGAAATGAATATGTTCACGAATGGTTCACAAACACAAATAAAAATCGGCAGAGCCTAGAGATTGAGATCGATGTATACATCAATGTGAATTAGGGATGAGATCGGTATCGTACCGGTACTGGTACCGAAAATACTGGTCCAGAAAATCATAAATTCTTGGTACCGGTACTGGTACCGAAATATTCGGTTCGGTATCGATATTGAAGGTAAAAATTCAGGAAATACCGGTACCGTACCGTACAAGTTCCGAAACTCAAAACTTTGGTACCGATTCGGTACTGACAGTACCAAATCGGTACCGATTTCGGTACCGGTTCCGGTACCGAATTTGCTCATCCCTAATGTGAATAATGAGAAAGGAAATGCAAAAAATACATAAATGATGTGAGAATATGATTTATTATTTGACGTTACGGGTAATAAATTATAGAATATAAAATCTTTAGATAAAATAAATAAATAAATGTTTAAAAAAATTTCATGAACAACATGCACAAATAAACATGAATGTAATTGAACGAAGTCACGAACGGTGGCTCTGTTTATGTTCGTTTGTTTAACTAATCGAACAAAATTTCTTGTTCATATTCGTTCTTTTAATAAACGAACTTCCTGTCAAATGATTCACAAAATATTCGCTGAACGTTTGATTCATTTACGGCTCTAGTTAAATGAAACTATTACAATCCAGTATCACTATATACAATGGGATACATTTATTTAAATGCAACGAAACAATCTAAAATTACTATCATGGTCCTCTTTCAACTACACTGTTTTTGTCTTTGTTGTCATGTAGCACGTTCTTGTGTCATTTTTATAAAATTGTCAACAAAACTTTGGAACTTCCTATAATGACTAAAAAACTTTGGATTTTTCAATAAACCAACAGTTTTTTATGTTATTTGTCTCCTTGAAGCCGATAAATAACTAACATATTGTCTAGAATATAGACCTCAATAGTCCCCAATGCCCCTCATATAAAACACACAAAGTCATAAAACTTGGTTTTGAAAATCTTGTTTGAAACCCACAACCCAATGGTTGATGTTTCATATCCTTAATGTTATGTTTATTTATTCACCCTTAGTAATATATAAACGTTGGATGCTTATAATATGGATGCTCATATCCTTAAATTTATGTTATTAACAGCTTTTTTTTTCCGTTATTAATGAGATTTGAATCCTTGTCATTTAAAAATACAAAGTTTTATCTTACGTTTCGAAACCATAAATCTTTCGGTAATATAACGTTATTATTAGTTACCATCTCCATCTTCTTGTATTATTTTAAGAGCATAATATTTTTAAGAATAAATGAGGTGTATAAATAAAATTAAAGGCTTCATATCAAATGATTATGGAAGTGAAAAGTTAAAAGTGCAACTATTCTAACGTCAATTTTTGCTATTTATGTGTTATTGCTCTAGTGGTATGTTGTTTCTATTTGTAAATGTAAGGTTGTGGCTCAAATCCTTGCGAAAATAAGGTAAATGTGAAATTTTGCTGACAAAAAAAAGGTTTATTGCATTTAAATAATCTCAGTTATTGTCTATTGATATTCAATAGTCCTAACTAACTAAATGATAATTGACAGTATCCTCTTTTAATATATATATTTTCTTCCAACAGTCCTATATTAACGAAATCCTAATGTCGTTAGTCTTTTAATGATGTGGCATGCTTGCGTGTCAAAATCGTTCTCATGTGACGAATACGTGGCAAAATCGTGTTATGTTGTAGATTGCATCATCACCACCACCATGCCAGACATCGCCATTAGCACTGCCACCACCACTTCGTAGCTAGTCAACACCCTCGAACTTGAAGCTTCAAAGCTGCAATTTGAAGCCTTCAAACCCAACCGCCACCTTCGCTCTTCTAGCCGCTCTTTGTGACAAAGATGTTTTGTATGCTCCAAATCCACCCCAACACTCTCCTTTGACGTCTAGTTGGAACTTGGAGCTATCGCCATCATAACTAGGTTGCTGAAAAATCGTAAAATATAGCAATCGTCGATTCCCTTTGGCAACCCACCTTTAGTATCACATGCTTCCGTCGTTAACCACCACTAGGATCGTTCCTCCACAACCGATGATGTTGCCGCTGCCATGGTTCGCCGCCGCTCGTATCGCAAAATCTTGGGATTGACTAGCTACGAGGTGGTGGCCGGAGATACCGGCGGTGACCGGAGATGGTGGTGGTGACAGTGATGGTGGTGATGGTGCATTATGCCACATAAGCTTGTTTTTGACACACAACTACACAAGCATGCCACATCATTAAAAGACTAACGCCGTTAAGAATCCGCTAGTGTGAGATCGTTGGGAGAATATATGGTAACTGTCACCGAACATTTCATTTGTTATTACAACTGCCAGCAAATTGACAATAGTTGGGATTATTAAATTCAATAAATCTTTCCTTTTTTTTTAACAGCAAAATTTCACATTTACCTGGAGTTTCTACGGATTTGAACCCACAACCTTACATGTAGAGGAAAACATACCACTAGACCAATAGGTCATTGGTAGCAAAAACCGTTTATTTATCTGATAAAAGTTTGTTAGACAAACATGAACAACGTCTGGTTTGTTTTATTTACGTCCCTACTTTCTGTAGTACAATTTATTTAATTGTATACCAAATGGACCGATGAATATGTATAACAAAACATAATCTTACCATTCTTGCTAGTTCCGATACGTATAGAATTTAGTAATTTACTTGATAATTTAATACAATGTTAATAAAAACATAATTACAGAAATCACTCAGAACTATATTAACCAGCTACCACCTTGCAGTTATTATTAGTGATATAACAAGTTAATTGAAATTGTTTATTTGAATCGAGAGGTGGGCAAAAAAACCGATTAACTAAAACCGAACCTGTATGAAACCGATTATGTAGAAACCGGTTTGAAACCATTAAAGCCATAGGCTCAGAATCAATTAAAGGGTATGCTTAGAATTGATTTGTAATTCTCTCTACTAAAACCAGGCAAAATTCAGTCAAAACCGATAATAACCTTTCAATAAACAAGTTTCAGTCCGATTCTAAAACCGATCATAAACTAATTTTAAGTTTTGTTGACTAAACCGAACTCATATAGAGTTTAAAATTGGTTTGTGCACCTCAATCTGAATCGATTGCGTCATTGAGATAAAATATAGCACCTAACTAAAGTAAAGACGTCACCTTTTCATTTATTTATTAAAATATAAATAAGACTTTAATTTATTGAATATAAATGTTTTATTTGATGGTCAACCAATTAACATAATATTGTCTCCATGTGTTTTGACATCTACACATTGAGAATATTTAAACATTACGACGTATAATAAATAAGTTTGGTGGGGTGTGAAGACATTCCGTAAACAATACGTGTGGACCTGACAACGTAGTACGACCACAGGAACTCTAGTCTAGGACGACACATATATAATAGCTCTTTTTTAACACGTACTATAAATTTCTATAAATTGTTTATTAGTACCTCGTTAGTGTGTTTCACATTTTATGACCTCAACGTACCCATTTTATGACCACAACGTTTCTCTCAAAACGACCCATTTTGGGTAAGTGCACTCAGCCCTAAAATAATGGTCCTTCCTTCCAACCGTCCATTAAGTATTCCAACGTATTACAGTAGAACAATGCATTGTTTTTATTTGTTTTAAATTTGATTAATCATCTATTGGGAAGCACCAATTATAGAAAAAATCTAAACACTTCTAATTACTTATTAGCAAAATAAGATTCGACCTATGCGTCGGTAACTTGTTTGTGAAATCTTTTTGAGGCAATTGAGCGTAAATAAATATCTAGCGTAAATAGATATTTGCCAATACCACTCATGAAACTAACGAACGGATCTCGATGGGCCCTTCACTCATTTGTCACCAACAACACATTCACCGGTCAATATTGCCTACTGATCTAATTGGCAATATTATTGATGGATGACCAACATAATCTTCACCTATGGTTTAAGAGGGTAATAGTCGTTATTAATAAAAGATAAATAAATGTATAATATTTACCATTTTCTACATATCAAAATAAAGCGTTATTTATTTAAAACAAACATTACATAAGATAGATCGAGGATGAAGAATGTGAAACTCGTAGAGGTCTTGAAAGTAATATAATAAACGTATGTGGCGAACTCATTGACCGCATATATCCTAACAAGCACTGGAAAGTTTTGATAGAAATCTCATCATTAGATTTTACAATAGATAATCGGATGGATCATGCGCCACAAATTTTCTTTACTTGAGAAATATTGGGAATTAAACCTGTAATGAAATGATATATGCGTTAGTAATCCATCGGTAATTGTTGGCGTGTCTTCAAAATATAGTTTTTCTTTTATTTTTATGTTATGCCATAGAGTAGTAGGTGATTTCCAACATACCATTGACAAATGTTTAAAAGCTGAAATATATGGTGCTTGTTTCTCCAATTAGTCTTACAGTCCATCATCTTCGTTTTGATGGTATAAGCTCCAACTATTTTCTTTTGTTGTTAGTTGGTTAAATATTGTATTTAGATTTGATTACGTATTTTCATAACATAATAACATATCATCCGTAATTATATTAGGGGACTAGTGACAATTGTTGGGGTGCACGGAGTTCAATGTCCTGGCACCATTGGGAACACCGTCCCAGGTGCCTCGTGGCTGAAGGATCAACACCCCGAGCAGGTTAGCCAGGCTGATTCTTCAGAAGCTTCAACTATTTCATCCCATTGGTCAATTTTATTAAAAAAGAAAAGAAAAACGGATGAAATTTGTTAAAGATGAGCGTTTTCACAATTGAAAACTGAATCGGGATAAAATGACATGACGACGACGAGGATGAGAGAGAGAGAGAGCGTGAAAGATGATTAGGGATGAAATAAGCACTTCCACCACCCTTAATTACTTCCTTGTAAACTCAATAATAGTAACATATTCTTGGTCTTCTAGAAAAACAATAAGATATGTTTGGTTGATCCTTGCTAATTAGTCTTACATTATTGCCTTTCGTTTTCTTAGTAGAAAATCAAAATAAAATGCTGATGATATGGATTTTGTAACAAAATTCAACTATTGTAATTATGAAATATTTATTTAATTAATATTAACAACGACGATGGTTCATTCATTGTATACACTATACAGATTGTGAGATCCAGCCACTTTATGTAAGTACGGTAATTAGACAAAATTAACGTATGTTTCAAAATATTCTGCTATATTATAAATCGCAAATAAAACTAATATTGTTTAAACTCATTTTGTAACGTTGTTACGAAATTGTAGATGTTTGTTATCTAAACTATACAAATAAATATAGAATCCAGGCATAATATCTTTAATTTTTGTTTTTTTATTACTCATTTTCTTGACTTCATTTTTTAAAACTAATTACGTGAATAGCCTAATTACGTACTCACCAGTTCACCACGTACCCCAACAAAACCCTAACTACGTGAATAGTCTAAAAGGTGTTTTACATAAGAAAAAATAATCTTCTTATTGTTAAATAAAAAATATATATACATATATATGTAAATTCCAATTAGATATCTAGCTACGTATCGACATTGAACTACTTAAATACAAAAACCTAAAGGCTTGCATTTACACGTAAAATATTACGTTTACAACAATCACCGAATTACAATGTACTATCTTGTACATTAGTTCCAACAAACTATATTTATTGATTTACGCCCCATATTAAAAGGTGTTATACATAATAAAATTAAGATGGTGAATTAGATTATTCAACTTAGAGGTTAAAGTAGATTGTTTGCTTAAGTAGAGGTTGTTAATTCAAGTACGGTGTGAAATTGGAGGCGATGTTCGAGAAGGGGTATAGAGGTCGCGCAACGTTATCATTAATTTAAATTATTTTTAATAAACAGTGACAAACATACTGATAAGTTATAGGAAAAGGTAAATAAAACTATTGTTGAAAAATTGTTGCATATTTTGCGATGACTAACATATTTTGTAGTAACTTTGAACCAAAATTTGTCGCAAAATTATCAATAACAGAATTTGTAACAGTTTTTTTTCACACAAATCAGGTTTGTCAGAAAATTATGGCTGTGTCATTTGCCACAATTTTGCTACAAAAACTGTTGTCGCAATTGACCAATATTCTAGTAACGAAATTTTAAGATGACATTTTATGGTCCTATGTTTGAATTTGAGGACCAGAGTGTATAGATTTTGCAAAAGGTTTGGAATATGAAACTTTTAACACATAATATAAATTTTCAAACTATAGTTCCCTAATGATAATTAATCAATGAACTACCATTTATTTGATGAAATTTAAGCATTTAAACTAGAAGCATTTTGGTTTTCCTAACAATTAGCATTTTCTTTATTTTGATAGAATAGTGAAGCATGATTATTAAGTGAAACCGGTCGAAGAGTGATGATTGAATTTCATTAGCAAAACTTTATCATCAAACCTGTACGCAATCTATGTATGTTTGAGTATAAAAAAATGTTTATAAGATATACTTAGAAATAACTTTACGTGAGAAAATATGATATACAAGAGCATTCACTGGTAACTATTATGAAAAATGAAAAAAAAAATTATTGAATGAAGGGTTTGAACCCGGGCTTTCACCATAGGGTGGCGAGGTATCCATCACTAGGTCATGGTTTCACGTTATGCATGGGTTTACTCATAATTTATACGTGATCTAGTTCAATCTTATAGTTAATATAAGTGTTGTATATAAAATCCAAAACTCAGTGAGTTCCTCTAAACTCATACTTGGTAGATCCACCCCTAACGATGGATTATCTATAAAGCTCGAAATGAAGCGATTCGTGGCTCACAAATCGATTCCAAAGATACTCTATTTAACTCGATTGTTTCAGTTTCTTCTTTGTAGTTCTCGACTCAAAATTATAAATGTCGTTTAAATTAGATAACGTAGCTTAAAAACCCGTTATATATATATCATGTAATTTTGGTTTTGTCCACGGTTTAGATTTCTAAACCCGTTATATGTCATGTAATATATATATATATATATTAAATTCTCGTATTCCCAACCTAACAAATAAAAAGACAAATAATTTATGATTTTAAAATGTTACCATTTGATGAAATCCTTGACTCCTTGTAATGATCAAACTAAATGATTGGCAGAAGTTGTTATATGAGCACTAAAAGTTTGTGGTTGGATAACTAAGGGTAGTCGTTTACTTTTGGTGCAAGGAACTTAGCTCACATACATGGATCGATATGCATGCATTTACAAAAGGTGATCATTGATGTTATCATTTCTTTGCAGCCTGCAAGAAAAAAAGAAACACCCGTTTTTCAAAACTACTTTTCCATTTACTTGACTTGTTTCAATATTATTTCTCATTAGGGTTTTGCCTATTTTCTTGGAATCTATACACTTTTGGTGACATCAAATTAAATTTTACATGTTTTCTTGTAAAGTGACACCTTCAATACTAGAAAACTGGGTATTTACAATCATAAATTCATTCGTAAAATGCATTTTTACCACCAATTGAATCGCCATCTATCCGGCCTTCAGCGACGACATACTGGTTCACTCAACCGTTGTAATGCAATTCTGATCGAAACTTTGGTGGTAAAAATTGGACAAAAATGTCACGCTCCTTGAGTTCTACGGTTTTAGGCTAGCTGTCTTAACAAAATTTGCGGCCTCTAGTTTTTCGCCCCGGCTAATAGTCTTTTTGCTGTGGTTCTGAATGGACACGTGGAGCTCACGAAGCCATCGACTAAGTGGAGATAGGTTTTGAGGTCATGACACGTGGCAAAGTCGCTTTTGGTGAGATATGGTGACGCGTAGCTGCTAAGTCGAAGTTCTTTGCCCACGTCAGCATATCCAAACCAATTAGTTTCGTCTACTTGTTTTTGTAGCCATCCGCGCAACCCTGAAACATGAACTCTTCTTTTTGTCATGTCATTGCTATCATCAACCAAGAACCCCGGAACTTTCGTGATCACATCGGTCGTGTTCACGATTCTAAGGATTCGAGTTCCACTATTTTCCAATTGTGATCGGAAATGCTTGTTTCCAACACGCGGCCCACCAAAGGAAACAACGGTCACCATTGGGGAGTTCTTGAATGTTGAGGTTATGTCATAGGCCGTGAGCGTGGCTAGGGCCGCACCAAGGCTATGACCAGTTATCGTCACGCTAAGTGGCTCGTCGCCATAGGTCTCGATTATTCTCGAAATCTCCTCCCTCACCATGTCTCTTAGACTTGGACACGTGGGAGTTGCTGTCGTGTACATACTAAGAAACCCCTTTTGTACCATTGCTCTTTTCTTTTCAGGTGCCACTTCATTAGACAATGACGTCAGCGTGGCACGCAGATTCTCGATCCACTCCAGACACGTGGCAGTTCCTCTATAGGCAATAACAACATCCCTCCGCCCCAATCGCGCAATCTCCTTCTCATCATTACAAACCGCGACATAACCGATCCAGCTGGAATTCGCGGATGTCCAGCTTGGCACCCGGTCAATCCAACCTGGCATCTGAACCTCACACGTGGCATGTAAATTTTTAGTCACCTTATATCCACTCCCCCCTAATCCACAACCATCCAACATTGTCTCTTTTGTAAACTTACACGTTGCATATTCTTGTGATGACGTGTCAAACTCGAAACTCCGGTATGCCGCTTCGACAAAATCGCCATACCGGAGTATCTCATGCCGAAGATCATCATCTAGAGGATCAAGCAACCCTTCCCAATTCTTGATCCCTTGGTACTCCCTCCACTTGTGACCCAACTTAGCCACGCGATTGGCGACCCGGGTTTGACCCGATTCGCTATTCCAAGAACTCTTGATCACTTTCAACTGTCGGGTGCGATGGTCGGTGCGAGTGGTGTAGTGTAAGACCTCAGCCACATGAGCTGCAGGTGTGGCTAGGTTGCATGGTTTAACCACACCAATAACACCCTTCATGAGTGTTAGTTTATTAATTAATTAAATTGGACTGAGTTTGGAAGCTCGGATAATATTACTGGAGTTGACACGCAGTGTCATTATATATAGTGGCAGATGGTATATATAGAGAATGATATGTGGAAAGAGAGAGAGAGAGAGAGAGGACGGTGTAGTAAGGAAGATTAGTATACGTGTCTGGGAGCATATTTTTTTTTCTTGGTTTTTCATTTATTAATTTGAAAATTTTAGTTGAAGAAGTTTGACCTAGACTAGCATAATAAATATTAAAATAGAAAACATCGTTTTTGAATCTTAGGAGCTCCGACCAGCGAAGAAAAGAAAAAAGAAATAAGCCTGCACGTGAAGTTCACAAGACGCGTTAAATGCCAAAAAGAAAAAAGAAAAAGAGTATATAACAAACATGCTTTTGGTAAGCACAAACTAGCTATGAGGCAGCTCGGATAGTCGGATATAAAGATTCTCGTTATTAGACCATATATTGCGGAGGCTACAAGTGGCTTCATTTGTTTTAAGGTAAACTTTATTAAAACACCTAAACGGGACGGGATTTATTTTTTGGTTTAGTTTTAATGCTGTAACTCTATGCTAACAGAATTTGCGTTGACTCGTGGATGCATCGTGCGGGTTGTACCAATCCACTATATGTTGTTTTAAATTTGTGACTTTTAATCATAAGTTATATTGTTTATTGTCGTTACTGATACAAACCTAGTTGATATTGACCGAATTCGCTGCGTAGCTGCAACGCGACTGGTTTAGGACCTAGTTAACATTATTTTTACCTAACAAATATTATGAATTCGATCACTAACTAACTACCGTTCATAAACGAGCATTTTATGATATAGTTATAGTTATTTTTTTTTCTTAATTTAAAAAATTTAGCACATTAAATGATTATTATCAGTTTCTGTTTTCCACTCATCAAGTAGACACCTCTCTAATAAACCTTATACTTTATAAATTTATATTTACTTATTATCTAATAATAACAATTGGGAACTACGGTGCCGCTAAGCCCTTACTAGGCCAAGTGGCGGCACCATAATGGTCCCCGTCATTTATTTTTTTGTTTTTAAATTTGATGATCAAACGGTTATTCGTCTTGACTCACTGATGAATTACCCAGGACAGACAACTCTCGAATTTTACTAACGTCCGGGTTTTACTGGCCTTATGTTTACTTCCGCTATTGTAACGAATGTAACCGAAATTGACCAAATTCTCGTCGACTCATCGCTGCAACTCCCGGACCTACAACGCCTAGGCTTTACAAACGTCCGAGTTTTATTGACTCACCGTCGTAGTTCCCCGGGACCGACAACGCTTGGGTTTTATCAACGTCAAGGTTTTACCGATCGAATAAACGTCGTTTTAACTATTTTATTTTAATATCTTTATATGTTAACTGACGATTTTATTTTTTTTGGGTTCTAACGGATTTTACCAATGTTGTTTATACGACACTGTAACGAACGTAACTGAATGTCCAAATTCTCGTTGACTCACCGTCGCAAAGCTCGGGACCGAATAAATTTGTTTTTTATTTTTGACGCTCGGATTTTACCAACGTCAAGATTTCACCGATCGAATAAATGTCGCATTAATAGTTTTATTTGCTTATGTGCAATTCTTTGTATTATATGTTAATGTGACTACTTTGTTTTTTATGTTTTAACGCTTGGCTTTTACCTGTGTTACTTCTGCCGTAACGAACGTTATTAATACTGAACGAATTTGTTTTGACTCATCACCGCATCGCTCGGTTTTTACCCCCCCCTCCCCAGGGTTTTACCAGCGGTTGGGTTTCAACTCCCCGGTTTTATCGACCGAATAAATGTCGTTTTAAATATTTAAATTCTTTATATGTTAATCAATCGAACCCGCATTATTGCACACTGCAAAGCGAGGGTTACATAATTAGATCCAAACCATCTGGCGTGTTATCCAACCTTCCCGACGCAACTCGTCGCGTCAGGTGAAACACTAGTTGTTGTTATTATTCTTATTATACTATATTATTTCGAATCCTGTTGAGTAATAATTTTTACCGTTTCTCCTTATTTTTACATATTGTCTAATTTTTGTAAAACTACGAGTTAACGACATTAATGATTTAACATTTTTACGTCTATTTTTTTCGGTTTATTGGTCCGCCACAACCTACATATCCTACATACTAGTTATGGATTAAAATGGAAATAAGATTATGCTTCTCAACATGTACAAATGCTTTTAAGACTTGTACAAATGCTTCCTATACGGTGGTCTAATTCAAACTTTTATAATTGGTTGAAGAGAACTCGTACATTACGACGGGAAAGTCATATGCTTATAATTACGTAACATATTAACATTTTTTAAATTAAAAAAAAAGCAACTAAAAATGGTTTATTTTAATTTTCTGGATGATTGCATGTAAAAGACTAATATGTCCATTAAAATCTATATATATATTCTATTAAAAAAAATTGATTTAGCCTATTCTTATGGTTAATCCTTTTTATTTTCATATATATGAAGCCTTGTTAGATTTTCTTCACAATTAAATAATTCAAAAATAAAATCAAAAATTAAATAAATGCCAATAAACCGTTTCATAACATTCAAACCCTAATCTAACCCCTCTATTATTGTCGACTTCCTTCCTGACTGTTTAATCAAGTAATGTTAAAACAACATCATATTTCAAACTCTTTCTCCCTTTCAATTTAAATGTTCTCTCAATCGATTTAAAAGCTTCTTCAACAAATCACCGTCGTTCGGACAATTCCACCAGGGTATGTTAAAAGATTTCTGGATTCTATCCTTTTATTCTAGCATTAGTCACTTAATTTTAACAAACCCTAATGTTGAATCACAGATTCCATTTTCGATTTAGACTAAATCATACCTGCGCCCACATTCATAATCGAAAATCCGAGGTATCTAACTGATTTCGCGAACACCTTTGCTTCAATATATGTTTCCATTAATTACAACTAGCGGAGCTTCCAAACTCTCCATTAGCGAGTTGATGATTTGAATTATATTGTACTTTTATTATTCTTTTTTAATTTCTAATTGTAAATTGAATTTTATTTGATGCAGATTTAATGAATATGGAAAATCTAAAATTGTAGCTATTATAAATTGAATTTTTTTATATTTTTTTATTATTTTTTTGGGTTGTAAACTTACATTAGGATCTTGTTATATTTTCTACAGGTAATTGTATATATACAAAGCTGAAATAGAATTAAACTGAAGAATTTATGTCAATTATTGTATTCATGTTTAATTTAATTATTAACTCTTAGAATTAATCAAATTTGGTATTGTATTGCTTAATTTGAATTTGACTGAAATTCATGCAGTGTTTCAACTCGAGGTTCATATAAAAAAATCAGGACTTTATGAGAATTGTTGTATTCATTTTAAAATTATTGATTTAACTCATAAAATGAGCCAAGTTTATTACTGAATTACTAAATTTGAATTTGAATGAAAACTGCAATTGCTAGGTATCAACACGGGATTAAACATTGTTAAACTGGGTAAAAGTTTGTTGTTCTCTTGATATTATTATTAAAATTCTATTATTATTGTTTAATTTTCCACCGTTTAATAATATATATTAATAAAAGGGTGACACTAAGGGATTTGCAAATGGCCATGAAGGATTGCCTATGAAAGATAAAACGCAACCTCACCATGTGATTTTTTTAGTGCACTTTCAGATTAACAATCATAGGTTTTAGTAATTTAAATTTTGAATATTAAATTATCATATTATTATACTGGTAATACGGTAACTGATTATGATTATAAATTATTAGTTATTTATATTTAACACAATCACATTTTATTAGCGTTTTAATTTTATTTATTATTTCCTAATTTTTAGTTGGCTTTCCTAATATTTCTTAATCACAATTTATTATGCTGATTTAGTAATTCAAATCCTGAAAGTTTATAATTAGTTACTTCCTAATTTTGAGTTATATGTTTAATGACATGGAATTCCAAGCATTAATGTTCTTATGTAAAATCTTTTTATAAACATTTTTTTTCTTTGTTTTAAAAGTCAAATCTGCAGGTAATACTTTAGTTTTGACTCAACCCATATATGATTTTTTAATATGTTGATTGTTTGGTAAAAGCCAACAAAGTGTCACATTATACAAAGTTTATATTATTCATATCAGATTCGGATCATATTACAAAGTTTTGGTTAAAAATGTGGAGTTTTATGTACATTTGAAATTAAGTTTCATGCATAATCAAATGATTAAAATGACCAATTTGGTATTATTTTAGGTAAAAAAGAGCTACTAACATTAGTTAATTTAAAACTCCTAAAAGCTTTTCGAATCAAGAATTTACAAAGTAATGGTGAGATGAGTTCAAGCAAACAGAAATGATTAAAGGAGGCCGAGGATGAAAAGGGTAATGCGGTCATATTGAAATTATGGAAATACGAATAAATTGTCTTGATTTTGAGTTTTCAGTCAAATTATATCTTTCAAATGTTGTTTATCTTTTTCATATGCTAACTATATTATATTCTATTACAGATGTCTTCACAATTAGAGAACCATAATTTTGGTTAATCAGCGTATTCTAGTAAGAGGAGTAATTCAAATGGTTAGCCATTTTGATATTTTTTAGTTATCCTTTCAATGTTTTTCTAATAATGCATTTTTTTTGTAAGCGTGCAGTTTGAACAGCCAAGAGGACCACTTACTAGCATTTTAAACGGTAACATTTTATTTTTAAATGCATTAATACAGTATATTGTATTTAAAATTTATTTTGTTATTAACTAAATAAATTAAATAAAATAAATACAAATTAGTTTGTTATTAACTAAAATTTAGGTACTTGTAACACGAAATTTAAGTGATTTTTAATATATTTATTGTGAACTATATTATACCTTTTTTTACCTTTTTGATAAGTAGACTTTTAATAATATTGAATGTGTGTTTACACAATTTTTTTTTGTATTTTTTTTTTCTGAAATGATATGAAACATTATTTTTCATCTATCCAATACTATTTTATTTTCTTAAAACCAATTAAAATACATGTTTTAATTAAGATGTGTATTCAAATCAATTTATGTTAATTAGAGCCACAAAGATATTTCTCCATATTTTTTTTACTTATATTCGAGTTCACTTAATTTATATTTGTTTCCATACTTAGCAACAAAATTCAAAAATTTAGATGAGATCCATATAAGAAACCAAATTTTTAGCTTTAAGTGAGATAATACCAATTATTTTTCTAATATTTAAATTTGAATTAAAAATTTCATAATCACTTTATGCTAAATAAATCAACATGAGCAAAAATAACTTCGACTCATAGATTGGATTAAGAATCGGTGTGTCAATAATGTTACTAAGGAATATTGATCAGAAGAACGGCTTGTGTAACGAACTAGATTGCCGAGTAATTAATTTCGGTAGGCTTTCTTTTGAAGTAAAAGTTATTTCAGGTACTATATATTGGTTATTACAACTATGTAACTCGTAGTGGTCTACACCCCTTCAGATAAGAAACTTCCATTTAAATTGAAGAGAATGTAGTTTCCAGTTGTAGTCTGTTTTGCAATGACAATTAACAAAAGTCAAGGCCAATCTTTAGCAAGAGTTGGCATATATATTAAAGAAACCGGTGTTTACACATAGACAACTTTATGTAGCTTTATCATGAGTGAAAAGTAGAGACAGTGTTTAAAATCATTATATTAGACAAGGAAGGCAAAGTTATAAATAAAACAAGAAATATGGTTTATAAGGAAGACTTTAGTAGCTTATGAATTTTGCATTTTCAACTTTTGATTATGTTTCAAAGATTGTAATATAAATGTTCTTTGGGTTTATCTTTATATTTCACAACATTTGTTTTCATACCCAATATTACTTACAACTTAAAGTACGCTGCCGTCCCCAATAAAATATAAGAACTTATGTTGCCCTTTCAAATTACAAATGTTTTGTTCGAAAATTTTAATTATTTCCACCCGTGTCGGACATGGTTCAATAACCTAGTTATCCATTAAGTGTACATCATATATAACATTAAAGGTTGTATTACTCAAAATTTAAGATAGACACATGTGCTCCACCAGTACTATATTAAAAACATTACAATAAGGTATATTCTTTTTCGAGTAATAAAATAAACAGATAATTAATGATCTTAATATATCAAGCAACTAATCATTCTTCTTAATCCTACTTTTAATACGTAACGGGTAGTGAATCAGATAGAATAGAATCCAACTTGTTTTGTAAAAGCAATGAACCTAGAAATCCACATAGGATAGAAAAGGAGCACTTAGGAGTTGATGACGTCATAATCTAACCTTCCAAGATGAGGCTGCCCGTCTTCGTTTTCCAAATATTTTGGAAACCAGCCAAAAAATTAATCCGTATAATATAATACTTATTTTTATTTTTTATCTCTAAATATATAGATATTTACATTTTCATGGTGAGTTTTAAGAACCGAAAAGAAATTATTCAAATCATCCGATTTTTTTTTACCTTTTCTTCATGTTGTATTTTATGTAAATTACATTACAAGAAAAGTTAGAAGTTTTACGCATCCACGAGACATTATAACTGCTCATTATACATGTTTCAACAGTCGACTCGAGTAAAAAGAAATTTCTAGTAAATGTTAAATTAACTAAATTTATTCAAAAATGCTGAGTTTAATTCATTTGTCTATATA